>NC_141038.1:37328333-37671666 GCF_052040795.2 Danio rerio
TTGAGGTAAGCATGAGATTACTTTATCTATTACCTCATTACATAAAACAAGCTAAAAGCACTTTCTATTTTTTATATCGTTTTAAGATAAGCATTTAAAAACATGCTAATGATCTTCCTTGGTTTGTTGGTTTAGAAAACAAATGTTCAGGTGTGAGTGTATGTTTGTGTGTATGAAAGTGAATGGGTAGTATGCCACAGCATTCTTAGACATGTATTACGAAGCTTACATATTTGAAGGCAACGTTATTAGCCCTATGCAATTTTAATTCTTTTTCAAACATTTCCCATGTTGACAATTTTCACAGTATTTTCTTTTTTTTTCTACTGGAGAAAGTCTTATTTATTTTAGTTGGGCTGGAATAAAAGCTAATAAATAAATAAACTAATTAATAAATATATTTGAAAATATTTAAAGTTATTATCCCCCTTACTTTTTCCTTTCTTTTATTTTTGATTGACTTCAGAACAAACCACTGTTGCCTAATGACTTGCCTAATTAACCTAACTTGCCTTGTTAACCTAATTATGCCCTTAATTGACCGTTTAAGCTGAAAAGTATCTTGCAAAATAGCTAGTAAAAGATTATGTACTCATATCATGGCAAAGAAAAAATAAATTAGTTATTAACAGGAAGGTTAATAATTTTGCCTTCAACTACATATGCTACACTTAAGAATCATCATCACTGTGGCCAGTTAAAGTGCACACCTAGCAGTAAAACTCACATTTTGCATAGACCAAAAGACTATTACACCTGTGTTTCAATATAAAGCACTATTGAGTTGTTGACACAGGGCTCTGTTATGTTGGTGAGTATCAGCTCAGTGAGCTTCATCAAAGCATCTGCAGGCACACAGCGAGAGATGATTTTGAGAGCCACTGTATGGCGACCTGTGAAAGTAGATCTTCACTTGACTTGATCATCACAACATTCTTTTGTGTCAGTGTAGAAAGAAGACACTTTTCTGGTATATATTAAAGCCTCTCTCTCTCTTTGCATTTTTTATTTTTTTTGCTGACTCATTCAGCGCACCATATTTGCTACTTGCCTGTCAGAGGCAGGTTACACTATTTAAATGGACAATTTTATTGGGGATATATATTATAGATGCACTGCCATTTATAAGGTTGGGAGGAAGTGTGTAATGCTCATGTAGGTTGTGTTTATTTACTTAAAATACAAAGAAGGCATTAAGATTATGATGTAAAGAGTTTAGATGCAAAAACAAAAAGTGCCATCAGACATTTTCTTTTAAAATTAGCATTTTTATAGCCTCCTGTGTTTGTTTCTTAATTTCACCTTGAATATGATGTCAAGAACCTAGTCTTTGCAATGAAATTGAAGAAAAACATCTCAATTTAGATGACATTTGAAGAGTTCAGATGCAAAAACCACCAAAAGCTGTCTGAAATTTTCCTCTAAAATTTGCGTTTTTTCTTAGCCTCGCATGTTTATGTTCAGGTATTTTATTTAAAGCTAATAAAAATAACCTATTCTTTGCATTAAGAGTCACTATTACTGAAACTACACACAAAAGCCTGATAAAAATGTGCATTTTTGATTTCAGATGGCATTTAGAGGTTTTCGCATCTAAACTATTCATTTTGAACGATTTTACATGACACTTAGAAACTTAAGTTTTTAGTCTGAACTCTTCATGTGTTTCACTCTAAAATATGCTGGGTTGCCATAACACAAAGCTACATCAAATATAAACTAAACCCAAAGTTTGGTTATTTTTTTTTAGTTCAATCTACAGTTTATGTTTAGCTATTTAGTCTTTTCCTTAAGAGTGATTATTACAGAAACTACACACAACAGCCTGATAAAAAATTTGCATTTTAGCTAAAAATAACAGACGACACTAAACTCAAAGTTACAGTCGGTCAAATATGAACTAACCCAAAGTTTTTATTTTTTTTAGTTTAATCTAAATCACATTTTTCAACCCATTGGTTGCGTTTCACCATTTTGACCAATGTTGGGTTACAAAACACCCATGTTGGGTTTTTTATAGTGTATTACAAAAATGAATAAAAAAATAACATTTATATTTAAATTGATTTAAAAAATTGCATTAATTTATTTGACGGCATGAGTTTAGTGTCACAGGATACTCCAAAATTCATTCTAATATACTTATTTGTTCTTTTTATCATGACGACTGGAGTTATATAGCCATATTCACATTAAAAACAGTTATTTGAAACTCAGAAGAAAATCACTGTATTACTTTTTCTCATATGAATGCAACATTTGTGTGCAGCTAACTTATTTAAAAGAACATGAAAAAAATTGTAATGGTTCTAAAAGTTTGACCAATATGAGTGGTACTATGACATTTTATTGAGCTTTTTAAACAAAATGGTTTGTTAATAGCATGAATCGTACCTTAAAATTTTCCCCTCCAGGGAACACAAACGTTATGTTCAGTATTAATTGTTGTAATATATATATATATATATATATATATATATATATATATATATATATATATATATATATATATATACTATATATATGGCTCATTTAATTAAACAATCAAATAAATATTGATTGATAAATTGATTGAAATCCAGTGAATGTCAAAATTTTATCAAGTGATTATTTTGTTAACTGTAAAAATAACAAGAAATTGAACAATAGCCATTAAACCTTCTGATTTATATGACCTTTACTTAATTCTACTTACACCCAAGTCTAGTGACTTTTATCTTCATCCACACCCAACCCAACCCTGCAGTCGGACCCAAGAGCTTAGCCAGATCTGGTTTCATCCTCAGCACGCAGAGGGAGGTTATAAGAGAGGCTGGAGAAGAAGATCACACACACACAAACACACACACACACATACACAGAAAGAGAAGGAAAAGCCGACCAGACAAAAGCATAGCAAGATGATTTACTGACTATTGTCAAGTCTCCGTGTTGTTTTGAGTGATTCTGTGATTTCGTGTAGAAGAAGGAGCAAGGGCCCCTGTCGGCCATGTTTGCTGCTCGCAGTGGTTCGGTGGGCCGCGGGGGCCCCGAGGAGGCCTCCAGGCACCGCAGACAATCAGCTGCTTCTCTGGCAGGGCAACGTGGGCATCGTAATTCCCAGGAGAATGCCCGCGACAGCCACACGCAGTACCGGCAGGGGGTGCTGCTGCGGGCCAGGAAAGCCTTTCTTATCAGGGAGATGGAGACCAACTGGTACTTGAAGCTGTGTGGACGAGCCAGAGAAGATAGTGTTGCGTTTGAGACTGGCATGCCTTATCGGTGAGTGCTGAAAGCAGAGTGAAGAGAGCTTGATGTTTGGGCAATGCATTGCACAGGGGCTTGAAGTGTGATTAAGCATTGAATAGTTATTCATTCTGAAATATGTCTTTTATTTACTCAGTTTTAGGTCAAATATGGACAAACTCAATTGTAGGGTTCATATTTTAATTTTAAAAATTATGTCATTTTATTTTAAGGTACAAATCCACATGCTGCACACTATTAGCAAAACATTACCTAAGTATTTAGTTCAACAAGCTACTAATTAATAGTGTGTTTAGGTATCGGGTAGGATTAGGGGTGGAGAATAAAAACTTGTAGACTATGATCTTTATGCAGTTGCAATCAGAAGTATTAGCCCCCTTTGATTTTTTGTCCATTTTTAAAATATTCTTCAAATGATGTTTAACAGAGCAAGGACATTTTCACAGTATGTCTGATAATATATATTTTTTTTATCTGAAGAAAGTCTAATTTGTTTTATTTAAGCTAGTATAAAAGCAGTTTTTATTTTTTAAAAAACTATTTTAAGGTCAAAATTATTAGCCCCTTTAAGCTATATATTTTATTGTCTACAGAACAAAGCACTGTTATACAATAACTTGCCTAATTATCCTAACCTGTTAAGTTGACCTATTTAACCTAGTTAAGCCTTTAAATGTCACTTTAAGCTGTATAAAAGTGTCTTAAAAACATATCTAGTAAAATATTATTTACTGTCATTATGGCAAAGATAAAACAAATCAGTTATTAGAAATGAGTTATTAAAACTATTATGTTTAGAAACGTGTAAAAAAAATCTGTCCAATAAACAAATATTGGTAAAAAAATAAACGGGGGCTAATAATTTAGGGGGTTAATAATTCTGAGAGCAACTGTAAGTACTAATAAATAGCCAATGTCTTAATAATTGGCAGGTAATTAGATTAGCCACTAATAGTGAGAATTGGTCCTTATACTAAAGTTTTTTCAAATATTTATCCTAAGTGCTCGGTTGGTTTGTCCATTGTTGATCCAATCTTGGGTTAAAGTAAATACATTTTTTAAAGGTTTCTCTTTAAAAAAATCATTGCTTTTTATTACTGGTCTGAGTGAAGCACATGAGAACCTGAATTTGTGTTAGGGTTTAGTTCTTGTTGTCGTTTAAAATCTTGCATTGAGCTTTTGGTGAATGATTTTTGTTAATTAAAACAAAATCATTAGGGGTCTTCAACTCGGGCTCTCCTGTTATTTATTAGATTTTTAAGAATGAAATGAAATGAATTTCAGGCAATGATAGGGTGATAAATGGTTTTGGTAACACACAAATATTACACATTATTAAGAGCTGTTCCAATGTATAGTCAAGATAGCAAACTTGTACAATTCTGTTCTAATTTCAGTAAGGTCAGTAAGATTACTTAAAATGTAAAAAGTACAACTTCTCAATGGTAGTTTAAACAAACACCATTTCACCGGTCTGATTACAGCCATTCAAAGTCATTTCATTTCATATCTCTTTAAATAAATGGTCTCAAACTCAATTCAAGGAGGGCTACAGTTTTGCATGGTTTAGCTTTAACCACTTCCAACTCAATCCTGCTTAACAGTCTCTAGTTGTCTTGAACACCTTGATTAGTTGCATCAGCTGTTTGATTAGGGTTGGAACAAAACTGTGCAGAGCTACGGCCCTCCAGGAATTAAGTTTGATACCAATGCTTTAAATGATAAGAGCTGCTCATGCCCCTTTCTGATGCTTCTAGGTCAGGATTTACGAATGGTGCTTATTGATTGATAGTACATTTCCAATAGCTTTAAATGTGTCAAAAATGTTTACATGCTTCAAATGTAGTATGCAGTGTATATAAACTACTGAAATGGTTTACGAAGTTCTCCATGTAGGCAGAGGTTACTGACCTGAAAAATGTTGAAGAGGCCTAATCTTTTCTAAAGACATTCTCAGCTGTCTTGTGTTGGTGTGAACTGGCATTTGATCTTCCTTGGAACAGTAAATATAAATATGATCTCTATTCTTAGTGTATACGCTCTCTCAGCTTCATGCTCTCTGTCTTACTTCCTGAAAGATAATGAGTGAAACAGTTAGGATGAAACTCGATCACTTCAACACAACAGTCCTGACAGTTTCACACTCTTGACCCTTAAAATCCTTGTATAGCCAGCATACTGTGAGGACCCACCCCACCACCTTCCAAAATGCTGTGAAAACATCTTTTTATTGTTTATATTTTTATTGTACTCAAAATATTACAAAAAAGGCACTCGAGTTTGCTTTTGGATTAGAGTAGAGGATTTTTGTCTTTCAAACAAGTTGTGGTTACAGAGACTTTCTGACCCCAAGATCCAACTAACTTCTGCAGTTCTGAAGCTCTGATTCTTGGAGATGTTTTAGCAATGTTGGGAAAGACACACACCCTCTTCCAGTCAGAATAACACTTTTCTAAAATATATTTGCTGATTATTCCCCTGATGGTGGAAGTGGACATCTTCATTGTTTCCTTTTTTTCTATTTTCTAATAGAGATATCTTAGTTTATGAATTTCAACAACCTTCTCCTGCAAATCACAGCTCTGTTCTTTGTTTTTTTTTTATATTGTGATGAATGACTGAGTGAGTTTAGCCTTTTAGTTTCCTGTTCCTAGCCATCCAGGGGTTCTAAAGGTTAAAGGCACAATATGTAATTTCCACTACTAGAGGGCACTTATTCATAACAAAGGTTTAGTTTAATGATGTCGTGACTGAGTGTGGAATCATGCCGGCAGCTAGCTCTCTGAAACTCTCACATGGTGGCCCACTGAAGCTAAGCAGGGCTGCACCCGGTCAGTACCTGGATGGGGGACTGCGTGGGAAAGCTAGGTTGCTGCCGGAAGTGATGTTAGTGAGACCAGCAGGGGGCGCCCAACCTGTGGTCTGTGTGGGTCCTAATGCCCCAGTATAGTGACAGGGACTCTATACTGCTCATTGAGTGCTGTCTTTCAGATGAGATGTTAAACTGAGGTCCTGACTCTCTGTGGTCATTTAAAAATATCAGCATATCCTTTGAAAAAAAAATTTGTGGTGGATGAAGAGATTCCCCCTATGTGTAAAGCGCTTTAAGTTCCCACAAAAGTGCTATAAAAGTGTAAGGAATTAATATTTTTATCATGGGAGTTGTGGTCTTCAATGCATGCTATGGAACTGAAATAAAGTATTAATCAAAATGTATTATCATAGTGCTATGAAGCAGAGTAAGGTTGAAAGCTGTCATAGCTGATGAGGGACAAATGCAACATGATACTAAAGACACTGATCTTTTATTATGCCACAGTCAACCGCTTCTGGTTCTTTTAATCATGATCAAGCGAAGAAGAAGCAGCACTATTTTATCATACTAAATAAATTTTAAGGTTCTTTTATAGTACTTTTTTTGTGCAGACTAATAATATATTAAAGCATCTTGGATGTTTACATGTTTTCTATAAAACCAAACTGGAAATCAAGAATGAGTGATGTCATTAGCATAAGTGCCAAGAGTCATTAGCTGCACTACCCACCAGACTCACAAGAGCCCTTTATCCAAACCAGGTTCATTCTGCAAAAGTACCTCTATATACATATCTAGAGAGCACCAAATACGTCCCAGGAGCTACGTTTTTTTTTTTTTTTTTTTTTTTTTTGCAGTTTTTGTTTTTGCAAATCCACCAGAGGCTGCGGGGTACACTTTTGACTAGCCCTACCTCCTCTATCCCTAAACCCAATACTGTTTTCAAAAGCACAGATTGATCCACCCACAAACTTCCCTAAACTCAACCGACAGTTTTAAAAAGCAATCCAGAAAAAGAAAGCTTTTGCCAGATTTTACCACATTTTCACCCTGTTTTTTTTTTTTTACATGTTTGTTTTATTTTTTGGCTTTTGTTTTTCTCTTACTTGCTGGAACTGTTCTCTGGAACTCTTCTATGCCGAACTCGAACCCCATCATCATGGTCAAGTCTTCTCTGTGTGTCAAGTCAACCAACGTACATGGTGAGCTTCTGAACAAACCAGTAACATTGGGAAAGCAATCCATATGGAGTTATGCGGTCAGCTGGTAAGGGCGAAAGGACCGGGGTCATACTGCACCGTAACACTTGTTTTAAAGATGAAGCGCAGCCATACGATCTCCAGAAATGTATATAAGGCTACGATTTTAGAATGAGCCTATGTTGCCTTTATCTGGAGTACACCTCCCAGTATGTTTTGCATCTCACAGCTGAAACGATACACCAATGTGTACTCTCTCACACACAGCTGCAGATCATCATCACAAATTACACACGGTATTTAAGCACCACATTCATTGACCTTCATGGAGGGATATTGTATTGTTTAATATTAAAGGGCACCTATGTTACCCCTTTTTTTCAGATTTTATATAAGTGTTTTGCGTCTCCAGAATGTGTATGTAAAGTTTCAGCTCAAAGATTTATCATTATACCTTTTACAAGATTCTACTTTATACATTTTTCCACCAGGGGGTTGTTTTGTCGTACTGCACCTTTAAGGCTAGTCCTCCCCGCCTACTGTTTCTACGTGCCTTTCTGCATGCCTTAATCTCCTCCCTCGGCTGCGTCAGATAACAGACAAACTTAAAGGAATTAGATCTCACCTAGCGTTTGTGAGAAATATTATAGTAAGAACTTTACCAATGAGTTTTTGTTGTGGAGATGCATCGACACACAATGTCAATGTACAGAGTTCACGGATACACACACACACAGATACAGACCGACACACACACAGACAGACAGACAGAGCGCGCTTAGCTTTGCATTCTTTTTGCACGCAAATGTGACACAATACAACTTAATCTCCACTACTGTATGGATCTCTGTTATGTTAATGTTCAAAATAAACCTGATTTAAGCATCTTCCTTTATAATTGTTCTGACATGCGACGGTGCTGATTAAGTAAAACTGAAGTAAATCGCTGTTATTCATTACACACATGTACTGTTTTAAAACATTTTAAACATGTGAAACTTACTCTTAATCACATTTGATGATGATTGATGATGATGATCCTAGCGAACTGAACAGACCTTTAATTCCCGGTTGCTTTGCGCACGTCTGGTCTTGTTGGTATGATTATACACGGGACTACCAGGACATGTTACTACGCGAAGCTGTCAATCAATTCGGTGGGTGGAGGGACCACACTCCTACGTCAAGTTGCGGTTGGTCGGAAAACCACTCCAAATGGTCCACCATTTTTATGTTGTTAAATTAAAAAAAAAAAAAGGACTGGATGTGTTTATTTCACCTCAATGTGACAGTCTATACACTATATCTACACATATATTTGTCCAAACAGCTTGAAAAGTAAATTTTTTACCATATGTGCCCTTTAATTTCTATCGTAGACTTTGCCAGTTCTTCTTGTTTTTGTGTTTTTGATTTTTGTTTTATGATCATTTGCAACCTGGCTTTAACTTTGCCTGATTATTTAATTATTCTAGTGGATGACCCCTTATGATACTGTTTTGCACCTGTTTTGACCCCTGCTTGCTGATCATTGTCTATGAACAAAAGTTGCATCCGTTGACAAGGATCATATCAATAAGTAAGGAACATAAAACACTGCTCTAGTGGGTTTTGGGATATTTTAATAAAAACAAAACTTCCAAATTGTGCCTTGAAATATCAATGAAAATATACTTAACAAAAATTTGCTGATATTAATTCACATGAGATCAAAAGCTTAACAATACATTGTTTTCACAGCATTATTTGCTCAAACCACAGGTGCCAATATTAGTGGAAGGCAATGTACAGTATATCAAGCATTTGTTTTTATTTAATTTTATCCTGTGTAATTTAGCCTAAAGTTCATGAACTAGCAGTGGCTGATTTATTACATTTCTGTCACATAAATGCCAAAACTTGGATTTTTATAAGCTTTAAGGGATTTTTGTTTTGCGTTTCTAATTCTTTTTTGGGGTGTTTGCCATTGTAAGTGTTTCGGCCCAATTCCTTTTAAGCTGCTTTACATTGCAAATATCTCCCTTTCACCTCCTCCAGAAACGGAAGCCTGTCTTTGAGCCGATTTTGCTTTTTTTAATGCCTTTAGAAATATGAAGGATACATATGAGGTTAATGGAAGGGTTTAAAGCTGAAACCCCGCAGCTGTAGGACATGAGGATTCTGTTCACCTTTTATTCTATTTCTTTTCTCAAAGATGAAAGCTTATCTACTCAAATAGGTCACGACAGATAGATAGACAGAGACAGAGAACAAGACTGATAGAGGGATACATGGTATGTATAACAGTTAATTGCAGCTGGTACATGACAATACACATTTTATAATGACCTATAACTAAATTAGTTAGTTGATGCAATATTGTTGTGTTGCTGTATATTTGAAACAAAGCAAAAACAGCACTGGCACTTCTTTATTTCTTTCTTGCTTTCTTTCTTATTTTCTTTCTTTTGTTCTTTCTTTCCTTCTTTTTTTCTTTTTTTTAATTTACTTATCAAATTACTTACATTTTTAACATATCTAATTTGTCAAAGACAAAAAGGTTTTTTTTACCAAACTATTTTGTCAGGCATATTTAGAGCAATAATCATTTAGTGACATTTTAAAAACTACTCTAAGTATCACAGTGCACTCACAAAATAATAAATTATAAAAATCAAATATGATCACTTTTACAGTCAGATAAATACTAAATACATATAAATAGAGGTCAAAATGAGTATGATGTTTGCTATTTCATTTTTTTTTTACATGCATGTTCACAGGGATGGGCAGTATTTATGATCCATGTATTTCAAATATGGATTTCAAATACACAATAGTATTTTGTAATTTGATGGGTTTGATGGCTTAATATTTTGCATCAAAATACTTTAGTGTCTTGTATTTTTGTAGTTTCAAAATACTGTAAAATACTTTGTAAGAAGTCTACATGATGACATCATAAAATGTGGCCTCTGATTGGAGCTTTCTCAGTTATTTGCCTAGACTTAAGATAGACCAGAACATTTATTTATATTGAAGAAGGTCAATGCTTTGAATATGGAAGGAAATTGCATCACATCATGGTGATACCTACAATACTGGTTGTTTAAACTTCCAGTAGTATACTTAATAAAGAGTTTTTTCAGAATTCATATACATTGAGTAGGCCTATTGAAGAGTTTTTTTTTAAATAAAACACTTTGTATAGCACCCTTATAAAATATAAGAATGTTAAGAAATTCAATAATCATTATAAAGAGATTATATAAATTTTACTGGCCAAACAAAGGGTGGAAACGATCAACAGATATGGTACTGTATTCTAACTCATTATCTGCATTGAACAGGGCTTTTTGTTTAAGATGTGTACAAAAAAATATATGCTAAATACATAAAAAATAAACAAGTAAAAACTGTATAGATATCTACTCATGTACAGTAAGAGTAGTGGTGATATACCCATTTACCCCCAACATGCTCATAAACCCCGAACACCCCCCCCCCCCCCCCCTCAGAACACATTGTATTTAAAAATTAAGTTGACATTGCATTCAAGATTCTATCACCATTTACTGAACCTACCCTTGTTCTAAACCTGTTTGAATATACTAAGGAATGTTGGAAAAAAAACTAAAAAACTTCTATAGTATTTTTCTTTCTACTATTGACAATGGCTGTCAACATTCTTCCGAATATCTTGTTTTGTATCAACAGAAGAAAGAAGTTCATGAAACTTTAGAACCACTTGAGTGAATAATGAGGAAAAAAAGTAAACTGCCCCTTTAAATCACTTTTGTGAATTTAATTGTATGCAGACATCAAACTGGGATGTCTCATCTTTGACTCTAATAGCTATTTTTTATATAAAGCATGCATTTATTCACAGATATTTTGGTTTCCTGGTAATGTGATGAATGGCGAATTGTGTTTTGTGGCTCACTGTTATTAAATCTATTTTCCGCAGGAGACATTTTGTTACTGATCTTAATTCTGATTTTTTAATATCTGCAGGGGAAAATCAATAAAAGGCAATTAAGGTTATTTAAGTGGGAGCAGTGAGGAAATGAGACTCTGATAGTGAAAATGGAACTGCCAAGTTTAATGGCACAGTTTTTACAGCCTTGCTTTAATTTGCTACCTGTAGCTTATGTTTCTGTTGTGAGTTTTATAAGAACACAGTTACTGTGTGATGTACAGCAGGCTAATATTGTGTCAATTTGATGTGCATAAAAGTAGTTTATATTGCTTGAACTGTTTTTTTATTTATTTTGTAAATGCCACACAAGCGTTTGTCAAGGATAAATTGATGCGTTTGAAAACACTTTTGGTTGGGTTTAGGGAAGGAGAAATCGGTTGATTGGTCAGTCAGTCAGTCAGTCAGTCGACAGCGATCGTCAGCGGCCGGATTTAAGCGAGAACAGCAGGTGCGAACAGCGCTTGTGAGAGAAATTTGAGATCTCAAAAAGCAAACACAGCGGCCTCTGATGGCTTCGAGAAAGAAAAAAAAACTGCAAAAAAAAAAAAAAAAAACGCACCTCCTTGGATATATTTGACGCTCTCCAGAAGTTTATATAGCGGTACGTTTTCAGAATGAGCCTGGGTTGGTGTCACTCTCAGATGAAAATGCATTGTTAAACCGCAACACAATTTGTGTTTGCTGAGAATGAGAAAAGGTTCTGAATGAAGATTTGCGTGGTAAACAGATATTTTGGATGTGTTTTATGCAAATGACTATCCTTGGGTAAGCGGATGCTCATTTGGAATGCTTTAATTCATTAACATTTGAACAAGGTTAAGAACCAATTGATGTGCATGCACACAAGCTCCGAGTGTTCTTTTTTCTTTTGTGAGAAGCTCCTCTGTACATACAAATACAAAATAATCCCCACACAGTTATTAGTAAATGAGACACATCTCCTTGAGCTGGTGATAGTATGAATGATGTATGTTACTTGTCAGTTAGTTTACTACAACAAAATTTGGTAGCACTTTATACTTGAACTGGTTGACTGTCATAAGATACCTTTATAATCATGTCATGAGTATAAAGAAGATTGTACACATGTTTATATACATGTGAAATAGTTTGAGATGTCTTTGTTATGGCAACTTAATATCATGTCATGTCATTAACATGAATGTCATTAGACCATTATAATTGTGACATGGCTATATTTCTGATAATTGTTTTTCTTCACAGTTGAACTAAATGAATTTGGCATTAAAAAATCTCAATGAAAGCATCAATACTTCAATACATCAATATGCATTTTTTATAAAATGTAATTGTTATAAAAAATTGTTTTATAAAAAATAATTATAAAATATATGACCCAATTACAATTGCCTTATGACAAGGATGTTTATGACAGATTTATGACAAGTTGTCTTGATTATTATGTTTTAGTTATGGGCAGATTAGATTGTCATAACACAGACATCTCAAACAATGTCTTCTTTGGTTTTTAAATAATATAACTAAGATAATGACAATTAAGCACAGTTGCATAAAATGTGTCATTTCATTATTATACTATATTAGGTTTTCATGACAGTCTTATGCGGTTTTATAAGAATTAGTTACAAATATGTCTAAACAGTTATGAGATATTTTGCTAATTCACATTGCAGTTAAATCATATAATTATTATATAATAATCATTTTCAAGTAATTTAATAATAATAGTGTTATTTTAATGGAAGCAGCCATTAGGACTTTAACATTAGTCGTATTTTGTGTTAACATTAATGCGCTAATAAGTTGTAAGTGTAATAATTAGTCTGACAAAGATCAGATTTAATAACAACAAGAGCTGTGAGCTCCAGGGCTAATATAACAACGCAAGTGGCCTTCGCTCCCATAATTATTACCATCCCAGGGGTGTTTTGAACATTAATCCAAATAGCAACACAATTGTAAACCATTATCTTAATGACAAATAACGAAATGAGGCCTGTTATAAATCATTATACTTTTATTTTTTAAGCTCAGATGCTGATTATACTATAATACTTTAGAAATGAAGCGGAAATGGATGTTCAGACAGGGATAATGAATGGCTCACTTGACAAAAGACAGTCCTGGATGGCCTTAGGTGTCTTTGTGTATTATATATATATATATATATATATATATATATATATATATATATATATATATATATATATATATATATATATATATATATATATATACACACACACACGCACGCACGCACGCGCACACACACACACACACACACACACATATACTGTATATATATATATATATATATATATATATATATATATATATATATATATATATATATATATATATATATATATATGTATATATATATATATATATATATATATATATATATATATATATATAGTTTAAGTTAAAAAAAATTCTTTTCAAATTTTTTTTCTTTTTTTTTTTAATAAAGACTTTTTCTTTGTCTTTGCCATGATGGCAGTACATAATATTTGTCTAGATATTTTGCAAGATACTGTACAAGTATTGAGCTTAAATATTTACTAGGATAACTAGGAAAGTTAATGGAGCTCATTAGACAATGGTGGTTTATTCTGTAGCCAACACTAAGAAACTCTTAAAGTGACTTGTAATATTGACTTTAAAATTGTTTAAAAAACGTAAAAAAAACTTTATTTCTGCCAAAAAAAACAAAAACAAAACAAAACAAAACAAAAAAACAAACAAACAAACAAAAAAACAAAAACAAAACAAAACAAGACTTTCTTGAGAAGAAAGAATAAAAACACTACATTTAGGCATTACAACATTTAGCTTATTTTAGAGAATAGATATTTTCTTCAGTATGAAAATGGATGCTTGTACTGTAATAATAATAATTATAAAATAAAAAAAATATTAATATTAAAAACATTAAGTATTGATATAAATTATTTGTTCATTCATTTTCTTTTTGGCTTAGTGCCTTTGTTAATCTGGCGTCGCCACAGCGGAATCAACCGCCAACTTATCGCTGCAACCCATCTCTGGGAAACATCCACACCTCATTCACATCCATACACTACGGACAATTTAGCCTACCCAATTCACCTGTTGGGGAAACCCGGCGGAATCCCACTCGAATGCAGGGAGAACATGCCAACTCCACACTGAAATGCCATACAACCCAGCCAAGACTCGAACCAGCAACCTTCTTGCTGTGAAGCGACAGCCCTACCTACTGCGCCACTGCGTTGCCTAATATAAATTATATTATGACCATTTTTTTAAAATAAATTAATTTATTTTTTAATAGATTTTTCCCCCAAGTTTTAGCAAAACATTGTACAATCACAGTTGTATTTTTTTCCATAATAACCCTTGTCACCAAGATAAATTAACTTCAGTTAAATTCAAATAAATTCAAATAAAATTACAACAGAGAAAAAGAAAATTAACAGTTTTGTGTACATTTGAAATAAGACAATATCAATTGTAAAAATAATTCAAATAAATAAATACCTACATGATAATAAAAATCAGTAATCTGACATCTTTATAATGGTCTTCTACATACATTTTTCGAGTCAAACAATTAGTGATCACATTTAAACCCATTTACACAAGTTAGGTTGCCATGTCTCATAACATTTTTGGACAAATCCCTTCATTAAATATTTAATTTTCTCTAATTTCAAATATAAAACCAGATCGCACATCCACATTGAATCTTTAGGTGGGGCTGCCGATATCCACTCAAGTAATATTCTTGTCCTTGATAATAAAGTAGCGAAGTAGGTCAAAATGAGTTAGTAGTGTAGCGATAAAGTAAAAGTAGCGATAACATTTTTTCCTTTATTTGTCAATGATGTTTTGTGTTTAGGTACACCGAATATACAGTTGAAGTCAGAATTATTAGCCCCCTTTAGGATTTTTTTCTTTTTTAAATATTTCACAAACCTGGAAATTTTCACAGTATGTCTAATAATATTTTTTTCTTCTAAAGAAAGTTTTATTAGTTTTATTTCGACTACAATAAAAGCAGTTATTAATTAAAGTAAAAAATAAAACATTTTAAATCAAAATTATTAGCCCCTTTAAGCTATATTTGTTTTCGATAGTCTACAGAACAAACCACCATTATACAAAAAGTTGCCTAATTACTCTAACCTGCCTAGTTAATCTTATTAACCAATTTAAGCCTTTAAATGTCACTTTAAGCTGTATAGAAGTGTCTTGAAAAACATCTAGTAAATTATTATTTACTATCATCCTGGCACAGATAAAATAAATCAGCTATTAGAAATGAGTTATTAAAAGTTTTATGTTCAGAAACGTGTTGAAAAAAATCTCTCGGTTAAACAGAAATTTGGGGAAAATAAACAGAGGGGTGAATAATTCGTGGGGTTAATATTTCTGACTTCAACTGTCACTGTTTCCACATTAGGTTTTTTATGTATTTATTTTATGAACCTGGGATATCTGATGTCTTTGCTCCTTGACTTCTGCTAAGGTCAATATTATTAGTAAGCTATACTGTCAACAAGGCAAAGACAAAATAACAAAATAAGTTAGTACTTATAACTTAGTTTTTAAATCTTTAATGTTTAAAAATCTGTTGAAATATATTTTTCTTATCAAACATTCATTCATTCATCTTCTTTTTGGCTTAGTCCCTTTATTAATCTGGGGTTGCCACAATGGAATGATCCGCCAACTTATTCAGCACATTTTCACGCAGCTGATGCCCTTCCTGCCACAACCCATCTTTGGGAAATCTCCATCAAACAGCACCTGAAAAAGAATGAACATTTCATTTCATAGGGCTAAAATGCATGCAAAATATATTTATATACCATGCAAAAAATGCTTTTCTTACTTACAGTTTGGGGCGAGGCAGTGGCGCAGTAGGTAGTGCTGTCGCCTCATAGCAAGAAGGTCGCTGGGTTGCTGGTTTGAACTTCGGCTCAGTTGGCATTTCTGTGTGGAGTTTGCATGTTCTCCCTGCCTTTGCGTGGGTTTCCTCCGGGTGCTCCAGTTTCCCCCACAGTCCAAAGACATGCAGTACAGGTTAATTGGGTAGGCTAAATTTTCCGTAGTGAATGTGTGTGTGTGTGTGTATATTTCCCAGAGATGGGTTGCGGCTGGAAGGGCATTCGCGGCATAAAAACTTGCTGGATAAGGTGGCGGTTCACTCCGCTGTGGCGACCCCGGATTAATAAAGGGACTAAGCCGACAAGAAAATGAATAAATAAACTTACAATTTGTGACTTGTTTCGAGACCAAATGTCTAAAAAATTCTTAAATTAAAAAACATTTTATAAACGAACAAAAAAAATGTATGGTCCAAATTATGAAAAAACAAAAATAATCAAAAGCAAGCGAGAAGGGTTAAGCAAGACATTCTTATTTCAAAGTGAAAATAAGTGTATTTGACTTGCCCCACTGACAGATTCATTTGCTTGTTTTAGGGAAAAAAATAAGGAAAAACTGTCAGAAAGGAAAGTATTTATTTTACAGTGTATATAGAAAATGCACACATCTCCTAAGGTGTTCTGTAGACCCATTCCGAGGTATTGAGCAGTAGAGTTAATGTCATGATGTCAGAGAGTGAGTTATCTGTTCTCAGTCATGAACTCTGTGCGCTCCTGTGAGTGTGAAAATTCATTCAGGTTATTTATACGACTCTGGCTCTGTCCTAAAAATAAACTTAAACAAAAGCATAACTGACAACTCCACCACTTTGGCTGACACTTCATGAGACAAGCAGTTTTCCACTGCCTCTGATGCTGAATGTACACAGTTTTCCATAAACGCTTCTCCATGTCTCTCCTGAATTTGTGATGCGTGTATGACTTTGTCAGGGTCTGTGTGTGAGTGTGTATGGATCAGTTCTCCCTCTGCGTGTGTTTGTGTATTTGTTGGCTCGTCTCCATGGAATTCTGGCCGAGTTGCTCAAACATGCTGATATATCTAGATATGGGAAAGAAAGTCTTCAACTCATTCCCACAATCCTCCGGAACAGACGTGATGTCATAGTTGTAGTTCCAGCTGAAGCGGGAGTCAAAGGTCTACTGTAGACTGGGTTTACTGTATCTGTGGAAGCACGCAAGAAAGGATTGGAAAATAGTAAGGGATGAAAGAGTGAGTGAGAGAGAAAAAGAGCGAGAGTAATTTTACAATTACTTTAACAAACAATTATGTAATAATTGATTTTCAAATCAAATCAACTGTCAATGCTACTTTTTATTAAGAACAAAGCACAGCACCATTTGATCTCAAAGACATTAATAGCTTTCATCATCGTTTTGTAATAAATAAAATTAACAATAATTTTTTTATGCGGAGATTAACGTTTTTTTTTTTTTACTAATACTTTTCTATTCCATTTATTTTATCAAAAGCTTAGAATCACCAAAAGTCAACACTTAATAGAACATTTTATTGCATCAGCAGAGCTCAGCAAAAGCCCCGTGATTCCGCCATTTTGGCGTGAACGTGATCAGCCATCCATTGGATCTTATTGCTGTGGTGATGGTAAGCAGCTGCTTTGTTTTTTATTTATTTATTTAAAAAGCACATTAAAGCTGAGATACATCCTGAAAGATGACAATACAACATTTACTATCAAAAGACTGGTGATCATCAGCACTTGTAATAGTCTTTTTACAGACTTCATGTTTATATTTTAACCATATATATATATATATATAAATTACATTAAATGGCATAATATAAATGAATACTGACATGTTAAATTAAATTAACATGACTTTCAAAATGGGATGTTTATAACAAACTGACAGTACACTTTTTGTTGCAGTATTAATTTTTTTCCCCCAGTGTTGTTAAGAAAGACTAATACAGCTTTTATGTAAAAAGCCACTTTCTCCAAAATGATTGAATTCTGACACATAAAATAATCATATATACACACTTACACATCCATGTTAATTTTCATTATTATTATAATTATGCCTTGTGATTTAAATCCAATTGAACATATATGGGGAATTCTGAAGAGACAGTAAGTTGAGCATCTCTTTGTGAAGGTTTAAAAGAGGGGTTATTTTTAAGGAAGCTGTGAAGTCTTGATGCTAACAAACCAGATAAAGTAGTTTTTGATGTGGGGTATACTCTTTTTTGCATCACCTTAATTTAAGTTAAAAAAAATAATAATAATAGTAATTTAAGTAATTTTTTACCTTACTTTCAAGTTAAACAGATTATATTAAACTTAGTCGTCAACATTTTGGTAATAGTTTTTCTTTTTATTGAGATGTTATTTAAAATGTTGCTTTTCAATGGGGCTGTATGAATATATATTATTTAAACTAATATTTAACTCAATATTATAATTCATTCTGTCTAGTGTTAGTTATCGGTGCTGTTGTTCTATTGGAATTTTCATTCCAAAATGGCCGCTGCCTCACTAGCACATCTATAGTGGCTGTTTGTCAAATAGCAACACAGTGTCGCCCCTTGGTGATTCTATGCACTTTGATGATATGACACTTGTATTTCTGTAATTATTTGTATTTAAAGGAGTGGTCCAGAGTGTATTGGTTGTGTTTATAAGATGGAAAGCAACTTGTGCTTATGCTTCATTTGTAAAAAATCACGTTATTTTTTCATATACCTTACTTTAATTATATACAGCTCGTATTATATAACCCTCAAGAGGCTCTGATTGGTCAGCTAAGTAAGGCCGCATTTACACTGCACTGTTGACCCATGTGGCACAGATCGTATATCGCCCATGTACGTGTAAGCAGGAACAAATCACATGGATTCCTATTTACTCAAATCAGATTCAGGCCTTGTTCATACGTGGAAATGTATCCGATATGAATTGGATCTGTGTTCTCTTGTCTGCAGTGTAAGCAGGTTGATCGGATTTTCACCTGTCAATGCGAGTCGCGCGCCATTAAAAGCCATAGCAAATGGCCTCAAGTCAGACACTTTCATTTCAGAACAGACTTTAGCAGAGTCCCAAACCTTAAATCTCATACACGAGGCCTTAAACAGCTTTTATATTGTCATATAGCAAGGTATTTAAGCATGTTAATGAGAGCGAGAGAGCGCAAAGTCCATCACGTAATTAATTTAGACTAATATAAAACTAGTGCAAACATCACATGCATTTATCACGCCACAGACATTACATTAAGATGCCTAAAGGTTTAAAAAAGCCTATATATCAAAAGAAGATGGCCAAATGGTAAACTTTCTGTCATAAACTATAGTAAAACAGCTTGTCAAAAACTGCAAAAAGATACAGGAATAGAGAAAAGAGCACTCTTTAATTATCAGCTGTTAGTCAGCTCTTTTTTTTCCTGATCATTGCGCCATTTCTCTGTGCTGTGTAAATGCAGACGATCGGATACGAGTCACTTTTAAAAGTTGATGTAAGTCATTAAAAAAAAATCGTATACAGTCACAAAATTGGAATTGACCATCAAGATCTGCAGTGTAAATGCATCCATAAAGTGTTGCGAGTCAAAGATCGGCTCCATGTCACCAGGAAAAGTGTCATGCCTCTATTAGCATGCAGTGGGCCTCTGCTGTGTAAATACAGTCGACAAGTTTAGCTGTTAGCCCTATCAGTTTGAGCCTGAATCAGAAAATAAAGAAAATAAAAAGGACACAGCTGAACCTCATACCTGCTCTCTAAAATAAAATTTGACAGGTGTCTTTCAAATATACTCGGAATAAGCATGTGTAAGTAATATGACATTTTCACATATCTTTTGTGAGTTTGTTAGCACAGAAAGCAGCCGCAAGGAGAGAGACAATGCAGTGCTGGTGAAGATTGTGGGTGTTTACAGGGGTTCGATGGATACATATGAATTTGTCCCTTACAAAAACTTACTGCAGTTTTTTTTAAAAAGAATATTGCAGTTTTTAAAGAAATACTGCAGTTTTAATTAACTTCTGAATAGTGCAGTTTTTTTGACACGAAAAAAAAAACTGTTATTTAAATATATTGTAGTATTACTGCAATACAACTGAAGTGCTGCAGTACATCTACTACAATACAACTGAAGTACTACTACCGTACAAATGCAGTACAACTACTCCAACAGTACTGAAGTACTACAACTACTATAATGCAGTACTGTTACTGCAATACAACTGAAGTACTTCTACAATACAACTGCAGTACAACTAGTACTTTTCCTGCTCGGTGGACAATGGTTTCCAAATGAGGTTTCAGTACTTAAAGAGCCCATATTATACATGAAATAGGGTCATATCTTGGTTGTAAGGGTCTCCAACAACAGTCTAATATGCATGCAAAGTCAAAAAACACTTTCATGGTCTTATAATCTGCATTTATTTTTACCTAATTATCCCAGCGATTCCTGTATGAATCGTCCAGTGATTCATTTGTTCCCAAACCCCTCCTTAGCGCGAAGCTAATATGCGCTGATTGGACCGATGACAGTCTGTCACGATTGGTCGACTGCCTTCAGTCAGAGAATGAAATGCCCAATAGCTAATCAGCAATATAAAAGTAATCACAGTTCATACGCGCTCCATAGTGTAGGCATGGATTTTAGCTGCCACACACACACACAAACACACACACACCTCTGGACGACAACGCTCCCGCTTCCGCCCGCACCCACCAGGTTTTAGCCTGAACCCGACCGCTCCCGCTTATATTTAGAATTTCTTGTCCCGGTGCCCGAACCGCCCCGTTTTCTGCCCACCGCGCCCGATCCCGCTAAAGAGCGGGGGAGAACATAACCGAAAATCACCCAGCAAAACAGTCCAGAGTCCAGTCTCTCTCTCTCTCTCTCTCTCTCTTATACGCGCGCACTAACACATACACACAAGCGCCAAGCAGACACAGAGGCAGGCAAAGCTCTGTCTCATTCGCATAGCAATATCCACGATATTGCTAGACAGCCCGCTCCCGTCCCAAATTAAACCTGTTACCGACCGCTCCCGCGATTGATTCGGAAATTTATTCCCGTGCCGCAGAAATCTGGCGCGGGGACAGCCGCGGGAATGCAGACCTCTACCATGGAGCTCCGTAAACAAACAGCACGCGTCGCGTTTTTAACGTGACTTTGCACGCGATAAGAGAATATAGCCAGTTAACCTGATACAGTACACTCGGTTACAAGTAACAAATCACAACTAAATACATTTGCAAGCTAGAGTCAACGAGGCAACTTTAATCGCACGTACTTACATTTGAGAAATGGAGGAAGAAACTCATCCTGACGTCCATTAGTAAGTTATTCTTTACTGATCCTTACTTTAAAGAGCCCATATTATGGGTTTTTGAAAATTCCCCTCCATGTAGTGTGTAACACAGCTCTAAGTGAAGTGAAGTATCCAGCTAAGGCTTAAATCTGTAAGAATACAGTGTTTAAAACTGTTGATTCATCTATAAAAGAGTCGATTCATAGTGCTTCAAACGAGTCGCCTTGATACCGACTCATTAGGTGTTTCGCCATGACGTACGAACGAAACAAAGTTTTTCACGTGCACGCGCAAACCCGGGAGATTTCAAACCTGAGGCCCCGCCCTCTGACGCAGTAACCCAGACACACACACACACACACACACCCACAAACACACGCACACAAACATGCCGGTCGATTGAAGTCACATTGCAGATGGATATATTGAGTCTCTACCCAAAGATGAAACCTCAGCATTATAGCCAAGCAGTTGGAAACTACTGGAAACTTCTGGAAGCTACATGCTACAAAGAATACTTCATCTGCGTTTGTTAAAGGAAGGATCAGTAACTTACTGATGGACATCAGGATGGGTTTCTTCCATTTCTCAAGTGTAAGTACGTGCGGTTAAAGTTGTTGCCTCGTTGACTCTAGCTTGCAAATGTATTTAGTTGTGATTTGTTACTTGTAACCGAGTGTACTGTATCAGGTTAACTGGCTATATTCTCTTATCGCGTGCAAAGTCACGTTAAAAACGCGACGCGTGCTGCTTTGTTTATGGAGCTCCGTGGTAACGTTAGAGGTGTGCATACCCGCGGCTGTCCCCGCGCCAGATTTCTGCGGCGCGGGAATAAATTTCCGAATAAATCGCCGGAGCGGTCGGTAACGGGTTTGATTTGGGACGGGAGCGGGCTGCCTGAGAAAGAGAAAGATGTGTCTGCTTGGTGCTTGTGTGTTAGTGCGCACGCGCGCGTATGAGAGAGAGAGAGAGAGAGAGAGAGAGAGAGAGCGAGCGAGCGCTTTATGCTTGGTGCTGTGTGTGTGTTTATACAGATTTTCGGTTTTGTTCTCCCCCGCTCTTTAGCGGGATCGGGCACGGCGGGCAGAATACGGGGCGGGTTCTAAGGCTAAAACCTGGCGGGTGCGGGAGGAAGCGGGAGCGTTCTCGTCCGGAGGTGTGTGTGTGTGTTTGTGTGTGTGTGGCAGCTAAAATCCACGCCTACACTATCTAGCGTGTATGAACTGTGATTACTTTTTAAATTGCTGATTAGCTATTGGCCATTTCACTCTCTGACTGAAGGCAGTCGACCAATCGCGACAGACTGTCATCGGTCCAATCAGCGCAGATTAGCTTCGCGCTAAGGAGGGGTTTGGGAACAAATGAATCACTGGACGATTCATACAGGAGTCGCTGGGATAATTAGGTAAAAATAAATGCAGATTATAAGACCATGAAAGTGTTTTTTGACCTTGCATGCATATTAGACTGTTGTTGGAGACCCTTACAACCAAGATATGACCCTATTTCATGTATAATATGGGCTCTTTAACAAACGCAGATGAAGTATTCTTTGTAGCCTGTAGTTTCCAGAAGTTTCCAACTGCTTGGTTATAATGCTGAGGTTTCATCTCTGGGTAGAGAATCGATAATGTCCATCTGCAGTGTGACTTCAATCGACCGGCATGTTTGTGTGCGTGTGTTTGTGGGTGTGCGTGTGTTTGTGGGTGTGTCTGGGTTTCTGCGTCAGAGGGCGGGGCCTCAGGTTTAAATCTCCCGGGTTTGCGCGTGCACGTGAATAACTTGGTTTCGTTCGTACGTCATGGCGAAACACCTAATGAATCGGTATCAAGGCGACTCGTTTGAAGCACTATGAGTCGACTCTTTTTTAGATGAATCAACCGTTTTAAACACTGTATTCTTACAGATTTAAGCCTTAGCTGGATACTTCACTTCAACTAGAGCTGTGTTACACACTACATGGAGGGGAATTTTCAAAAACCCATAATATGGGCTCTTTAAGTTGTATTGTTGAAGTAGCCTACTACCACAATATATTGTATTGTACCTTTCAGAAGTATAACTAACTACAGAAATACATCTACAATACTGCAATATATGATAAAACTGTAATACTTATGTACCTAAGTGCAATAAATTATATAACATATCACTATATTGCCCCCCTTAGTTTATTTAATGTTACTTCAGTTGCACCGCAGATTTTACTGCTGTTTTACTTGTGTTTATACCTCATTAAACTACAAAACTACAGTTCAGTTCTTAGACTATAGACTATTAGACTATAGCTGCACAAGTGCAGTAAAGACAGAGTTTAGTGTACTTGTTTTTATTCCAGTTTACTCCAACTTATACTGCAGTTGAACTTATTTGTACTGTACTTGAACTGTGTTTATTTTTCATTGTATTGCAGTTTTGCAATTGTACTTAAATTTGCTGAAGTTATACTTCGAAAAACTGCTTCTTGTACTGCAATTATTTTTTACAATTATTTTTGGTGAGGGGTAGCTAAATTGTTAGCGGTGTCAAACAGCATTTCATTTTTTACATGATTATTTATGTCATTGCTACACTACGGATTACACTAGAAACTATTCATGTAATGGATAAATTTTAACAGCTAAATACACTTACAGGTTGTAAATCACAATCTACAGCTTCTTCTTTTATGGTTGGGTCTGCTCCTTCTTTGAGGAGTTTTAGTCGAATCCAGCACTGAACTGGGAGAGATTCTGGAAGCTATACTTTGTCAAATGGTAGCTATATCTTTTTTTTTTTTTAATTCTCTGGAACATAATTAAAATGAAATTGTAAGCACTTCTCTCTTTGTGTCATGTCCTTTGGAAGCCCAAATACAGAAACAGAACAAGCTCTGTGGAAGTAGCAGCGTTTGGACGGTATTTTACCTTTTCTGCTATAACATTACAGCATTACAGCATCACTGGCCATGCCATTTCCCTGCGCAGGGGGTATGTGTGTGGTGAATGCACATAACCTAAAGTGTTTTTGATCTCACTAATCCCGATGTATTTTTCCGTTGTCCCTAAACTTTGTTCGCTGTAGGCTTTGCTAAGCTAACTCGTAGTAGACCACCCCTTTCAAACATTGCCTTATTAATAATAAAAACAACAACTTAAGCAAATAAAAAAATGTAAAGATCCAAAAAGTATTTTACAATCCACAAAACAATGAAAAATGGTTTGTCTTTCAAAACAAAAAGGACATTTATCACTCAAACAGAAAATTTGTTTTAGATTTATGGCTACAGCCCCATGTAATAGAAAGAGAAAGAGAGAGAGAGAGAGAGAGAGAGAGAGAGAGAGGGGTGGAGCGACAGAGATGGAATGGTTGGGAGAGCAGGGGGAGGGATGGAGGGAGAGATACAAGCAGGGAAAATGTCCCAGATTCCCATGGTGTTTATTAGAGAGTAAAACTCAGAGTGGATTGACTGCACTCAGATGTGTGACTAACAAGACAGAGAGACCGATTGAGCCAGAAGATTTCAACTAGCTAAACGTGATTCTGGAAAAAAAATAACCTGACTGAAAGAGGACGTCCAGGTTGTTTTGACAGAACGGGAGAACTTTGTTTCCTGAGGGCCTGTTCTGGACAGTGTATGGACGTGACTGGGAGAGATGTACTTGTACAAAGCCACTTGTCCTGATATCCCTACTCCGAAACAGAAGGGTGGACAAAAGGAAAAAGGTTCGAGTCGCTGTGGGAAGCAAAATGCTGGAGGCAAACTCTATCCTCCGCTGGTGTGTCTGCGTTCCAGCTCTCAGGTAGAACTAAAGCACCTGGAGGAGTTTCTCAACGTGCACACACTCTCATTGCAGGATACTGTCCGAGCCAGGACTGGCATGGCCTACAGGTACACACTCAGTAAAGCGCAAAGGGACGTTTGGGTGTCCGTTTGATAACCTTTCCATTCTGTGTGTGTGTTCAGTATTTGAGTTTGTCTGTTGTTTCTTGTCTTCTAAATGGTTCTGAATTTAAAAATCCCTTTGACGGTTGTTATTAAGGAACTTTTCGAAAAACAAAGAAGTTCTGGAGAGTGGGAGGAAAACTCTTGTGACGTGCTGTTCCTCCTTTCGCCCACTTGTGGTTGTATATTTTGTTCTCTTCTGAGTGACGTTAGGAGATATCAAAGGAGGAGGATGTTTCCATTGTTCTCGTTTGTGCTTATTGGTTTGCACGTTTGGTTTTTATTATTTTATTTTTTATTATTATTATCTCCCACAGGGAAATCAGTGAACATTCATTGCCCCAAGTCTAAAGCTCTGATTTCTACTGATAATTGAGTCATTTGCATGTACTTTTTTCAAAGACATTTCTAACCAAAGACTACTAACTCAAATGTTCAAACAAAAGCATTTTTTCTTACGATATGGCAACTTAATATAAACTTCCACTTTTCTGTATATTTTTCTCCATGCACTGGCTGAGTAAAAATAATTGGTCTCTTAACATATGCTGTTTTGTCTAAATAACAGAAATGAAAACACTAAATACTAAAATCCATTACTTAAAAAAAACTAGAAGTAAATACATAAACATCACAACATTTAGCTTATTTTAGATGATTTATAGATTGATATCATTTTTTATATGAAAATGAATATTAATTTAAGAAATCTTAAATTTAATTTAGAAAAAATACCTGAGAATTAACATTCATTTTATTAAGACAATTTAAAATGTTAATTTTATTTTAAATTTATTATTAATATTATTATTATTATTATTATTTTGTTTGTTTGTTTTGAAAGTCTTCAACATGCTCATTCTTAACTTTTAGACTATGTACATTTCTGAAGATCGCAAATTATGCAGCCAAAAGTATGTATGGATTTACATGTACTTTATTTCATCTTTAAAATGAATGCTATGGGATGGTAAACCAGTTCCGTTTAACACTGTTACCAATTTGTCCAGTAGCTTGCCAAGTATGTCGGCAGACTTGAGATGTAAAGAGGAGTTCAGAAAGCAGATAAAAAAAAAAAACTAAAAATTACAAAACTGTGAATAAAACTTAATAAAACAGTATTAAAATCTGGCAAGGGCTTTTCTTTTTCTGGATTGCTTTTTAAAACTGTTGGGTTCAATCTGTGTTTAAAAAAAACACTATTGGTTGGGTTTAGGGGAGGAGGAGTCAGTTGATCGGTCAGTCAGTCAGTGATTTAATCAGACAGTCAACAGTGGCCTCTGGTGGATTTACGCAAAAACAGCAGGCAAAAATAGCACTCTCAAGAGAAACTCTCAAAAACCTTCACGGTAGCCTCTGTTGGATTCACAAAAAAAAAAAAAAAAAAAAAAACAACAACAATGAGCTCTTTAATCATTTATACAGAGAAGAAAAAGTTAATTAAATTTGATAACTTGAATCAATTTCTTTATAATAGCTATTAATTTGAATAGGCTAAACTTTGCAATTTTTTTCAGGTATACTATTTTTCTATCTTTTGTAAGTAATAATAATAAAATATAATAATAATTATTATTTTTATTATTATAAAAATACATATTACTGACCGTTTCAACTATTTATTTACAATCAAACTGCTCTAGATGAACATATTTAGTACTTTTGGACACTTATAATATTTGGGGTGGGCGGGGGATAAGTACTAAAAACACTAATAGTTTAAAAATAGGCAGGTGATAAGCTACCAATTAATAGTGAGAATCGGTCCCTTTACTAAAGTGTTACAACAGTCTTTTTATGTTAGTTGTGCTGGACTATATATATATATATGCTTCTCAACATATATTGCCTAGTTAGCATATTACATTTTACATTATGATGAATAAATGAATATAAAGTTCCACTTTTATGTAGTTCATTCATTCTCAGAGATAACAAGACGCAATGAATTGTGCAGTGTGGATAGATGTGGTATTGTGCAAATCTCCATGATCAGCTGGTTTTTGCGATGTGCTTAATGAAGTTCAGCTGCTCGTCAAATGTCAGAATGTTCCTGGCCGACTTGAAAGGTATTACAGCGAATTGAACAGCCAATAACAAAGGATTTACACTAGCTTTCACAAGTCTATTTATTTATTAGTGGTTCACTTTGTGGCTGTTATCCTCTGTGGTGTATTTTGGAAAGACTTCCCCATGGGTCATAATGCTAGAAAACCAGTGACATCAAGAGGCATGTGAGTTTTGAACATACAGACAAATGATAAATCCTGGTGGTTTGTACTGGACTTTTAAAAACTGAAGTATGTTATAGGAAGTGGACATATGGCCAGATCTACTGTTAAGTGTAAGACTCTGACATAACAGGGCTGCTCTACTTTCAAATAACATATGGTGTCTTTACAGGGCTGAAGGGCATATTGGTTCAGCAACAGTGTATTGGACTGAACTGTAAACGATTTCGCTTTTTTACTGCATGAAGGTCATTTAGCCTAACAGACTCTCTCTTTAATTTCAAATAAGCTCTCTATGTAAGTATGCATGGATACACACAAAAACACACAGAATCAATGATTAAGTAGATGCAAAAATGTGTATAAATCTAGCATCTAGCATAATAAAATGTGCTTTTTAATCAAAACACAATGTAAGTATTCATGTTGGTTTTATTTAGAAGTTAACACTGAGAGTGTAATGTGGTGTCACCATCAAGTAATAATAATCAGATATTAATAATGAATAATTCATTAATTAAATTCCGCAAAATCTTCCTTAAAATTGCTAAAAATGTAAAATTTGACATGACCATTAAGCAAAAATTGCTTTTACACTATGCAAATGTGTTTGTGTCCACATTTTGAAAAAAATACGTTTATTGGCATTTCTGGAATTTGGTTAATTTTAATGGGATTTGTGGCCTGGCTTGACAGTTTAAGATTGGCCTACTGTAAATCCTTAAGGTCTGAATACTCCAGTCTAACCCAGCATTTTTAGCTGCACAAATATGCAGAAATGTGACTGACAGATACAGTGACAGTGACATAATAGTTATACAAAATCCAGGCTGTTATGGGGTTGCTGGGAGGGGAAGGGGTTGAGGTGGTAGCATTATCTTTGAGTCAAACTGATGTGTCTCAATGAGCTTAAATATGGTAGTCGGTTTGGAAAAGTTGGAGAAATTGATCAGCTGAGTGTAAACTGATAGAGGTGACATTAGTGGTCTGTCTGAAATCAGCTTGAGCTCTGTTACGTCACTCCAGCTAAAAAAATAAAATAAAAAAGTATATATATATATATATATATATATATATATATATATATATATATATATATATATACATACTCATCGGACACTTTATTAGGTACACATTACTAGTACCGGGTTGAACCCCCTTTTGCCTTCAGAACTGCCTTAATCCTTTGTGGCTTAGATTCAACAAGGTACTGGAAGTATTGCTCAGAAATTTTGGTTCATACTGACATGATAGCAACATACAGTTGCTGCAGATTTGTCGGCTGAACATGCATGATGCGAATCTCCTGATCCTGCTGAAAGTAGCCATCAGAAGATGGGTACACTGTGGTCATAAAAAGATGGACATGGTCAGCAACCATACTCAGGAAGGCTGTGTTGTTGACACGATGCTCAGCTGGTACTAATGGGCCCAAAGAGTGTCAAGAAAATATCCCCCACACCATTACACCACCACCAGGCATTGATACAAGGCAGGATGTATTGATGCTTTCATGTTGTTGATGTCATCTTTGGTAAGCCTGTGTGAATGGTAGCCTCAGTTTCCTGTCCTTAGCTGACAGGAGAGGTACTCCTGGTGCTGTAGCCCATCCTCCTCATGGTTCGACATGTTGTGTGTTCAGAGATGCTCTTCTGCATACCTTGGTTATAACTAGTAGTTTTTGAGTTAATGTTGCCTTTCTATCAGCTGGAACCAATCTGGCCATTCTCTGTCCTTTGGCATCAACAAGGCTGCTGCTCACTGGATATTTTCTCTTTTTCAGACCACTCTCTGTAAACCCTAGAGATGGTTGTGCGTGAAAATTCCAGTAGATTAGTAGTTTCTGAAGTATTCAGACCAGCCCGTTTGGCACCAACAACCATGCCAAGTTCAAAGTCACTGAAATCACCTTTCTTCCCAATTCTGATGCTCGGTTTAAACTTCAGCAGATTGTCTTGACCTTGTCTACATGCATAAATGAGTTGCCGCCATGTGATCTGTTATATCTTTTTTTAAGCAACAATAATACAATATTATTAATATTATAACTTTTTGTTATAATTATTTTTTAATTAACAATAAATTAAACATTTAACAAAATGTATGTTAGTTTGTTAGAATCGTATACATTTTTTTAAAAATGTAAAAGCATTTATTGTGGATGTTTTATTTTTGTGCATCTTTCTTATGGCATCCAGGCATGTTACCCAGTAAACGGGAGCATTATGGCCTGTCAGTCAGGGATGTGTTGTTATGAATGACTGACCTCAGACCCAAATAAACCCAGTGACATCATCATGTTGCACTGTAGAAATCGCACGTCTGTGCCTGGAAACAGCTCCATTGGGAGGTCACAGTGCACTTGTAGTTTGTTATTTAACTTTGAGGCATCTCAGATCCACAATACTAACAGAAAATGAAATATTTACAATCTCCTGTCGCCAAGTGCAGTGATTTATGCCTCGGTTTAATGCAAAGGCCTGTGGACAAAAACTTTTATACAACATCACCATAACATCTACTTCATGTAACACATTTATGGGCCAGTGCGGCGTAGTTAAATACACTTTTATGGACAAGCAATGCTGGTGATTAATATCTGTTTGTCAGTTGAGGGAATGCTTTACGTAATATTGACTGGAAAGAACTTTGGGGCATAATCTATTTGATCTATTTTCTGTCATCACTTCCTTTCCCCATTTATTTATAATCAGCAGTCTGCTCAGAGCACTTGGTTATAGCTGCAGTTTCTGTCAGATTTTTGATTCTGACAGGTCAATCTACAAGACTTTTATGCTGGAATGTTGTTTGTATTTTTCTATGCTGTGTCACAACATAAGGATGACTTGTCTGATTTTATTTTCATCAACAACAAGCATATACACACGTCTATATACAGTATATGATGAAAATACAAGGTTTTAACAGCACTAATTATTACACTATATCAGTCCCTATAATTTGTTATCGTGAGCAACACATACAAGTAAACTAAAGAAATTGCATCATCCAACCAATTTTCACTCTTTTCCACCATTTTCTATCACCTCTGATAATTGTCTTGGTCTTGCACACTGTAATAGTTGCAGTTTCAAAGACATTACCAGCCCTTCTTATTTGGCATAGATTTGGCATATGTACATATCATGTTCTGGTTATTTTATTAAACAACTATGATCACAGAGAAGCAAGAATCAATCAGTTCGTAGTAAGCTACACTCAAACTCAGTGAATGACGAATGGAGACACATCTGGATGAATTTACAACATCCTAAAAGGCTTACAACTCTATTTTTTGGTCTTTTAAAACAGGCTGCATCACAGGTGTCCCTCACTAATATGAGCTCATTAGCAATGGTATTGGTGCTGCTAGGTGGAATCATGCGATGAATGTAAGTTATGTAGATTTATGGCAATAATAGAAGAATTACCAGTTAGTAAACAATCTGCATGGTTGCAGAACACCAGGAGACAGCCTTTATGTCTAAAAAAATAATTTAAGTATTAGTAACATTTTATAATAACTACACAATATGAATAATTTATTAAGCATCAGCAAATAGTTAATTCATTATTTGTTAAGCATTAACTCTACTTTAATAGACATTAGTAATCAGTTAATACAGCTATTAATGCTGTATTCTTGACTTATTAATGGTTGTGTTTTCATATTTGTTCATGATTTATTTTTCATGACTAAATTGTGTATTGCATTACTTACTAATCAGTTATTTAAGAATAGTTGGTGGTTAAGATAATTCAGAATGGGTAAGTAAATGATTAATAAAGTATTCAAATTAGCATTTATATATCTTATTACTCAGAGATATAATAATAGTTACTTTGTATGTTAATTAATGCTTTATTAACTCAACTTCATCCAGTTTGGTAACCTAATCTAAAATGAGCACTATTTATGATTTGTAAATCCCTTATAAATGACAATTATGGCCTCCCGACCATCTCCATCCACCAAATTAATTTACCTAGGTTTTTATTTATTTTTTTGGCCTAGGGCATTGTCTGCAAAGACCCCTACCTAGCCTTCTAAGCAGTGGTGGAAAGAGTACTGAAAAATCATACTCAAGTAAAAGTACCATTACTTGCCTAAAACTGTAGTGCAAATAAAGTAAAAGTATCTGTTCTAAATATTAACCAAAGTATGAGTATAAAGTAGACCTTTCGAAAGGACTCAAGAGTAGTGAATAGTGAGTATTACGCTTTGAAAAGCTGATGCGTTTATATGTAATTTGCACATGTGTGTGTAAATGTAACATTCTGTAGTGCATTTAATTATTGCTCAGCAGGCACACAACATCATAAGACATTAATATTAGGTTAGATTTAGGTCATGACGTCAGGTTACCAAAATTATGTGTTTGGCCAGCATCTAAGGACAACTTTATTTTGATGTCTAATAACGACGTGAAATGACATTGATATCTGGTCAATTTTGAGCTGTTAGAAAGTGACCAAAATCCAAAGTCAAGTCAACATCTTAAACCAACGTCATATTGACGTCAAATAATGACATTTATTTGTCAGGTATGCAACCAAAATCTAACGTCTGACAGACGTCATAGTGGTAACGCCCACACAACGTCAAGCTGTAATATCATTAGACGTTGATGTTTGGTTGATTTTAGGTTGGATGTTGGACATTGGCCTAACGTTGGTTTCGCTCATGTCTTGAGGTAGTTCATTATGATGCGATTTATCTTCTATGTGAGATTTGATTGAAAAGGAATCACATGAAAAAAATTAAGTAATAACTGCAGGTTTAAGGAAAGTAGTTGAGTAAAAGTACCAATACAATACTAAAAATGTACTCAAGGGAAAGTAAAAGTACACTTTTTTTACAACTACTTAGTAAATTACAATTTCTGAGAAAAACTACTCAATTACAGTAATTTGAGTATTTGTAATTAGTTACTTTACACAACTGCTTCTAAGCTAATAAAAACAACAGACCTCACCCGCCATGCCACCAAAGATGTTGCCATATCTCTCGGTTTTGCCCCTGGACTTTTTTGGGGACTTGTTTAATTAAGTCACTGAGACGTTTGAGTGGGCGAAAAAGAGGTCAAGCTACTAGTTGTGACTTATAGAGTCTCAAAGAGGCCCCGACATCAGTAGAGTTGGGCCTGTGAGAGCAGTGCCTTTTGGCGAAAATTGGGCAGCACTGACTCCTCCCTAGTGCCTTCACATGGTTTTACTGCCAACCCTGACACTGAGTTTGCTTTAGGGCACAGTAGCCCTTGGTGATACATCCTCTCTGCTTCTGCTGTAAGTACTGCAGTGCAAGAGGGCTCCCCCCTCTATGGTGGGTCCAAGAGCAGTTAAGTCAGTGGTTACCTGCTGGTCACCCACTTCAGGTCCCCTGGTTAGCTCCTCTTGATAAACAACTTAAGACATTTCTGGTGCAATGGAACCTCTGCCAAATGTCTCGCAGTAGGTCCTGCTATCTTATCTTATCTATCTATCTATCTATCTATCTATCTATCTATCTATCTATCTATCTATCTATCTATCTATCTATCTATCTATCTATCTATCTATCTATCTATCTATCTATCTATCCATCCATCCATCCATCCATCCATCCATCCATCCATCCATCCATCCATCCATCCATCCATCCATCCATCCATCCATCCATCCATCCATCCATCCATCCATCCATCTATCTATCATCATCTTCTTTCAGCTTAGTCCCTTTATTACAGTTTTTCTCAGTCGCTTTGGTGCGTTTCTCACAACACTAGTACATTTCTGCACAACAATTAATGCATTTCTCAAAACAATTAGTACAAACTGCAAAACCTAGTTAATAACCTGCAAAAGCATGTCACATGCTCAAAATGGATAGTACATTCCTCAAAAGCAAGTATTCATCTCAATCAAAGTGTCAGTATCCTTAAAATGAAAAGTCCTGACACCATTGTTTATGAACAAGATAGTCAAATGGCTTAGTCATATTTTCATTATGACGTTTACTCTGGACATTTTTTCAATGCAAAAAAAAAAAAAAAAACAATTTTGGTGACACTTCCTGATAATGCTCAAGACAGCACTATATACTATTTGCACAGCCATTTGAAAACTACAGCAAAGTTAGACATCACTGCATTTTAGTGAGCTATCTGAGTACAAGACACTGAATATGTATGTTTCACATGTTTACTGCATTTGCTAGTAGCAATTCTAATTTATTCACTGCATTGCACATAAGAATAAATACACTCTTACTTTCAACAAGCTTAAGCTTTCTTTGGGTAGAGCTGGGCACAACTGTGAACTATATTGCAGAACATACTGGAACTGAACCTACAACACACACAGGTCTGTAAATCATTCATGAAATTGTTCAATTTAGAAGACATTTTCAGAAAAATAAAGATTTTTTTTTAAATAAAATTTGCTAGACAGATTTTGAAAACTAATTCAACATTTTTGTATGTAATGACTCAAGTAATGAAACGAGGACTATTAATTTTATATGGGATGACTATTCAGCATTTACAAGATTATTTAATTTTGACTGACATGACATAAGCAAATGATAATGTTATAAATAGCAGAGAATTGTATGAAAGCAATTGATGCATGTCCGAAAGCATCTGCAATTTGTTGGAATGAGAAATGCATTACCTGTTGTGCAAATATAAATAGTGTTGTGAGAAATGCATCAAAGCGACTGAGAAAAACTGTAGTGAGGTATCAGAGTACAAGACATTGACTATTTATGTTTCACATTTTTACAGCATATGCTCGTTGCAATTCTAATTTATTCACATCATTGTACAAAAGAATAAATACACCCTTATTTACAACAAACATGAACTCCCTTTTTGTAGAGCTGTGCATAACTGTAAACAATATTCCAGTACATATTGGAACTGAACCTACAACATACACAGGTCTGTAAATTATTTATGAAATTGTTTAATTTTTAAGACTTTTCAGGAAATTAAAGATTTAATGTTTTTGTTTTTTTTAATAAAATTTGCTAGACAGATTTTGACAACTAGTTCAACATTTTTGTATGTAATGACTCAAGTAATAAAAATGAGGACTATTGGTTTTATATGGAATGACTATTAAGCATTTACAAGTTTAGTTCATTTAGACTGACATGACATAAGCAAATGATGATGTTATAAACAGCAGAGAGTTGTATGAAAGCAATTGAGGCATGTCCGAAAGCATTTGCAATTAGTTGGAAGGAATAAGAAATTGCTACTATGATGTGCAAAAATTACTAATTGTTTTGAGAAATATTGTGCAAATGTAAATAGTGTTGTGAGAAATGCACCTAAGCGACTGAGAAAAACTGTAATCGGGGGTCGTCACAGCGGAATGAACTGCCAACTTATACAGCAAATGTTTTACGCAGCGGATGCCCTTCCATCTGCAACCCATCTCTAGGAAACATACACACACACACACACACACACACACACACACACACACACACACACACACTATAGAAAATTTAGCCTACCCTATTCACCTGTAATTGGACTGTGGGGGATACCGGAGCACCCAGAGTCCAACCCACGCGAACGCAGGGAGAACATGCAAACTCCTCACAGAAACGCCAACTGAGCCGAGATTCGAACTAGCAACCCAGCGACCTTCTTGCTGTGAGGCGACAGCACTCCCTTCTGCGCTTCTGCGGCGCCCTTATGTGTATATATATATATATATATATATATATATATATATATATATATATATATATATATATATATATATATATATATATATATATATATATCGAAACCCAAGCAAGAACAGAAGTACACTCACAATTTAGCAAAAGAGCCATAGAACAGGTTTCCCTCTCACAATCGAATCAGGTTTTTACAGCTGTTACTTCTAAGTTCCAAAAAAAGATAGAGGACTATGTCCGATCCTAGATTTAAGACAGTTAAATCGAATGGTCAAAACATTCAGGTTCAAAATGCTGACTCTCACCCTATACCTTCAGAAAATTTACTGAGGTGACTCTAACACCCCTTCATCTGCGGGGGAAACAAATTAAACTCAGTCAAAGAATATGGTGGTTCGTCATCTAGACGCCATTCTCACTAATATTGAAAAGTATGCTAGTACAGTGAGGTCAACCACTTTCTTAGGAGTATTTTGGGGACTCCAAAATGATAAGTGCTTGTTTGTCCCCATCTTGGATTGAAATGTTCCCCTCAGCAGTATTCAAGCAAGTCCAGGCCTTCACTGTGAAACAGTTTCAGAAACTGTTAGGTCTGATGTAGTGGTATTGAGACCACTTAAGTGGTGGCACAAAACCAGGGGGTTTTCCCCAAAAGGGAAGTCTCACTGCAATGCCTTTAAGCCTTGGCAGTGTGAAAGAAATCTCTGGTTCCTGTCCCAGGGCCCAATGTTGAGATAAAGTTGTCAACTTGTCAGTCTGAGGATAGACACTTCTTGCAAACACTGAGGAGTGACCCATGGGTAGACTCAGGGTCAAATTTATGTGTTGAAAGTCGATTTTAACAAAACTTTATTTTAAGAAATTTGCACATACATAAATCAACCATTTCAAATGCATTAATAACAAGTTAATAACTAATAACTAATGTGAGCACTTCACATGCTGCCATAAACGTTTGATTCATATAGGCTTTTGACATTTATATTTACAACTCCAAATATTTCATTACAGAACAAACTCATCCAACAATCAATGTTTTTGTATGTTGGACTGGAGCAAAATGAATGCATGCCTATTTTTCCATTCATCTTGAATACTGGAGTTTTCTTTGTCAATATTTCTTTTCTGCAAACTGACATCCTCACCCATTCAAATGCTCACCGCGGTGAAGAGTGCCACCCGATTACGGCAAATGTCATACGCTGACTGAATGTCATTGTCACTCAGGATCCAGACCAGAGTCTGGGCTTTGAAAAGCCCTGCCATAAAACAATTTATTTTTGGTTGTGAAAAGAATCTTTAAAAATAAAAACTCTCTCTAGAAAGAAGCTTTTAGCAATTTAAAGGGTTCCATGGAATATTAAGTTCTTAATTGAACCATCACTGCCAATAAAGAACCTTCCATTTTTTTGTAAGCCCAGTTCAAACCGCACTGACAAATATCAACAAACGCAGACCATTAATGACAAGTGCTGATTCAACATGTCCAATCTGTTGAAATGAGCTGTTAATGCCAACAGTCACTGACAGTGTCTGATTGTGTCAGTCAATGCATTGCACTTCAGTCACAAGTTTCACCTTTTCTATGACATCATTCACATTGGGAAAGATATACTGTAAAGCAATAATTTTCCCCAAAACAACTTGTAATTTAAACACAAGAATATAGTTCTCATATAATAGTCACATCAGTTACATAATCTGACAAAATGATTATTGTAACAGATAAAAAAAGATGATGAAGATAAAAATATTATGTAGTCTGACTGAAACTTACATAGAATTCTCTACTTCTGGCTGAACTCAAACAGATATAAATGAGCCAGTTTGAAATCACCAAGAAGGTGCCAGTCACTGATCATTTATTCATCCTGGAAAGCTGATAAATGATTGAGGGACGATCACCAGGTGTCCCCATTAAATACTTAATTGCTTTCGCAATTAGATAAGGGATAAACCTGTGACACTGCGTCACTCTTTGCCCCTGTGTGTCATACAGGCCTAAAGGGAGATGCAGGGTCACATAATAGAGCAGTATCAGTCCTGTCACATCCACAAAACACAGATCCAAACACACTACACTAGATCTGACTGATTATTACTGCTTTTCCTGCATTGTTGATCACCGGGATAGCATTTTGCACCCTGGGATCCGAAAAATATGGCGGTTGCTGATTTGTTGGTATTTATACTGTCCTACAAAGGCAAATTGCAGTAACTAAACAAATGCTAAAAAATGGACACATTAAATAAACTGAATTTACAACATACATTTTTATATTAATATTGCACCCTTGCAGTATGAATAAGACAACAATATGGATGATTGGGGAAGCAAGGGGATAACATAAAAAAACTCTCATTTACAGCCCACAAAAAAGTTTAATCTGTAACCTGTAAAAACCTGTAAAAGTTTATAGTATATAAGCATGACATGTTTTGCATGCTATCATTTTGCAATTTGTTTTGTGAAAGGTATCAAGTGCCACACAAACTGAACAGCACAACATACATAGTAGCACATTGCAGTATTTTTTATAATTACTTTTTGTTTTAAATTAAAGTGGTGACCCTTTAGTATAACCCCTAGCTTCCCCAAACAATGTTGTTTCCTTATACCTACATGCACTGTACATACAGTACTATACTATTATTACAACTGCAATAATGTATTTTTGGCCTGCAATCTAAAGTGTTACCTTTTTTTCTTCTTTTTCTTTCTAACCAGAGCACTTTTTAGATCAGTACTACTGTATATCACCTCTAACAAGCATTGATGACATGATTCCTATTTTGTTTGCAATATACTGTATGTGTCTCTAGAACAAATCTTTAACAGTCCCAAACCCTCCTCTCACATCTTCCATTGTCACAGCCAAACGCATGCCATTGGTTTGGCCAGAGGTTTACATTTCGGGCCGCTCAGACAAACAGAGCAACAGGTTTTGTTTGAAACTGAAGGCAGCTCTGCCTCACTGCCCAGACAGTCAATTACTTCACTGGCAGCATCCAAAAGCACCATTTAAGGGAACTGATTCTAAAGTGCCTTGCAAGGCACCATAATGTCACCTCTGATGATCTAAAACAAATTTATCTGAGCTTTAGAGGTTACTCAGTGAATGTTTAATGACTGCTGTAGATTTTTTTCCACCATTAGAAATTGAATAGAGAGTCGCAGTTATTGGATATGAATGTCCCTTAATAGCTTTCTCCGTATAGTTCCATATTATAGTTGCATATTAAAGCAAGATAAATGACATTATCATTTAACAAAACCATTTGTAAATAAAAAAGTATCATGTGATAATAAATCTGCACTAAAGTACATTGTGACCAGCACAGTATGCAATTGCACAAAGCAAATGAACTGCTACTTTTTAGTGAATCATAAATTTACAGCAGTTAAAGTCTGAGTCAACAACAAATGAGTTGTTTGCATATATCCATTCAATGCTTACTGTTTAAAAATGTGATTTGAAATCGATTTTTTTGTAGTTTAAATTTATATTTGATCTGTATTTTTTGGTTCTGGGACTGAGCTGCCTTGCCAAATTAGCATTTGAACAGAAAATGCATATTCTGAAAGATGTAGTGACAGTAAAGACTAGGAATGGCTGCAGAAAAGAATGCTTTGAAATAAATCTATATAGCATTACCGTTTTATTCTAATTTAATCAGTATTTTTAATGACATAGTGAATGAGTGTATGTGTATCTGTTTATGAGTATTTACTCTCACATCCAGGCTGACTGTAGCCTGAGTGAAATGAAGCGACTGATGGATCTTTTATAAATAAATTGATAAGATAGCACTGCCTTTGTTCTATAACAATGCTGACTAGTTGTTATTTAGTAAGTAATGGTGTTGGGGGAATGTCTGCCTCTGATGTGATCATGGCATCGGGTTTTAAACACGATCAATAATGCAACCGTCAGTTTCAGATCACGTAAACCTGGCAGACCAGTCTCTCTATCTTTTCCCTATGACTTTCCTCTCTTACACACACACTCTCTCTCTCTTCTTCTCTGTGACATTATGAGATTAGTTATTTACATAAACTCTGCCACATTAACCCAAGATCAAATGCTCAGACACTGTTATTCAACAGGTGTTGGTTGCATATTTAAGAATTTTTCCATTAAAATATCTCTGGTATTTCACAATCGTATTATTTCTGCAACACTTTGTCTGTTTTGACATTCAAACCTCAGTCAGACAACTGTGTAGTGTGCATGTAAATTATTAAGCAAACAGTCTGATTGTAATTGAGATGTTCACACACCCACATCGGTCTGAATGGGTTCACCTCAGGCAAAAGACAGATTCTGAGACCTGTCTGCAGTGCTTCCTCCACTTGAAAAGTCAAACAGATTTGGGTCTGATGAAACCGAGAAGAGCAAAATCCTGGAAAATCCTCTACCTTTCAACATCCATGAAAAGCAGTTATTCTCTATAGAGCCTCGTTAGAAGGTATGAGAGCAGTTGAATCTTGACTGAGGGACTGGCTGTAACACTTCTTAATTTTTTTTTCTCTTTGGATGATGATGCTCTTGTTTTAATGTGCATTTATGGCAAACACCCCGAGAGTATATGTGAAAGTGATAGCACTCTTGTTTACCAACAGGGGGCCCTATAGCACTTAGTAGTGATGCTTTACTTGGCTGTTTGTGCACTAGTGATCTGAGTGAACTTTCCATGTTAGGTTTCACAATTAAAATAACAACACATATTATGAGAGCTTTTATAAATTACTGTAATTGATTTATTTGCATTGGAAGAGTTGTAGCTATATCTATCTATTTTTAGAGGTCTTTTAGGGTAAAAAATGTGCTCATGATAATAATAATTGTTACTGCTTTATTATTTTATTATAAAATCAACATACTATTTTAAATATTAGATTTTCAGTTACACAAAAGTAAACTAAAAGTGCATGCATTTTAGCAAATTTTTTTTGTTTAAAAACATTTACAAATGAAGTTCAAGACAACAGAAGATAATGATCAAATTATAAAAAAATGAAAGCATTGTCTAAAGAAAGCTGTATGCTGATAACTGACAGCTTATAAGAGTTTGTAAAGCATATACGTATAGTTGTAGGTGAAAATGTTTGCTCTCCTATAAAATTGTAATTCTTTTTCAAATATTTCATGCTTTAAATAAGTTAATAGTTTATGCTTCACAAATAAAATAGGCTTAACAGAGCAAGGACATTTTCACAGTAGTTTGTATAATTTAAGTATATATATTTTTAAAAAAGTATTTTTAATAGTTGCGTTTTTATTATTAGGCACTTAATATAAATACTATATTTTTATGTAATAATAATAATTAATTTACAATTTCTGGATGAAATGCAAGCAAATACTCAAATAAAAGATTTCAATAGAAATATATATATATTGATTTACCTCCTGACACATGAGGCTTTCAACTTCATACCTCTAATTCCAAAATGCAAAAATGGATGCAAATACTCCAAAATAAAGGCAATTTTCATGATACTAAAGATTATTTTTTTGTTCACAAATGTATATCAACATAATCATAAAGGTCTCTAGATTATTCTGAATAAAACAAATTTTTCAAGAGATTTACAGTTTTTGCATACTTTGTCAAATGTTCAAGCAGCAACTACTGTACAGTTGCTGTTGGGCAAATACCTTGTATAGATCATAGGGAATTAGGGAATAATGTGTTAATAAGTTAATAAATCAAAGGTATTGGTCTTGTTTAATGATTTTTGCTTTCATAATACCCCATCTCAACATAACTTAACCATTTAACTGATATCTTAACTTTACTTTAAAAGAAAGACTTTTTGATACTTTTTGGTAAAGCATAAATAGTCCTCACTTTTGATTAAGTCACAAAACTGGGTGAAGTTGAGTTAATAAAGCATTCATTAACATACATAGTAACCATTACTATATGCCTGAATAATAAAATATATAAACATTAATTTCAACAGTTTATTAATCATTTACTAATTCATTCTAATCTTAAAAACCACAAACTACTCTTAAATACAAATGGTTTATAAATAATTCAATACTTAATTTAGTCATGAAAAATCAACCAGTCACAAATTATTAAAGTAGAATTATTAAGAACATTATGCATGTGCTTTGAAGTCAAGAACACAGCATTTGTAGCTGCAGTTATAAACTGCTTACTAACGTTTATTAATGTAGAGTTCACAGTCACTCTCAGGGTTCTATTTTGACGATCCATGCGCAAAGTCCTAAGTGCAGGACACAAACACATTAGGGCGTGTCAGAATTCACTTTTGCTAATTTAAGGATGGAAAAATTCGCTTTGCGCCGTGGCGCATGGTCTAACAGGGTTGAGCTTATTCTCATAATGGGTTATAGGTGTGTTTTGAGAATAAACCAATCAGTCTCATCTCCAATTCACTTTAAAAGTCAGTTGCGTCGCGCCATAGCGCATTTGCTATTTTACATGACAGACTTTGTAATTTAAAAAACGGAGTGTTTCACTAGTAAGAAAACAGTTAAAACTTCTTGTACGTACAGACATCCATTGGCCTATTCATAATTAATTTAGTTTGTTAAGCACAAATATTTGTTTCAAAACTATTTCCAAATTCAGTTCTAATTTCCAGCAAACGAATAAATGAACCATAATAACAAAGTGTGAACAACTGAGTTATATCCAAATACACATGCTGTGCCCCATATGGTCTAAAACCTGACAGGTGGGCAAATCTAAGCTTGTTTTTAATAAAACAAATATAAATATGCATATAATCAATAATACTGCTAATAGTGATAACATTAAACAAAATCAAATTGTTATAAATAAACTGAAAAAGCCCCCCGAAGTGAAGAAGGCATGAAAGTTTAGTTTTTAAATTTATGTAGGCTAAAAAAAAAATAATTTCTGTAATATTTTTATCCTTTAATTCTCTTTCATGTGTAAAGATATTTGTGTATTGCTGTACATCCTGTGTGTATTAAGCAGTGTGTAAGCGAGGCGCACAACTAACGCGCTCTGCGCTGGACAATAGACTGGCTTTGATCTGGTCTATTGAACAGTCTATTATAGTTCCTCAAAATTGCAACGTGCCAGCAATGCGCCTCAAGATGCCTCCTTTTTAAGACAAGAACACCTATGGGAGCACATATGAGCACAAATGCATTTGCTATTTAAACAGCGTAGTGCAAAACGTCAAAACGACTCTTGCGCCAAGCTGAAATTAGCAAACAACAATTGGGTCGCGCCACATTGCGCCGAGTTTATGATAGGGCCCATTGTCTTTTTTGATTCATAATTTGTTACACAGCAAATTCCTCAGAGAAAAATTAACCTTTACTAATTCACAGAAGGGTAAACAATTTTGACTTTGTATGTATATATGATGTTAACTAAAAGTATTGACCAAATACACACGAGAGCATGACAACCCAAAATCTGCAATTTCTCACCTTTAAAAGCTATATTCCACTATCCTCTTTATGTAGGCCAGGAGTGTAATTTACACAGGTAGACACTGCGCCAACCATGTCTGCCACTGTGACCCTTCCAGTCAAGCACAGGAGGATTTCTTGCTTTGTGTCTCATCGGCGTTGTACAGCACTTATCCTGCTGTCCCATAAAACGCCTCAGTGTGTATGTGTGTGTGTGTGTGTGTCTGTAGCTGTCAGGCCGGAGGGACAAGAGGGAGACAGAGGACAGATGAGAGCATTGCCTTTGAGAGTGCCTGCAGTATTTATGCTGCTGTGAGTCAGTCAAGGAGCGAGGGGAAATATGTATCGCCCACACACACACACAGCTACTTTATTCTGTCCCACTCTGCATTGCCGTGGCAACGTCACATTGAGCCCTTTCCATCCCCTTTGACAGCACAATCTGTTTCACCCACGATCCTCTCGTTTACTCTTTCTCTCGCTTCCCTTTCTTTTTCTTTTCCTGTCTGTCAAACATGTCTTTGTTATTCTATGTCGACAGCTGAAATCAATAGAAGTGTGTGCGATCTAATATTGTTATTGGAATATGGATTTAATTGTAGGTGGCAGTGGCAGCTGAGAGCTAACCTGGAGCTGATATCATTCTTCATTAAATATATAAACGTACAGAGAGTAAATAGTTATGTCGACTCAAATTCAGTCCTGGAGAGCTACAAACTGTGTCCGAAATCACCACAACGTATGCAACCTGAGTTGACTGTATCAGAAAAGGAAGAAGGAAAACGAGTGAGCAAAATTGATCAGTGTATGGCAGTGTTCTGTTAGTTTGTCATTTTACATTAATTGAATGCTTATTTACATTTTTTAAAATTTTATTTTAAAATAAAAACAGTATCTCAGCTGTTTTTGTTCATAAAAAAATATAACTGTAACATATCATACACCCATAAAATGTAAATAAAATAAAAATTTAATTTAAAGAGACAGTTCAACCAATTCTTTTTTATTTAGTCACCATTTAATTATCCTCAAGTGATTCCAAACCCTTATGAGTTTCTTTCTTCGGTCAAACACTAAATAAGATATTCTGAAGAAAGCTAAACCATAGACTTCCATAGTAGGAAAAACAAATACTATAAACGAATGATTACAGGTTTACAAAATTAAAAAATATATATATTTATATTGTGTGTGTTCAACAAGAAAAAACCATAATCAAAAAACTAGTAAAGGATGAATAAACGATGAGAGAATTTTCATTTTTAAATGAACTAACCCAATGATGTAATAAAACATTCAGTGTCTCACATGATCAGCTGCTAATTTCTAATCTGCTTTCCCATGATGGCTTGAGCTGAACCAGAGAAATATGTGCAGAGCACTTGTCAAAAGTCATAATTTATCAGTGTTTTTAAACAAATAAATTGTAGGTTTTAGATATTCACATAAGTACGATGGCAGAAAAAGCTTAATGTGCTGAAATTTAAGAAAACAAGTGAAGTTACAAAAAACGCCAGCAAATTAAGAAAAGATCTACATCCGTTTGACAGCAAGCATGCTGCAAATCCTCACAACACAAACACATTTAAAAAAAAACGCCCTGCATTTTAACACAACACAAACAAATTAATAAAACCTGCTGCATTTTCTCACTATGCAAAAAAGTTACGAAAATATGTTGCATTTTCTCACAACACTTTCAAGCAGCATGGAACACAATGGGAATGTTTCTAGAGGACCCTAAAATGTGATGGACCCGACTGCTTAAGTTATGTGCTGCGTCCCAATCCGCATACTATCTGTCCTAAATAATTTTTGAAAATAGAATTAGTATGTCCCAAACCATAGTATGTTAAAAAGAGAATGCTAGAGGTTCCCGGATGGTTTGCTATTTTCGGTAAAAAATTTAAGTGCAGAAGCGTCCATACTCTAACCGCTGATATTGCCCACAATACATTGCGCGTTGGACGCGTGTCAAAAGTGTAAATAAACTACAGACATGATGGACACGCGAGACCAACTGTCAAGTAGAGTAAATATGTTTGAATAACTGTTAGTCAATATCAAGCCCAATGGAAAATATTTAAATCACATTATCTGTGTTGTATTTCATCTCAACAACAACACTAAACTTATATAAAGACACATTTGAACATCTGAGGGGATTTCTCTGCATGAAACTCTAAAAAAAAGATTAACCTGCTGCTGCTTCTCCAATAAGGTAGGAAATTAAATACGACAAAAATGTGGATGGTGTGTGGATGATTGAAAGGGGGCATAAGTAAGCAACACAAAGATCTGTTAAAGAGTAAGTAGTATGTCCCAAAGCTCACATACTCTTCTGGCACACTTAAAAGTATCAACTTTTCCTACACAAATAGTACATACTTTTATGGCGTATTATAAGTATACGAACTTGGATGCAGCAATGGTTATTTAGGCTAATAAAATACAAATGACAAGGGAAAAAGGATGTTAAAATAAGCAAACAAACAATTCACCTTTCAAAGATCACCTACAGCTTCACTGAGGAATAGTCACAACACAGCAGTGTCTGTCACGTTTTTGGGTCCCCTTGAAACATTTCGGTTGTGTTCCTTTGTTGTTGCAAGTGTTGTGATAAAATGTAAATTGTTTACATTGTAAAAAGAAAAAGCAGTGCGTTCTATTAACTTGTTTGCATTGTAAGAAAATGCAGCACATTTTTATATATGTATGTGTTGTAAGGATTTGCAGCATTTGTGCTGTCATAAGGATGACATTTTTTTTATTGATTTGCTGCTGTTTTTTGTGATTGCACGTGTTTTCTTAAATTGCAGCAAGCTCTCTTGGCCACTGTAGTACTAGCTAAACATAAAATGTATTTTTGTAAAATACATGCTGATGTCTACAGCAATTACAATAATTATTTTGTTAACATAATTAGATGATGTGCTTTACTCACTAAAGAGACACACTGTTTAGATACTCAATTCTTTTCCAAGTGAAACAGCCGCTTACTTTCATGTATTTCATGTGAGGTTGATGTATTAACATGTTGTAAATCCAGCAGCTCCAATCTCTTTACTGCAGTGCAGGTTAATATGGTGGTGAACAGCAACTATCTTAGATTAAAAAAAATAAAATCATTATTAAGCTGTTTAAGGACTGACTTGTAAACATTTATGACCAGAGGTTACACTTGCATATTGTAAAGTCTTACTACAAAGTCCTTACAAGGCCATTGCACACAGCTGTGATTAGGTTTGCTGTGGTACTATGTGCCAAGATGCCCTGTTGCTTGGCAACAATACACAGGCAATAATCAGGCTAATTAACTATATTGCTTGTGCAGAAATTACATGTATATATGTAATTGTTGAACATTGCTGTTGCGCTGTTGTCGGTTTTAAAGAAATACATGATATATTGGTTATTGGCATGCATTATATACAGTGCTCAGCACAAATTACTACACCCCTTGCCACATAACCATATTCCTATAGGGTGCTTTACAATGACATATTTGTGCATATACACTAGATTAGTCAGTACCAAAGGGAAAACTTTAACAAATTGAACAAAAAATTGTTCACTCAAATTAATATTTTCAAGAACATTTTTTTCAACAAAAAATGTATAAACGGGAAAACATTTGAGAAATATGAAACATATAAAATGTAGTAGAAGTGTTGTAAGTAATTTCAATTGAAATGTATCATATTTTTGTTCTTAAAAATGTTAGGTAACCAAACTATTAAATAAAACTGTTTTGTTTCAATGCACCAACATTGATTAGCTATATACAATTGATCTATCTATCTATCTATCTATCTATCTATCTATCTATCTATCTATCTATCTATCTATCTATCTATCTGTCTGTCTGTCTGTCTGTCTGTCTGTCTGTCTGTCTGTCTGTCTGTCTGTCTGTCTGTCTGTCTGTCTGTCTTTCTGTCTGTCTAGTTAAAGCATTGCTTATTGAACTTTGGTGAAGTTTTTAATAATGTCTAAATTCCAATTACATTCTATTCTACATTTTCCCCTGAAATCCTATCCTATTACTAGTAAAATACTAATATTAAAGGTAACATCAATAAAACTGGTACTACAAACTACTGTTTGTTCTGCATGTGCGGTAAACAACAGCATTTGTTCAATACTCATGTATAGAAATGATCAAAAACGGTAAATGAAATTAACAGAATAGTCAGCATTGAGTCAATCGAATTTCCCTTTTTATTCTGTCCATTATACTATTGTGATGCTTGAACTCACTTGTAACAATTGATCTTAATGTTTGATCTTAAATTTCTAAGCTTTTTTCTTAAAAGTGTAATTGTTATTGAAATAATATCAAGCATTATTTATAAATCAGTCAATCAAGACCTTGGTCCATGAAAAAAAAAAAACAGCCTTTAAAAGTGTGTTTATTAAACGGTATGTGTTAAATGCAGAAATATTCAAATTAATTAGAAACTGATTATTTAAAAGTGTTAAATTCATGTGTTGAGTTATTGGGATCTGTTGTGGGTGGTACAGGTTTAAAGTGTAATTTTTCAGTGTTTTTATTTTATTTTTTGTGTGTGTGTGTGTGTGATCATTAGATTGTGTATTGAACATGAAATGCCCCTCTTTAAACCGTGTCCTATCTACACCTGGTGCAGAGTGTAGTGTTAAATACCAATGTGAGTTTAAATATCTTTTACGTGACATTTATTAGCATACTCCTGAAAGCAGCAGTAGATAGTTTATCTATGATCTTGAAAATAAAGTAATTAGCAGACTGAAAATGAAATTTAGAACTGTGACTTAAAACGAACAATAACTGTCTCTTAGAAGCCTATTGCAGTTTTTCTCAGTCGCTTTGGTGCCTTTCTCACAACACCAGTGCATTTCTGCACAACAGTTAATGCATTTCTCAAAACAATTAGTGCAAACTGCAAAACCTAATTGATAACCTGCAAAAGCGCGTCACATGCTCAAAATGGACAGTTCATTCACCAAAAGCAAGTATTGATGTCAATCAAAGTGTCAGTATCATTAAAATGAAAAGTCCTGACACCATTGTTTATGAACAAGATAGTCAAATGGCTTAGTCATGTTTTCATTATGACAGTTTACTCTGGACATTTTTTCAATGCAAAAAAAAAAAAACAATTTTGGTGACACTTCCTAGTAATGCTCAAGACAGCACTATATACTATTTGCACAGCCATTTGAAAACTACAGTAAAGTTAGACATCACTGCATTTAGTGAGTTATCTGAGTACAAGACACTGAATACGTATGTTTCACATTTTTATTGCATTTGCTCTTTACAATTTTAATTTATTCACAGCATTGTCCAAAAGAATAAACACACCCTTATTTACAACAAACATAAACTCCCTTTGGATAGAGCTGAGCACAACTGTACACAATATTGCAGTACATATTGCAACTGAGCCTACAACATACACAGGTCTGTAAATCATTTATCAAATTGTTCAATTTTAAAGACATTTTCAGGAAAATAAAGATTTAAATTTGTTAAAAAAAATTAGCTTGACAGATTTTGACAACTAGTTCAACATTTTTGTATGTAATGACTCAAGTAATGAAATGAGGACTATTAGTTTTATATGAAATGACTATTCAGCATTTACAAGTTTAGTTCATTTTGACTGACATGACATAAGCAAATGATAATGTTATAAATAGCAGAGAGTTGAATGAAAGCAATTGATGCATGTCCAAAAGCATTTGCAATTTGTTGAAAGGAATGAGAAACTGCTACTAGGATGTGCACAATTTATTAATTGTTTTAAGAAATGCATGACCTGTTGTGCAAATGTACATAGTGTTGTGAGAAATGCACCAAAGCGACTAAGAAAAACTGTTATAATGTCGAAGAGGTTTATTATGCATTAATTCAATTCAAAGTCTTTACAATTTTGTTGGGAGTGAAATAGCTAGTATTTAAATGTTTTTGTCATGTTGTGTTTGGTGCAGACAGCTAAATAGCTTATCGCTGGAATCTTGTTGTGCCGTATGTTGTTAGGACACTCTGTTAGAGTGTTCTGTGTGCCATAATTATTATTTTTTCATAGTCAAGTCTGTTAATATACAGTATATGTAAAGTATAATTTTATATATCAGCAGCATGACCGTAGCCAAAATTTTAGCTTTAGGTGATGCACAGCTACTCTTTATGCCACTTTGTTCAAATACACCCTCTCTGTCAGGATTACTGTTCCTTTCACGCTCTGTTCTATTCCCTACTGACTTCTTCTCATTTCAGATCAGTGCAAACCTCCTTACAGCACAAGGTCACTGATGTCCCTTGTATTTTTGTACACTGTCATTGTTAACGATTGAGGTCAGTGTGGACCAAGTCAGCTGCCTTTCTACTTAGTTCATCTCAAGCTTTTTTCTTTATATCTCTTTTTTAGGGTGGGTCTTTTAGTTTTTTTTTTTTGTTTTTTTTGTCAATTGCTTACATACAATTCATGAAATGATTCACCATGTTCTCACAACTACATACCAACTTGCACAAACCCCAAGCTTCCAGCTCAAAAACAAATATTTCAGTCAAAAACATGTTCCTTTTCAAAGGAATTTAAATCTGCATCCAACTGGAATGCTAGGGAAACATCTCTTTTATACACGTCTTGAGGCACATCGAAGAAATTGAGCTGTGACGTCATTGCATGATAATGAGATACACAGCTGACATTAACACCGACTCCATCCCTTCTCTGCCTCTTTCCGTGAGATCTAATTCTCTTTCGGAAGTTTCAGAAGCCCTTTCCATGACTTCTTCTGCCTCTCTGGGGAGGGCGGCGCCCTCTGTTTCTGAGGAAACAGATATGACACCACAATTTAGGCAAAGAGGGTTGGTGGATGTGCTGCCCCAGTCAGTAGAATCTAAGGATTTCATGGTGGTTATGATGCGTGCTGCCATCAGATTAGATGCTAATGACCTGCAGACAACAGGTGAGCAACAAGAGCTACGGCTCACTGGTAGAATCGATGCTCAGTAGAATTAATCTTCCACTATGGGACATCCCCCTTTTGCCCCAAGCTGCATTCATCTGTAATATAAACATGGAATAATCCATATTCAGCTCATTTGATGACACCTGGAAAGCAATGTATGATTCAGTACGTGAAAAACTAAAAAGCATGTAAAAGCATGCCATTAATAGAACAAGATCTGGCAGCAGCAGCCAGTAGGATTTTATTTGGCCTGCTGTACAAAAGACCGCTGCAGTGGTGACTCAAATCCAGGGGGTTTTCCCTCTGGGGGAATCCCTTCCGCATGGTCAAGGTTTTGCAATGCTGCCTTCATGCCTTGGAAATATGTGTATGTGAAAAACCCTGGTTGTCTATCATCATGTCATGCTTATGACAAATGCTTCTTTTACGGGATGGGGAGTGACCCTGGGAGACTGAGCATGGCAGTGGGGAAAGCATCATCATCTTTGTCACATAAACTGCCTGGAGATGATGGCTGTGTTTCTGGCTTTAAAACACTTTTTTTTCCCCCAGACCTAAGGGCCCATCACGTTCTTGTCCGCATAGACAACACATTGGTGTTAACTTACGTCAACCATCAGGGGATTCTGAGGTCTTCATTACTCTACAAGTTGGCACATTGAATCCTCTTGAAGGCCCAGGACAAGCTTCTGTTCTCGTTGAGGCAGAGGGTAAGACTCAGGAGTCCTGGAGAGGGACAAGACGGAGATACTGCTGGTAGCCTCGTTTTGGCCCATGAGGATCTGATGTTCAGACCTTGCAGCCCTGCTGTCGGGTATCTGTGGGAGATCTCCATCCATCTGGAGGGCCCTGCTGTCCCAAGCCAGAGACATGATTCTCCATCCTCTGAGGGGGCCCATCTTGTAGAGTATGGTCTGTCAACTGAGGTTGCTCAGACCATACAGAGATCCAGTGCTGCATCCAAGAGAAAGCTTTAGGCCCTTAAATGGGCTCTCTTTTTAGCTTGGTGTAGAGAGCACCAGATGAACGGAAGTCAGCTGTTGGATAGCCTCAGTGCTGTGGTTTCTCCAGGATCTCTTGTCTGCTGGGTTAGCTGCATCTACTCTGATATTGTACAAAGCAGCTTTAACTGTGGACCATTCTCCCTTAGATGAAGAGTCACCTGGGCAGAATCCGATAATTCCGGCTAAGACCTGGAAAAACTGAACTTGCTCTGCCCAGTTAGGGCTTTAGACACGTATGTCCACAGAGTAGCAATGAAGAGAAAATATGAACCCGTATTGTCCGTCCTGACCAGCAAGTTTTGCCGCTCCAGCACCGGTAAAAAGCAGTGGAGAGCGAGGAACACTGCCAACAGCTCTAGGCGATTGATATGCCAATGCAACTGGACACCCTTCCACAGGCCCGCAACTGCATGCCTGCGACACATGGCCCCCCAACCCGTGTTGGAAGCATCTGTTGAAACAACAACATGGCTGGACGCCTGTCCTAGAGGCACACCGGCCTGTAGGAACGAGGGGTCATTCCAAGGGCTGAGGGCGTGGCGACACAGCGCAGTAACATAGACTCGGTGTGTGCCCACGTGCCATGCGCATCTTGGGACTCGATCGTGAAGCCAGTGCTGGAGTGGTCTCATATGGAGCAATCCGAGCGGCGTGACGGCAGCTGCGGATGCCATATGCCCCAGGAGCCTCTGAAAGAAATTCAGTGGGACCACTAGTTTGCTGTCAAGCTTTCTCAGACAGCCCAGCAACAGGTGAGCGCGTTCCTCGAAAAGGTGCGCTACCATGGTGACCGAGTCCAGCTCCATCCCAAGGTAAGAGATCCTCTGCACGGGGGCGAGTTTGCTCTTTTCTCGGTTGACCTGAAGCCCTAATAGGCGGAGATGCCGAAGCACCTTGTCTCTGTGCATAATCAATTGCGAGTGGGCTAAAATCAGCAAGTCGTCGAGATAATTGAGTATGCGGATGCCTGCGAGCCGAAGGGGCGCTAAGACACCCTTCATGAGTTTGGTGAAGACCCGCGGAGACAGAGAGAGCTCGAAGAGGAGGAGCTTGTATTGCCACGCTCGACCTTCGAACGCAAACCGCAGAAACTGACGGTGGCGTGGAAGAATGGAGACATGGAAGTACGCGTCCTTCAGGTCTGTGGCTGCAAACCAATCCCGAGGACGAACGCATTGGAGAATGCGCTTCTGCGTGAGCATTCTGAACAGCAACTTGTGCAGACAGCAGTTCAAAATGCACAGATCTAGGATTGGTCGTGACCCATCGCTCTTTTTGGTTACGATGAAGTATGGGCTGTAAAACCCACTCTACATCTCGGCTGGAGGAACTGGCTCGATTGCACCCTTCACCAGGAGGGCAGCAATCTCCTCTCACAAGACAGGGGCGGACAGAGTGTTGACCCTGGAGAAATACACGCCCGTGAACTTGGGGGGCCGCTTCGCGAACTGAATCACATAACCGAGTCTGATTGTGTGTATGAGCCACCGTGAGGGGCTGGCCCGCACTAACCAAGCAGGCAGAGCCCTCGCTAATGGAGTCATCGCTACAATTGCTGACGTACCAGCAGTGGGGCAGCGCGGAGTGGGTGTGCTGATCCGGGAAGCGCGAGGGTCCCGCGGAAGAGCTGGAGGAAAGCGATTCGCTCTGGTTCCGCACCCTGACTCCGGAGAGGGGGCTGGAGGCCTGAGGGAAAAGAGACCATCCCCCCAGCGCTCGTGAGCCACTGGTGAAGCACGTAGAACCTGCGAGCCGGAAGGCAGCGCGTCCCGGACTGGCAGAGTTCGTGCTGTCACATCCGGCGAAGGGGAAAAGTGCTCTTTCATTGATGTTTTGGTGGCACTGAAAATTACCGTTGGAATCGGGGCGGATTATCTCCCGCTGGAACCCTCAGATCTGCCTAAGTGCCCGCTGCAGAGCAGGAGGCAACTGGGGTGGCTCGCTCTCTTAAGAAAGTTAGCCACGATCTTAGCTGTGCAACGGTCATGGCATCGCAGTGACAACATGAACCGCCCGCGAGCACCACATTAACATGCTGGATCCCCAAACATGCAATGCAGTGATGATGTCTATCATCCGGAGCCAGGAAACCCCCGCATCCAGAAATGCACAGTCGGAGCGCCATCCTGAAAAGGACGTGCTGCACGACTGTGTTGCTCTTTTAGGAAAGCTTGCAACAATAGCACCGCTCTGGAGGACCGGACCCAAAGAACCGCAGGCAAGGGAGAAACCCAGCTCGACCGTCTGCCGCCGCGAAAACCCACTCTGGACCGGGAGACACTAGTTCGCTTTGAAGTCGCTGAATCAGCAAGAACCCTCATCGACTCGATCAGAAAGTCTCTGAAGCGAAAAGGATGGAGTTTGCTCGCTCCAGGTGTGCTTATATGCTGGGATAATAGGCAATGAAGCACACCTGCGCAAGCTTACGCTGCCAATTTATTGCATTCATTGGCCCGTTCAATACTTTTTCAGACAAGCGGCTTCTGAACCGAATCCTCCCATACGTGGATTTTCCCAAGATCAAATCCACTTATAGCACTGAAGTTCCCCAAGTGAAGGGGAACTACTATTAGACGCACCGGTTTGACACTTGACAAAAACAAATCTTCAATTTGCAATCAGTTTGCATGCCTTATATAAAAAGGTGCAGGTCTGTGTTGTTTTTTGCCAGTATTGATGGAGGAGGTCAAAAGTGGCTATGTCTTTTATTCCAGTTTACATGCAGTTTCCGTAAAATTTATATATATAGGCTACAATGACAGGCAATAATGCACTAATTCACACAGAGTTTTGTATTTCATTGTCCATTGTGCAATGATTGACTGAAAGAGCTAATATGCTTGTTTGTAAATTGTGTTTTTGAAGGTAAAATTGCAAAATGCTTTTGTTGCATATTTTAAATTTTTTGTCACGTTTGGCGCCTTTTCAAAACAAAATGTATAATTTTCTCCATGAATGCAGGTGTTTAAAGCCTAACTGTTTTTAAAAAAAATTTAAGTTGACGTCTGCATCAAAGCAATCAGGAAAAACTGTAACATAACATCATCATAACAGGATCAGCCTTGCAGTTGCCTCTCATTTCTACAAAAAAAAAAAAAAAAAAAAACAGTAGGATACGCTAAAAGAACAACTAATACTGTAATTATCAATAAATCCCAGTTGCTATAAAAACCCTATAGATTACATCACACTTGCAAATATCAGGTACTGTACATCAATATTTTATTCCCTAAATGCTTGTGATATAGATGTGTAGATAGGAGATATCCTACTTCTCTATTTTCTACTTTGAGATTCTGATAAGTGTGTCATCAATTTTGTTATTTAGTGTTAACAAATGCATAATTGTGTTTTGATTGTGTTCTGATTGTGATTAATTAAACTGAGCATTTGTGTTTTCAGATTGAGAACATGGTGAAAACTGTGTTATGTTATGGCAATTTATTAAGAGTAGGCATTGGAAAACTGTTGATTTGTGTTCAACAAGTGAAACACGTCACTGTTTTGAGAACTGAATTATTGCTGAATCTATAACTGAATCAATAACAATGTGTTAGCAATAGTGTGTTTGTATAAACAAATTAAAAATGTAACATTTTTAGGTTATTATTGTAATTGTTATTATGATTATTATGATTTTAATATAAAATATGTACAGTTCTACAAATAAAGGCAAATATGTCGATTTTTGGTTTGTGAAAGGAGCTGCAACTGATTGATCACAAATACAAAAATAATAGTAATATTGTAAAATAACATTGCAATGTAAATATTTCTTACAGTTTAAATATTATTTGTTTTAATACATTTGAAATATAATTTATTTATTTGATGATTTTTTAAATAAGCCATTACACTAATGTCACATGATACTTCAGATATGGGTTTCATTCAGATTTGGTGCTTAAAGATTATTGTTATATTAAATTATAATAAAGGTCGTACAAGTAGGTAGTGCTCACAGTAGAAAGGTCACTGGTTAGAGCCTCGGCTGGGTCAGTTGGCGTTTCTGTGTGGAGTTTGCATGTTCTCCCTGCGTTCGCGTGGGTTTCCTCTGGGTGCTCCGATTTCCCCCCACAGTCCAAAGACATGCAGTACAGGTGAATTGGGTAGGCTAAATTGTCCGTAGTGTATAAGAGTAAATGAGTGTGTATGGATGTTTGCCAGTGATGGGTTGCAGCTGGAAGGGCATCCGATGCATAAAACATATGCTGGATAAGTTGGCAGTTCATTCCGCTGTGGCGACCCCAGATTAATAAAGGGACTAAGCCAAAAAGAAAATAAATAAATAAATTATAATAAAATGTGTACAATAGCTGTTGTGCTTATTTGGTATATGAATTAATATTTTGTGATAACAGAAATTTCATGATTATTTTGGGTCTATTTTGTCTTTGCTGTCGCAAACCCAGTTAAAATATTTTATTTTTCTACTGCATTTGTTTTACATGTTCTTGTTCAAATATTATTTTCTTTAACTTTCCTTTTAAACTGAATTAGCCCATTAACTGTATGCCTCAATATTAATCCAACTGTATGCCTCCATAAACACCTTCACTAGAAAAATAATGCTAACTATTTATACTTTTTAGCACATTTTAGTGATGCTTTAAACAAAAGCTTAAATTAGCCACCTAAAAATACGGTTTAGCAAAGATAATGTTTTCTAGCTGCCTAGCAAAAATGTATTTTTGCCATGGCAAAAGCGAACAGAATAGCAAGCATTTGTGTAAGAGCACTTCACAGAAAACCTCACAGGGGCAACAGGGCAAATTAGCATGAGAGCGCAATCCCATGAACATGCTGATGGGAAAGTTGAATTTTGCAGCTGATATCCTGACAATGTGCAAATAAACGAACACTGACACAGCAGCTCATTTCCTTAATGACCAATGCAAACTATCAAGAGCAGCAAAAATTAACGAAGGGTCACAAACAAGCAGAGCTAATGAACATTTCTCTCACTTCAACCAGGTGCTCTCTGTTCTGTGAGGTGCCAAAATGGATGAAAACATGCTTTTTAGGGGATTAAACACTGTTCAAAATTCAAGTAAATTGACAGCTGTAAACGTCGCTAAACCACAATGCATTATTGTCATGCTACAGAAAGTTAAGAAGAGCAGGATCTGAAATAGCAGATTTTATTTAAACAGTTTTGCAGATGTAATAATAGTACAAAACCAAGGGTACAACCAAACGGAGGACAGACATACATACTAAATGAAACGTAAACAAAGCACAGATGAATGTGCAACCATGGAAAGAAATAAACCAAGTTACAAAAGTAAACCCCACATAAGGGTCCATATATTTTTATTTACATATATTTTAAAATACTTTCCTCCCCAAATGTAGCATCAGAAAAAGCTATGAAATTCATGGCAAAAGCTTTTACAAAAATCTCAGCTATAATACTGTTCACAGCTATTAATCACTAAACGTTTACTGCAAGTGTGTAGCAAATCATGAGTTTTTATTTATTTATGCTTGTGCAAGCTCTTGTTAGATCTACATGTGGATGTTTGGTGGCTATTAGGATGCATATCAGCAACACAGCACCATGATGTTACGTGTATTGATAAGAATTTTGAGAACATGTAAACTCTACACACAAATGTCGACTATCCTGTGGTGCATTTCCCAAACAATAACGTAACTCATGGCTGAACTATCACAGTAAGATGCATTGTTTGTGAAAAGAATTATGTAGTACAGAGTGTTTCCCAAAACCATAGTTGCTTTGTTGTAGATCCATCATTTGAACCACATTAGTTGCTCAAAACTGGGCGGAGAATTTCTATAAAGAAAAAACAAAAACATTTTTTGTGCCAATCATAATATGCCTAATATTAATTAATTATTATTAAGTATATTGTTTATAAATTTTTTAAAGTCTAGTTTTACAGTTTGACACATTAAACCTCTGCAGTACAGATACATTTCTTAATAAATAACCTACTGTAAATTAAAACCATTAATGCATGCTATATATTTTTGTTTTCACAAATTTTGGAGACGTGACGTAAATTCCGTTTTTAAATATTAGGTCACCTATAGGGTTTGTCATGAGCCACAGTTGTGTTAAAATTGGCATAAATGTTTTCAAAGTGCACTACAAAGGGAACACAATTGTTAATATGAAGATCGCTAAAACTGACCTGTATAAATACTTTGAAAGCAAATTAAACCTAAAAGAGATGACTTTAATGTTTTTATTTATCATTCACAGTTTAAATGTTGGAACGTTCTAAATGAATAAAGCAAAGGGGGGATAAATGGGAATAGAACACATCCAGGAATTATGATTCTAACCACAGCTCTGAAGGTGTAGTTGCAGCCGTACAAGTTTGCGATGCAGATTGCTAATGTTCATTGAAAATCAAATGAATCTAAATGAAACATTTATTTGGAAAACAAACTGTTTGTAAGAATAGAACTTGCAACCTTAGTGGGCTAACAATGGTTTTTGGAAATGTACCCCTGGCAAGGACTTGAACCAGTGACATTCTTGCTGTAAGGCAACAGTGCTAACCACTGAGCCACCGTGCTACCCAATCTAAGAAAAATTGGGGGGGAGTAGGGGTGAAAGGGGGGACTCTTCAAAACGAAGCTAACTGTGGTATGAAACTCATATTTTTCAAAGTAACTTATTGTATTAACCATCTGATTGGCAAATCATTAGCTAATGCAGGACCGTGGTCAATCATAAGCACGCGATCCTCTCGAAATTAGTTTATAAATAAGCTTCACGAAGTTAAAAATAGCTGTATTGTAAACAATTAAATACAATTTTGACCATATTTTCGATTTGCAAACCAAACATTTTCTAGTCAAGCGGTCAAAATAGCATTGCAGTCTCACTTATGATTATGAATAAAAAAATGGGGATTATATATTTTTATTAAGAGTTAAACGTAATTGTATTAATTTATTCATTTTAAATAGATCCACTTTTGGACAAGACATCGCCTGCAAAATACAACATGCCACAATGAAGGGGTGTGAGGGTGTTGCTTAAATGGTGTGTATAATGTGCTGCAGTTGTGTCAGTGCTATTGATCTGATTGGTAAACTGCTTTAGCTGTGAGATGCAAAGCATGACAGTAGTATCCAAAATGCATGTAGTAATGGGGTTTTTGGTCAGCTTTTTAAACTTTATCCATATGATGGAGATGAGCTAATCCCTTTTTAATTGTTTTATTCAGTCTTTCGGTGATAAACAAAAAACATGAAACACATTTGATAAATTGAGTCATGCATGAATCCATCATAGATCAGTACAATTTTGCTTTTGACCTAGATGTCGAGTGAAAGCAACACGCATCCCGGCATTATGGATATAGTTAGTTATTAGCTAATAATAATAATAATAATAATAATAATAATAATAATAATAATAATAATAATAATAACAACAATAATAATAATTATTATTATTATTACTATTATTATTATTATTATTATTTTTATGCATTATTTGACAATGCTTTTTAAACAAGCTTTTTTTTTTCTTTCTCCACATGCGCGTGAAAGAGAAAATGAAAAGAGAAAATAAACAGACAAATAATATGCGGCTCACTTTGTATGCGGATATGCTTATTTATTTAATTAATTTATTAAAACATGAGAGTTTTTAACATGAAGTGGCAGTTGGTCAAACATTTTTAACATAGCCTGTAATAAATAATAAATAGCTTACTGATAAAGTATGTTGAGGTGATCGCAAGTTCACAACTGTGAGATGATGTGCTGTTAGGTGATGTGCTCTACCGGAAGAATAATCTATATTATTTTGCTGTTTTTCATATGCGCACGTTTAAGATTTGAGATAATAACATTGCCATGATAGTCAAAGAAATCAAAACATTTTTTTCACCCCAACGCAATTTAATCGGGCACTGAAGGCTAATAACTTAATTCTTATATTTGCTTTTTGACTTCTCACCATGTATCTTTTCTACAGCATAGTATAGTGTGAGAGCATGTCTATTACCAGAAAAACTAAATTAAAATTATATTTTAATTGAACACATCACATCACATACAGTAAGCTACGCTGTTTAGCATTGTGAAAAGGCAAAGCTGTGGTTAAAGTGCCACCCAGCGGTCAAATGCTGCTGGCGCATCAAGTACCGCCGTCGCCGCGGTATGAATGGCGGCACAAGGAACACATTGAAGTAGTAACATCTGTACGTTAAGCTTATGGTGCTATCACATGATAAAAGAAAGTTTCAAAAACCCAAAGACTCAGAAAATGAACTAATAATGAGACTTTCAGCTCAGACTGTGTTCATTGAATGACTCAAACAAGACTTGTTAGAGGTGAGCTGAGCTAATCGTAGACCTAAGGAAATGTTATTTTCTCTTTTTTATAGCATCATAGTTCTGACTTGCTTGTTGTGTGAGCAACATTTGTGCAAGTTGTAGATGTGTTTGTGAAGCAAATCATAACATGTTAAAGATACTGTATTTTGCCAAACTGACCAAAATGAATGAAATGACTCAAAGAAGAGTTGTTCATCTTGCTGAATGAGACTCAAAAGTCTTGCTCTATACAACAGCCCCCTGCTTACTCTGCCTTGGGATATTATATGGTTCTGATGGTATTACTGCAGACTATCTTGTTTCATTCTATTTTTATGTTAACCAAACATGACACATTTTAAAACCAATAATTGTTGCAGTGAATGTTCTTGAGTTATATATCCTAATAAGTGAAAAATACCTTACACTATCCCTTTTGAGCAATACAATCTTATTCCCCTGATGGCTTTTATATGGTTCTGAAGGTATTGCTGCAGTAGCTCCAGGTGTTGTTTTAACCCCCCCCTCCACCTCTCTCTTTCAGTATGCTACAGTACAGTGTGTTCCGTTTGCAGTAATTACACCCATGAGATTGCTCAGTGAGATCACACACACCTCTCGTTAGACTGTCCCTTTTACTCATTAGCACCCAAGCATGTGTGTATGGGAGAAATGATGAGGGTGTGTTTATGTGGGATGTGGATGACAGGCTCTCTGAATGCAAACATGATGAGTGATACACTCCAGTCTGCAGTGTGAGGAGATCAAGCTCTTTCAGCATCTGCCTGTTAGCTCTGTTCTCTTATGTCCATTGAGTCTATGGAAAAACACAGTTCTTTATGCATTCGGTAACAGTGTGAGAAGAAAAAATAAACTTTCTTTCTTCTTTCTTTTTTCCATCATCTCTCACAAACCGAGGCCAATGGGCATGATTATGCATTATTCCATTATATTATGCCGTTAGCTTGCAAACAAAACACTTCACACCACAATCACAGCTTTCAGGGAAAAACAATAGTTCCACCTGTCATCGCCTCTGGCCAAGCTTCTAAAACGCAAGTGGGGAGAGAAAAGGAAATTTTTTTGTCCATTTTATGACATAGTTTATTCCTAAATGCTGTTGTTTAAGGGTTTTTGTTTGCACTATTGCTCAACAGATTAAGGACTGGAAGGTTTTATTTATTTATTTATTTATTTATTTGTTTGTTTGTTTGTTTATTTATTTATTTATTTGTTATTTTTTGTTTTGTGTTTTAAAAATCTGCATTTATTTTATTAATAATAGTATACAATAATATTAATAGTATACAAATACTATACACTAAAAATAGTGATGCAAAATATCAGAAACATTGCAAAGGATGATGAACAAATGAATCTTTTTCAGTGAAAGGTTCACATCTATGGAATGCCTTGCCTGTTGATTTAAAGTTGCAATCAGAACTATTTTTTTTCTGTAAAGCTGAAAGAATAGTTGAAATCTTAACAGCAATGTAAAAATTAAGTAATATTCTTTCAGGTTGGCCTGAATTATTCAATTCAATTCAATTCACCTTTATTTGTATAGCTCTTTTACAATGTAGATTGTGTCAAAGCAGCTTTACATAGAAGATCATAGTACATTGAAACAGTGTCAGTCCAGTTTTCAGTGTTTAAGTTCAGTATAGCTCAGTTCAGTGTGGTTTAATAATCACTACTGAGAGTCTAAACACTGAAGAGCAAATCTGTCGATGCACAGCTCTACAGATCTAGAACCATGCAAGCCAGTGGCAACAGCAGTGAGGATCAAAAAGTGAAGAATTAAAAAACCTTGAAAAAAAACTGCCTCAGTTGGGCACGACCATTTCTCCTATGGCCAAACGTCTTGTGCAGAACTACAGTCTAGGCGCCAGAGGCTGGAGACTGCTGGACCTCAGCGAAGACTCTGGAGCATCACATGGATCAGTCTCATGCTCTCCACTCCCCCTTGACTATAACAGCAGCTGCTTAGGGTATGGCCTGGTCCAGGATTATGGAAACCTTGGATCCTCTCGTCGCTAGTCTTGGGTCGAATCAGTGGCGCTGTATGTTCATACTGTATGTAAACGAGATTCAAAAACCTGCGTGGAGCACATTCATGTATCATACCGCTAAGTGATACTGCTATCATACCACTGCACCGAGTGTATGCTTTGCTAAAAAGATAGGTCTTTAATCTAGTTTTGAACTGCGAGTGTGTGTCTGAGCCTCGGACATTATCAAGAAGGCTATTCCAGAGTTTAGGAGCCTTAAATGAGAAGGCTCGACCTTTTTTTACTCGACTTTGCTATTCTAAGTACTACCAGAAGCCCTGACTTTTGAGATCTTAAAATGCAGGTTGGATTGTAGCGAGACAGGAGGTTGGTTAGATAAACAGGAGCAAGATTGTTTAAAGCTTTATAAGAAGCAATATTATAAAATCAATACAAACTTAAAAGGCAGCCAGTGTAAGGAGGATAAAATTGGGGGGATATGATCATATTTTTCTAGACCTGCTAAGAACTCTGGCAGCTGCATTGATTACATTTCTCTTTAACCAGATTGACTTACATTTTATGTTTGTGGCTCTGTATATATTGAACATGTTTGTTGTATTGTGTTTTTTTCTTGTTTATTTAAAAAATAATAATGTAAAGCCTGACTAGGGACGAGGGCTGCAAATAAGCTTCATGCTATATGCTCTATTGTTATGGCAACTGTAATTATTTTTACAGGATACTTTAATGTAAATACATTTTTCAAGAACTGAATTGACATTTAAGGCAGGATGCACTGTAAAAAGATATCTGTTGATTATCAGTTTAGATTGATATTTTAGAAATGATGGGATGTGTTGGAAAAAAAATGCACTGAGTGTGTTTACTAGCAACATTAGTAGCTAAAAAATGCAATCCAATTTAGTTTTTTTCTTGGTGTGGCGGTTAAAGGGTTAAACAGAAACTTTTCAAACAGAGTTTTGGTGCACCTCAAACTGCTCTGCATATAAACCAATCTGCAGCCTGTAGGCAATTCCAGATAGCCAATCAGCTGTCACGGTCCAATTTTGCATGCATTTGATTTGTGTTGGTTTTGCTGTTGTGAGATTCATTCATGGTAGCCTCCGGCTATTCTATCAGTCTGTTTGTAATCATGTGGTGCTACACTGAATTTTGCCGAAGGAAACCGTGACGTTATGTTTCAGCATTCCTGATACATCTTGCCAAATGGTCTGACAAGCAAAATGCTGTTTGAAGAAACATGCGTTGAATACTTCCGTTTGAATTTAAGAGTTTAAGACACTGATTAACAGTAATCTTCTCATGCTGGCTACCTCTCTTCTACTCCCCATTCATACATTATTCACTCACAAAGCAGAAAAAAACGTTTAATGTTTTGCTTCAACAAAAAAATAGAATAATTTCTAATTATCAGTAATTTTCCGATTGTAGTAAAAACTACGTGTTAACAATTAATGTAATGTTAAATGTAAGGACATTTCGTTACCTTGGAATTATAATTTTCTATCTGCATTCTCAAGGTTTTGAGATATTGAGCTTTAAAGTTTTTGCATTCCAAAGAAAACAGTATGTGTGTAACATTAAAAAAAAAAAGTCTTTAAATGAAAACAACTTAAAAAAAAAAAAACATCCCAAATCATAAATAAGTTGTCATTTAATAAGAATATGTCAATAACTCAATTTTGACAAAAATGTCAGATAGAAACTTATAATTCTAAGGTGACAATTTGTACAATAAAGACACCCTTGGACACCCTCAACCTACAAATTGTGATCTCATAGAAATAGAATTCAAGAACATAAATGGAAGATCAAATTGTCCTGCATAATATAATAATAATTAATAATGCTCAGTTTGATCAATGATATGATTATCACACAAATTCCCTTGTATTTGAATTATTAAGTTTTATGAATTTAGTCAAAACAAGATGAATTGTGATTAAACATGTTTAAATATGTGAATAATTATATTACCATTGTGAACAACAGTTGTTGTCAATTACAGTAATTACATCAGTTACACTAATAATACCTGAATAAAAGTGAAACTTTTTGTGAGGCATCCATTGCCAGAGAGATTGTGCTTAAAGAATCAATGCCATTAAAGAGTGAGTGAGGACCTGAGATAAAGAGAGAAATGGTCTCAGGGGGAGATAATGAAGTTATGCAAGGTCAAGCAACAGGTAATTGGAAAAACGCCCAAGGCTATGTGTCGTCTGCCTTTAGAGGTCTTTCTGGCTGTGCTAATGCTTTATACATTGTCCAACACTACAGTCTTCTTTTGAGTGCAGTAATGAAAACAAACTACTTTTCACTATACGCAGAATCACACCTTTATTCTCAGACACTTGGGGTTATACTAGGCATGGGTCGGTTTTAGATTCTGATGGTATGACCTTAGAAAAAAATATCACAGTATCACAGTTTTACAGAATTATGATTATTGCTCTAAAATGTATTCTTTTTAAAGGTTTGTAAAAAAAAAAATAAACAAACTTTTTTCCGCTTTGAACACAATAAATTTTATTTTGAGAAACTTTTTTTGAGAAATATTTTGCAACAGTAAACGTCGGGTTTAACAATTGATATGAATCACTGACTTCTGCTGTCTTAATTTTTTTCAAAAACAGTGATTTATTTCAACTTGAAATGATCCTTGAGTGATCCTACTTGTTCCAACCCAGATCCCACAGTCTAAAGCAGGGGTGCTCAATCCTGTTCCTAGAGATCTACCTTCCTGTACAGTTTAGCTCCTACCCTGATCAAACCCACCTGAACCAATTAATTAGGACCTAAAATCCACTTGATAATAACAGACAGGTGTGTTTGATAAGGGTTGCAACTGAAATCTGCTGGAAGGTAGATCTCCAGGAACAGGACTGACCATGTCTGGTCTAAAGGCATGTGGTATTTGTGCCGTCAAACTGGTGAGGCTCATCAAATGGCAATAAAATGTTTACAAAGCAATTTAATACTTTCGAAAATCATGATCAATATATATATATATATATATATATATATATATATATATATATATATATATATATATATATATATATATATATATATATATATATATATATCCATGCCTAATATGAAGGTGATTAATGTTTTATAAATTGATAAAATTTTGGTACTTGTGATGCCGCTAGCCCAGACTCTGTTGTGTACATGATGATTTTATATAAAATTCACTTTAATGTGTGATATGCCTAAAAAAAGGTCATAAATGAATATTTTCTCAATTCAAATGAGTTGCAGATTGTACCCGAAAGTAGTATTCCATACGTCACCGATATGTCATGACTTTACAAGCGGATAGATGAATTGGGCAAGCAAAATTGTGTGAATGAGTGCGTATAGGTGTTTCCTAGTACGGGGTATAGTTGGAATAGTTGGTGGTTCATTCTGCTGTGGTGAGCACTGAAATAGAGACTAAGCCAAAAGAAAATGAATGAATGAATGCCATTTGTGCAGTAGTTATAATAGATACAGTGTTGGATGCCATATGAGAACATCAAGACATGTTAGACTATCTCTTTTTCAATGCTTAATGAGGTGCCAGGGGTTTAAACATCCTTGACTCTGTTAGTCTGAGTGAAATGCTAATCTGTAGTTCGCTGAAGTGAAGAAGAAGATTTGCTTTTGCTGCTACACAGAGAAATGCAGTCTCCATTCGCTGCTTTGCATCCTTTTACATGAAGTGAATTTGTTCATGCATGTCCTAAGGCACAGTGTTTGTGTGTGTATAAATGGGTTAGGTGTTCTTAGAGAGCAGTTGAGTGAGTGTCTATCTGTCCTCCCACACTGCGGAGATCTGCGAGAGATATTCTGGCCAGCCTTCGCTCTTTTTCACCTCATTTTACATCACATCATCTAAATGCATTCTTTCCCACACATACACACAGCAGAAATACAAAACTGTGCCTTGAGATTTAGGTTTGCTTGCATTATTGAAATGTTTTTTTAATGGTCAAATTTGATTGTAGCAAGTACAATTTATTCCTCTAGTGGGCAGTATAGAGTTTATTTATGCTCTTTTCCCATAAAATTTTTATTAAATCATAAACACCCGGTGATTTGTTTACAAGACTGGGAACAGATTAGTGCTGTGGAAATATAGCCAGCAAAAGGCTAATTAGTTTCAACTGTTTTAGCCTCATTTGTATTAAAATTGGATTCTCGTTTGGTCTGTTTTAAAGATAGTCCAAACCATTAAAAAGCACTTGCTCTGCATGTTGTCAGATCATCATGATCAATATTTTCTGATATAATGCACAATAATCTGCTGTTTAAGCAGTCAGTAATTGGACACACAGTATACCCCACTGATCCCTGTAGATTTGTGAATTCAGATAAGTCAATTGTGCAAAAAGCAGGAGCTTTTTTAATTATTCAAGCTTCAAAATATTCTCAGTAATCTCATTAGTTTAGTCAAGCAGTGAGGTATGGGTGTCTGGAAAAAACAGGCTTTCAGACATCAGGGACAGACGGCATCCATGCAGGGTTATGCAATGTGTCCCCTCTAAGGTTTATTTTGTGTCCGTCAAATTGTCATGCGTACAGTATATTGACATACATTTAGTCAATATGTCAATGTGTTTTATCGGTCAAACAGAAATGTTACAAAACAACTGCCACAGTGATTTGCTATGGATTTTTTTTCATGCATCAAAGCTGATTTATGAGTGCATACATTCACTTTTCATATATTCACATCAAAGAAGGAAGGTTGGTAAATCTGACTCGTGTCATGTTCAGATTCATTGAATGTGTCTTTGTATGGTCTTGCTCTGACTGTGTAGCTTGTAACAACCTTGAGAGAAAAATGGACTTAATAAATATTGACTTGTTAAACATGAGATCAATGTGAACACCACTAAGGGTGTTAGTACATTTGCCATCATTTTTCATTGCCATTACCATGCATCTTTTAAAAAATTTATATATATATATATATATATATATATATATATATATATATATATATATATATATATATATATATATATATATATATTAGTTAACACACAGGAGAAATGTTTATGTTGCTGATTTAGCTTATTCCAATTTAACTTCCCCAGTGTGATTACTATACTCTAAACGATACTCCAGAAGGTGTGCTAGTACACTATAATAATGATTTTTGCTTTAGCAGCAATTACTTTAAACTTAAAAGTTAAAAACTTAAACTATTCTATTATTCTGACGTGTCAAGATGTTTTTGGTAACACTTTAATTGAAAGGAGTGCTCATAACACTGTCATGAAAACTTTACAATCATAATATGGCATGTCATAAATGAGATCATATATTCAGTCACCAAAATCTTTAGACGAAAGATTGATGTGACTATTTTCAATTACATAAGGTACCTTTTACAGCATCGATAATGTAAATTTTTTTTAATCTAGTTAACAACTAAACAAAAGTAAATATTCTATTTGACTGAGGTGAAGTTGGTTTTATGTTCACAATGGTTCATTTTTGAACAATGACAACCTGTGACATGCTCCTTACAGTATATTGTTTACCATGCTACTCTGAATATTCGGTCTGAAATATGTAAGTATGGCTTAGTAATAAGAATAATTCCTGCACCCTGCCGGCCAACCACTAAGCATTCAGTAGTTGCTTTAGGAAAGAGCGTGTGAGAGACCAGGCAATTCTTGTGAGAGATTGTGAGAGACCAGCAATCCTTCCATGCATGAAATATTGCACATTATGACAAGTCTTTCAGATGAGACGTTAAACTGAGATCCTGACTCTCTATGGTCATTAAAAATCCCATGACAATTCTCGTAAAGAGTAAGGGTGTAACCCTAGTGTCCTGGCCAAATTATTTTGGCGCCGTTGTCCTATGGCTGCCGTCACATCATTCAAGTGGATGCTGCACACTGGTGGTAGAGTGGGGAGACCCCCCTCATAATTGTGAATGGCTTTGGGTGTATGGCCATACATGATACATGCGCTATATAAATATACATTACATTACATTACATTACATTAGAAGATTTGCTTGCTACAAAACTTAAAGCGTACTACATATAATATAGTTTTTGTTCGCAATTGTAGTATTTTAAAGTACTGTAAGGTTTTCTAACTGGTGAATGACACGATCTAGTGGGTTGTCTACTGTCATCTTTAAGGTGCACGCCTTCATGTTTTAGAAGGCATGGCTTTGGACGACAGGGGAGGGACTGTGTTTTAAAGATATTATGCTAACCAGTTAGCATTTTGTTTGAGATGTCTTTGTCGTGGCAATTTAAATTAACCAAGACAACACAACCATGTTTAATTATCATGAGGCCATTACAACAGTGTTATACATTTTAGAACACCATTGTTAATGTTTTTCTTGACCTCAACTACAAATTGAGTTTGTCATAAAATGTTATTAAATATGAATGACATTCATTCATTCATTTTCTTTTCGGCTTAGTCCCTTTATTAATCCGGCGTTGCCACAGCGGAATGAACCGCCAACTTATCCACCACATATTATACGCAGCGGATGCCCTTCCAGCTGCAACCCATCTCTGGGAAACATCCATACACACTCATACACTACGGACAACTTAGCCTACCCAAATTACCTGTACCGCATGTCTTTGGACTGTGGGGGAACCTATAGCACCCAGAGGAAACCCACACGAACGCTGGGAGAACATGCAATCTCCACACAGGACTGAAACTGACCCAGCCGAGGCTCAAACCAGTGACCTTCTTGCTTTGAGGCAACAGCACTACCCACTGCTCCACTGTGTTGCCTATGAATGGTACTATTATACAATTATTTGATGAGTATTGACATATGTAAAGAGAAATTTGAATGTTGAATTCAGTTTGTTCTACTGAAAGAAATGCTCGTATGAGGAAACCATATTGAAATGCACGATTTTTAAGGTTTTATACATTAATCAACATTTGAACAGGATTAAAAAAATGTTTATAAATGTTATTCTAAGACAAGATTGTTCAAAATTATGACAACTATAGAACACCCAATCTTGTCTTAATATGTGAAGTGAGACGCAGAGAATGGTCAGGCAATCACAGTCAACACAGGGGCAAACAGATGTATACAGGGAATCCAGAGATGTGGTCAAAACACAGGCGAATGGTAAAAAGGCAGGCAGCATACAATGTAAAAAACAAAACAAGGGTCAAAAACACGGCAAAGAAAGGCAAGGGAAATGCAACGTAATGTTCACAGTGACAGTTTAACAAGACTCAACAATGTGTGTGTGTTTGAGAGGTGTAAAAATAGTCTGTATAATTAGTCCTAAACAGCTTCAGCTGTGTCTGCAATCATAAGGGATCTAGGCCAGGTGTGTGAGTGAAGTGCATGACTGGAACTTGTAGTCCATATACTGGTGGATTTGTAGTCCTTTAGCGATCTGTGTGTTTACCAGCAATCTACAAGGATAAGATCACTGGTGATTGTGACATGGGATAATATTTGTAAACTTTTTGATCCTGTTCAAAATTATGAAAAAATACAGTAGTCAACATTGGAACAGGAACAGAAAACTTATTTTACTAACTTATTTTACTTACTTATCTTACTCTCTATATATTATCCTAAGGCAAGATTGGGTGTTGTTCAATAGTTTTAGGACAACTTTAATCAAATGTTTTTGAACCACTTTAAATATTATCTGCTGCGTTTTGTCATAATTTTGAAAAATCAATCTACTGATTTATCATTTAAAACTTTACACTTTCAAGCTTTTTATGAATTTATTAAACTCTTAGAAAAAAATAATTCCACTTTTTATCATGGTTTTATGCAAGTACATTTTCATTATGGTTTCAAATTCTTGAAATCACAGCATATTTGCCAATCTGTAAACATCGTTAACCCCCATAAAAAATCACCATGGCAAATAAACGGATATTTCCTGTGGGAAAATTCTATTAAACGTCCCCATTTAAATTTCTTGTACACATTTCCCATGAGTCAGTTTACTGAACATGCCTTTTCAACCAATCAGAATATATTCTCCTTGTTACATTACACCAAAAGTCAAACAGTCAGTCCTGTGGGGTCAGAGACAGGATAGAGGGATCTCGTCACACAGTGCTGCCATGTCTCTCATGCAGTAACTCAAGGCTGCGTCTATTGCCTTCCATGGTGATTATCACTGCATTACAGGTACTGATGCAGAACAAAAGCTATTGTACTATTGTAGAACGTCTCTCAGTGTTTGTTAGAGAATTACAGCTCCTACACAATTCAAAAGGAGTCATCAATTACACACACACACCAATACTAAAGAATGATTTATAGTCTGGATTGGTCTGATGTGCCTTTTTATGGTGCCTTTTACAGTGGTAAACACCATGTATGGATAATGTAACTTATGTGTAATTTTGTCCTTGTATCACATGTAGAAACACTAGAATTCTCTGAATCTTAAGACATACTCAGGAATTGTACTTTACTAAGTAGTTTTAAAATGTTTGTACTTACTCTTTTACTTAAATACATTTTTGGTGCTGTATACTTTTACTTTATTATTTTACTTCAACCTGCAGTCGCTACGATATGTTAGAATAATCAGTCCTGTGTTTCCAGTCCAATCAAATCATGAACTAAAAAATCACAGCAAACAGACTTCAAGACACAGATGCTTTAACCATGATGCCAACTGCTTGCAGCAACAGAAGTGTTAACAAATCACAGCTAGATTTTTGACACTTAGGTTACACAGATTTCACTAAAGATGTACATGCATCACTCTGCTTTCTGCTGACTTATACTTATAACAACAAATAATATGACTTGCACTTAGAAACACTCTTAAAAAGAAAACTTCATTTTATATTTTGGTGGAATACTTTACACCATGTAACACTCACTACTCCCTACTTTTGAGCATGAAAGGGCTACTTTTTTTTACTTTTTCCATATTTCAAGAAGTATTTAGAACACATATTCTTACTTGTCTTGCACTCAATGTTTTGGCAAGTAATAATAGTACTTTTACTTGAATACTCCTTCCAGAAGTGCTGTTTGAAGATGTTGACACCACCTATAACAATAGTGGCATTTAGATGAACATTAGATTAAATGTTTTGCAGAAAAGAAAAAAAAACTGTTAAAAATCTCTGTATTTTATCCCTCATGACAAGCCACACCATTGAGCACTTTGTACAGTATAATAATTTGAGCAAACAGCCAGGGCTCATTGTATACTTACAACCAGGTCAAAGTTAGCCATGCACATGACCACAGGTTTGATATGGCTTAAAATCATATTATGTCACTGTATCGTATGCCACAGATTTTGCAAATATCTAGTGTCATGAAATTGTTATTTTTAGTCATCAGCTGATGGATTCACACATATGTATCCCCACAATCGAGTTCACCATGATTATGGTGTTTAGTGCCTCTAATACCTGTTTGACATGCATAACATGCATTCTTTTATCCATTATGGTTAAAACTGATGACTACTATGTCAAAGGGTGAAAAGTGTTGTCTAGCAACATAGAATGATAAAATATAGGAGGCGTGAAAATAAAGAGTGAAAAAAGGTGTTGTAAAGTTAAACTGACATGAGGGTGCTTATACTACAAATCTCCAGCTTTTAACAGTTTTTAACAAAGGGGGGTTGTAAATAGCACAATTTTAGTCAAATATAATGACTGGGACTTAAATTTAAGTCTTAGGGTGCTTTCACACCTGTGAATCGATTCAGTTGTTCCGAAACAGAGATTAGAATTGTTACATTGTTGCTCTTTGCTCTTGGAGCGGTTCGCTTTCACACTGCAAAGTTTCTAATCGGACCAAAAGAGCTAAAACAAGTCACGTGCAAGTAAACTCTCCTCACATTGGTCAGAGTGTCAGGGTTTATTTTGCAGCGTCCCGCTCAGCTGTCAGGAGAGGTGGTGGTTTGGTGGTGATTGACAGGGTGCGCGCGCGTGACGTGTCTGATGAGAGACACGGTGGGGAGGGGTGAGAAGGGTGCGCAATGATGTTTATTTGAGGACTGGGAGAGAGACACGAGATTACCGGGAGATCATCACTCGTTTGCCGGCATCCGGAGACTCGCGAAACTTCCCGCCCTACTCATAATTCTCTCTTCATATAGCCGTAAGCCTATTACATATCCATAAAACACTGTGATATAACCGCGCCTGGATCGGATCGCATTCTCACTGCAATCAAACCGCTCCAGGGTTCGTTTCAATCGAGCCGAGACCACCTCATTCAAGCGATCTCGGAGCGATTACTTTGGCGCGGAACAGAGCGCGATTGCCCTGTTCACATATGCCAATCGAACCGCGCTAACTGGGCAAACGAGACACGTTCCGAAACAAAATTGTAGGTGTGAAAGCATCCTTATATTAAAAGACTTATATAATATTATAATATATTATGACAAAAGTCTTGTCATCAATCCCAGTTGTAGGTGAAACAAATGACTTCTAGTTGATCATTTGGAAAAGTGTCAGAAGGTAGATTTTTTCATTGAATCTTCTGTTGAACTGCATCCTTATCATCACAAATATTGCAGAAGACCTATTCGAACCTGCATGGACCCAAGATACTCACAGAAATCAGTTAAGTTTGGTGAAGGAAAAATCATGGTTTGTGGTTACATTCAGTATGGGGCGTGCAAAAGATCTGCAGAGTGGATGGCAAAAGCCTGAGATATCAAGGCATTTGTGCTGCACATTACACTGCAAACCACAGGAGAAGACAAACTCTTCAGCAGGATGGCGCTCCTCATACTTCAGCCTCCACGTCAAAGTTCCTAAAAGCAAAGAAGGTCAATGTTCTCCAGGATTGGTCAGCCCAGTCACCAGACATGAACATTATTGAGCATGTCTGGGGTAAGATGGAGGAAGCATTGAAGATGAATCCAAAAAAGCTTGATGAACTTTGGGAGTCCTGCAAGAACACTTTTATCTTTGCCATTCCAGATTACTGAATTAATTAATTCATTAATTAAGTTATTTGAATCATTACTGAGATGTGTGGATGCAGTCTCCCAAGCTCATAGGAGCCATACACAATATTAATTCTTTTTTAAATTCTATACTGTACATAATTTCTGTTAGGTGTCAAGATTTTTGTCTAAGCAAAGTCAGACCTTACTGTCCTAACTATATAATTATAAATTAAGGCATGATCATATTTAATTTTGATAAAATAAGACTAATCTAGAGGTCTTTGCCATTCATATAAGTCACTTCTGATACCAAATGATCAACTAGAAAGTTATCAAGTTATCATTTGTTGTGCCTAAAACATGTATGGCGACAAGACTTTTGTCAGGTAGTGGAAATTGTAGTTCAAATATTTACCAGTTAAAGCGAACCTGTCAGGAAACTTTGAACTGTTTTAACTACTAAAAATAAGCTGCAAACAACCTTTGGTTTAGGCTGATTTTGTTTGAAATGTCTTCAGACTAGTTACTGCTTTGATTTCGCTTGAGAAATTTAAGTGGTTTAATGCTGCAAGCCAGTGCTCATATGTGAGTGCCAAAACGTTTTCTGAGTGCAGTATGTCCCCAAAAACCATTTGGAAGAAGAAAAAAAACACACACACAAAAAAGAAAAACTGGGACAACATTGAGGTCGTTGGCCTGTGTAGTAATTGTTCTGTGATTCGTGGGGGCTGCAAAAATTGGATTTCAGAAATTAAATGTGCTGTGATGCTGCTTGTTCACGTTAAATTTTTCTCAGTTATCACACTTAGTCCTGAAGAAGAGCAAGAGGGCGAGAAACTGAGATCCAATTTGAAGCTTAGTTGACTATTACAGAGCAATAAAACAGATGCAATATCTTCTACTGAGAAGAAAAAAATGAGCCTTTTATGGAAACAATTTCATGGAAACATATTCCGCTGGATGTGGTTTCCATAGACACCACAGAGTACTGTGTTTCAAGACACACTGTAATGTCATAGAGCTTCTTGTTTTAATGAGCAACTTTGGCAAATAGTCTCAATCATAATTTTTTTACTGTTCAACTAATCAGTATTGATTCAATTCTCACAGTTAAAGTGTAAAGATCTAAGAATGAGTGTGTGAAATTCATGCTGCTTTTATTGATCAGAAATACAATGCTTCTGGTGATAAGAGGTGGAAGAAGCATGAAGATTTGGGTTTAGAGAATGTTGACAGGTAATACTTTGACTAGAAAAAGAGGGATTTTTATTTCTTTTTTCCCCATAAATCTCATTTCCTAAAATTTAGTAACAGTAGTATTCACCTTGACAGGGACTCTTTTTTTCACAGAGAACTTTAGGTAAGGCTGAGAATACTATACAGGATAAGAGAGTCATATTCCAGATATAAGAGAGTAATTCCAGATCAGAAGCTTCAATTAGGACTTTAGCAGTCAAGCAGAGGTCAACTGGTTTTAAAGGGAATTAAATGCACCACAGACTATTGCATGCCCAGAGTGAAGCATAGGGGTTGGTCAGTGATAGTTTATATATATATATATATATATATATATATATATATATATATATATATATATATATATATATATATATATGTGTATGTGTGTGTGTGTGTGTGTGTGTGTGTGTGTGTATGTATGTATCTCAGTTTCTCAGAGCAAACAAACCACAATTGTTTGCTATTAGATATTTACATACTAGAAAACAGTTCTCAGAATGACACTTCATGATGTGCGAGAATCCAGAATTTTGATTCATTAGAGCAGCTTTTCTCTTTCTCCCACTGTTTCCTTTTGCTTGGTCTACTTACAGTTTGTGTTGTTGCTTGATTTGATGCAAGATTTTCAGGGTCTTTTCCACCTACTCTTCTCCGCACGTTCTGTTGTTTGGTGGGATGTGCTGTGCCCATGTGAGAGCATGTGCAGGTGTCTGTGGTTTCTGAGTGTAATTGCTGCATAAACGTTTCAGAATGTAAATGTTCAGTGAACCACGTCGATGTCCTTCAAAAGATTCCCTGAATCAGCACATCACACACAGAACTTTAAATAGGTGGTCACACTTCAGATAACACAACAATTATTGTTTCTAGGGTTCAAGGGCTTATATAATAATAATAATAATAATAATAATAATAATAATAATAATAAATATAATAATAATAATAATAATAGGAAGAAGAAGAAGAATTAGAAAACCAAATGTGAATAAAATGTCCCTCTTATGTAGCTATACTCCACTTTCCTCCAATAAAGAAAACACTGCCTTATTAGTTTTGCCACAGGATCATTGTTGCTGATTAGGTAAACAAACAAACAAACAAACAAATAAACAAATAAACAAACAAACCAAACAAAGAAAAACAGACCTATGTTTTTATGCTGGTACAGTGTTCCCAGAGATACCACTTGTTGTTTATTTTGCTTATATAGCTTTGGTATAAGAAACTATAGAATGTGGGTGTTTCCAGCACTGATGGTTGGACTCTCAGTGCTGGTTTGTGCACGAAGAGCATAAACAATGCTGTGCAAAAAAAATTGGCAGTTTATTCTGATGTGGTGACCCCTGATAAAAAATGGAAAATGAGTGATATGTAACTATTTAAACCTAAAATTACACACTTCACCTTTAAAAGGCTTGGATGTAATTTTAATCACCTCACTGGTCACTGATACAATAAGCTAAAACAGATCTTTTAACAGCTTTCAAATGAGCTTTTGTTGTTTGCAGTCTTACCACAAAAAAGAGTGTTGAGCACTTGTGTGCACAGGTGCACAAATCATTATGCTTTACAGTAGCGAAGAGAGACCGCGATAAGCTGAAAAAGAAAGAGAGGCAGGCAGATAAAGGGAGAGTGTGCGAGAGAGAGAAAGAGAGAGAGAGAGAGAGAGAGAGAGAGTGCTTTAAACAGACGTGGACGCTTGCCTGCTGCTCATTCCCCCTGAGCTGTAGGGCAGATGAAGCATCACTGCTGAGCTCACCAAAAAACAGATCTAAAGAGAGCAGAGAGTCAACAGAGAAAGAAAAAAAGCAGGGCAGAAGCTCATTAGTAACAAATGATCATCAGCTGGAGGAAGTGAGTGAATGCATGTGTGTGTGTGCTTAAGACAGTGGAAGACCTCAGATGAGAGAAGTGTCAGCAGAGCTGTGGATTTATGCTGTCCAGTCTTGACGTCCATCCCTCCCTCCTCCTTTCCTCCTCCTCTCCTTCCCCCCTTCAGCAGGCGGGCTTTTTGTGGCTGACCATGCGAGGATCCTCTCAGTGCTGCGGGAATCTCCTCTCCACCTCCTCTGGATAGTTCTGCAGCTCTCGTTTTGTGGCTCATTGATCCGGGTGCAGTTTTGACAGTTGTCTTTTCCCAAGGGAACGTCTTGGACAAGGAGCCACACAACTTTCGGACTGTGTAGACGTCTCCTTTTTCTTTTGCGCTTAATAATTGATGGTGTTCCTCCACTGCTGCTTCAAAGGTATCCACAGGACAGGATCAAAGCGGAAAGTTGGGACTGTGACCCCCACATGATCCCTCAGTGTGTCCTCTTTGTGTTGTACACTGCATCTCCTTCATCCTCCTAATTCAGAATGCAGGTTTCAATCGCTTGCACGGACCACAATCTGAAGGGTCGGAATGGGGATCACGGGAAAACTAATGCCACCAGTCCCAATGTGGTGAATGCAGCACGGGCAAAGTTCCGTACAGTTGCCATCATCGCTCGGAGCTTTGGCTCTTTCACCCCACGCCATCACATCTCCCTTAAAGAGTCCACCGGCAAGCTCACTGGCATGAAGTACCGGTACGTCTCTCCCTCTCTCTTTCTCTGCTTTCTTAACCACTTTCCTTCTTTTCCAAGTCTTCCTTTTGCAGATTTCCCTCACCTGTGGCTCTTTCTCTTGCTGGAATGGTTTGGATCTTCTTAAAGTCTTTTGGAAAATCAGTAGTTAATGTGTAAATGTTTACTATGATGCTTTGTTTGAATTATATTGATTTAGAAGATATATCTTTCACTCGCCAGTACATACACAATGTTCCTGCTCTTAGATCAGAGTGAGTTTGACCCACTCTTGATCTCTTTGCTCTGTTCCATCTTCCATGTTAACCATCTGAGTTTCTCAGAGCAAACAAACCGCAATTGTTTGCTATTAGATATTTACACTCTGGGAAACACAGTTCTCAGAATGACACTTCATAATGTGCGAGAATCCAGAATTTTGATTCATTAGGGCATTGTCTTTTCTCTTTCTCCAACTGTTTCCTTTTGCTTGGTCTACTTACAGTTTGTGTTGTTGCTTGATTTGATGGAAGATTTTCAGGGTATTTTCCACCTACTCTTCTCCACACATTCTGCTTTCTGGTGGGATGTGCTGTGCCCATGTGAGAGTATGTGCAGGTGTTTGTGGTTTCTGAGTGTAATTGCTGCATAAACGTTTCAGAATGTAAATGTTCAGTGAACCACATCGGTGTCTTTCAATGGATTCCCTGAATCAGCACATCACACACAGAACTTTAAATAGGTGGTCACGCTTCAGATAACGCAAAGATAATTGTTTCTAGGTTTCTTATAATAATAATAATAATAATAATAATAAGAAGAAGAAGAAGAAGAAGAAGAAGAAAACAAATATTAATAAAATGTTCCCCTCATGTAGCTATACTCCACTTTCCTGCAACATAGAAAACAATGCATGATTAGTCTTGCTGTTTAGATCTATTGGTCTGATCTCAGAAAAAAGCACAGAAACTGCATTAAAGTGTACTTCATTTTGTATGCTTACCTTTTCGTGCATACTGTATAAATGAACAGCTTTTGTAAGTACTGTATTTTTAATTTAATAATATTATTTGTGAAGGACACATACTTTTTTGTGACAACAATAAAATACACTGTTTTTGCATATTGTTCTGATACTTAAATCTGTGTCAAGTTCATGGTACATGGACCCTTGTGTACAGAATTAGTGTACTTTAGTAGTAAAACAAAGGATACTTTGAGCTTAAAGGTTTCACTACTACTTAATTACTATTGCATATTACTACTCTCCATGGCACCAGAAGATTTTAGGATTAAAAAAAGGTATACTGTTGTCCGTTTATTGCAGTAGATGAGACTCTGAATGTGCAATTTTTGTAACAAATCTTATGTATCTATCTTTGTTTCTTAAAGTTAATGTGATTTCACAGATCAGAGTTCACTAGACATACTCATTCTTATGGATGTAAATATAAATGAAAGGGGCTTTTCAAGTAAAACAGGATGTAGAAAGAGTTTGAATGTGGTGTATATGCTGTGATTTTATCCATTGGGAAGTGATTTGTAATGTGAGAAGTGACTAGAGGATGGACAGAACAGAATTTATGAGAGTAAAACTAATTGGACTTCTAGCAGGTCATTACATTTTGATGACTTTTTACCCAGGATAAGATCTATATTGTCTTTCAGAGAGAAGAGAAACCACAATATGAGTATTTTTCATTTTATTACAAAATGTCCCTATGCACATAATACTACTTTATCACTATATACTCTGGTTGTTGTTGTTTTTTGTGAGTACAATTGTCGGTAATGACTAATGAGTACGAAGTGCATGTGTGTGTGGTGAGTTTAGTGATGTGTATCTGACCATGCAGGCTGTAATGGCTTCTCATTTTGCTCTTTGTTTTGATCCTCTGCAGTAGCTCCCCTGTGATTTCTGACTTCAGGCTAGTCCTGTCATTTCTAGAGATGGATATTTTAGTCATTCTGGCTACTCGAGTACTACTTAACAGATAAATCTAATTTCTTTTAGGGTTTTAGAATCCATTTGTGCCGTTTTATTCTGTGTATGCATCTTGGTGTTTTTAAGGATCTCAACCCAAGTTTTTAACCTTATGTGTCAGGTTGAAAAGAATTATTTTAGAATGAAAGAACTGCTCTCCCTACCCCTGTGTACTCTTCCATTTGGTTACATGCCATGTAGCTGTTTGAAAGGAAGAACACGTCCTGTGTGTTGCCCTCTAATCCTGTCCAGACAGCGCGTTGAGTTACTTCTTCTCTGAACTGAGGTCACAGTGTAACGCAAACTGCTTGTTGATAAATCAAACTATAAGGTACCATGTAAAATGACAATGTAAATCAAGTTGGTATAGTATTTTTACTCATTTCATTATGTGTGAAATCATTTTAAAAAATTGCTTTTTATTAATCTTTAATTACTTTCAATTATATGATTGATACTTAGCAACCTGATTGTGCGAGACAGGAGACAGGGGTGGCTGAAGCATTGACCACGGTGAAACACCTGGCTGTAGCTTGGAGTCAGTATGGTGAATTGGCATTCGGATGAGCTACACTACGGGCTGAGCAGTGCTAACTAAGCTGACAGAACCCGAACGAGCAGCATCACCAGAACGATCACTGACACACCCGTAGTGGGGCAGCTTCCGGATAAGGATTGCTTCCCCGGAAAGCAGCACATCTTGAGGAAGAGCTGAAAAAAAGAGGTTGGCTCTTACCTTTCACTCAGGATCCTGTGGAGAGTCTAGATGTGCTAGAGAAAAGAGCCCATTCTTTGAACCCTTGAAGCCTGTGGCAAAGTGCACCAAAGCTGCGAGCAGGAGGGCAGTGTGCCCCATGCTGGCAGCGTTTGAGCCTTTGGACCTGGAGAGAGGAGAAACCATTGTTTCTTGCGTACCATTGACTGCATGTGGTGCGCTGCATTCATCTTGCAATGGGAATTCCCATCCTTTCATGGGGAAAGAACAGTCGTACTACTCTCTGGGCTAGCCTCAGGGTCACTTTGCGGTCTGATTACCGGAATTAATGATGACCTGGGATGGGAGTGTGTCGACTTCTTGCAGGGGCTTGGTGTAACCACTAGCCAGTGGACGAGGTTGTGGAGGGTGGAGCAGATGTTGGAGCCATTGGAAGGATGCTCTCAGTGAGGAGCAGCCGGCGCAGATGAGGCCGGTCGGGGAGCAGTCTTCCAAGCCCAGCAGAAGTTGACATGCCCCAGGACATACTCCTGGGTAAAGTCCCTACCAGTGTTGCTGAATAGGTCTGCCTGGGATATGGGCGCACCAAGAAATCGAAATCTTTATTGGCTTGGCTCTTATCTACCAGGGTAAGACAAGGATGGCATTTCCAGAGTACTGTGTGGGCAACTTCCTTCCCAGGGCAAAGGCGGCTGACTTGAAGGTCATATAGTCAGCCACCGTGCAGAGCTTATGCATAAGCCTGGGGAAGAACTGCCCTTGTGCAGCCTGGTCAGCACTTGTGGTGGTTCTGTAGTGTAGGGCAGAAGCAGCATGGCTCACAGCGCTGTGAGCTCTAGCTGTGAGAGACACAGATAACCCACCCGCCTTGGACGGGTGTCTCAGCTTACCACCACCTGAGGAATAGTTTCGTTCAGTCTTCGTTGATACAAAGACACTGATGTGATATTGCTCATATATATTCTGACTGATAGACTGATAGTTTGATTTTAAAAAAAAAATCAATAAACATTACAACCTTACAATGTATCATATAGTAACATAACACAATGTATTGTATTATACAATGCATAATAATTGTATTAACATAACCTAATGCAACTTGACATTTTGTTTATTTATTTCCATGTTATATAATGTCAGTTCAATTTAATCATCATTGTTTCTATAGTGCTTTTTACAATGCAGATTGTGTCAAAGCAGCTTTACATGGATGAAGAAAATAAAATAAAAAGCTATGCTGTTTCAAATTGTGGAACATTCCAGAAGATCAGGCATGCATGAGACTAGTCTACAATGCTGGTGAAGTTCTAGTTAAATTAGAACTGCTTCAGTTCAGTTTAATGTACAGAAATACAAATATGCAAAGCTTAATAAAATCATTAAAACAAACAAACAAACAAACAAACAAACAAACAAAAATGGTAAGTTGTATTACATAAGAATTTTATGTTAATATATTTGATTTTTTTTCTGCCACAGTTTTACTCAACAATTCTTTAAGTGAGTTCACTCAAAAAGCCCTCTACAATCCATATTGACTATCCATTTACACATTATATTTACATTTACTCATTCATTTATTTTATTTTCGGCTTAGTCCCTTTATTAATATGGGGTCGCCACAGTGGAATGAACCGCCTACATTTAAACAATAATCAAAATTCTTAATGGTTGTTTTTTTTATACTGTGAAGTCCTGTTTGTAACCTGGCTCCTGAAAAAGCATCAGTAAAAACTACTTCACCGTTTCTCATATCAAATGTTAATCTTTTCTACTATAATCGATCAGTAGTGAATGAACACCTATCTCTCTCTCTCCTTTTCTTTCTTTCTCTCTCTTCTCGGTCTGCTTTGATAGTGATCTCTGTGTCGTTGACAGCATGTCAGGACAGCATTAAAAGTGCAGGAGAGCGTACTGATGCAACATACAGTGTATGAGTGAGGAGCAGATAGAAGAGTATTGGGTTTCTAAAAAGTTATACTTATAGCTCTGCATGTCCATCATGACTTCATTGTACAGCTCTGACAGCGAGCTGCCTGGGCAGTAGCTTTCTATTACTGCTCTCATTACACACACTCATACATGCTCATCCATGATAAACATCGGAAACCAATAGGCTTCATTGTGTCTTTATGTTTAGTGCTGGAATAGAAACCCTGGAGACCTATTAGTAGGCTCAGATGGAATCTGCACTCACAGAAATCTACAGAATCCCACTATTTTTTATAGCCATCATGAGTCTATTTATTTATTTATTTATGTAAATGTATGCACATATATTGTCACCTCAAAATTATAAGGTTCTATCTGACATTTTTGTCCAAATTGAGTAATTGACATATTCTTATTAAATGACAACTTATTTACATTTTGGGCTGTTTGTTATAAGCTGTTTACATTTTAAGACTTTTTATTTAAAAGACAAATGTTACACTCATACTGTTTGCTATATGGATTGCAAAAACTTTGAAGCTCAATATCTCAAAATCATTCCGAACGCAGATAGAACCTTATAATTCCAAGGTGATAATCTATATTTATTCATTTTTTATTTGAATTTTAGTAAATTTATTGAATAATATATAAATGTTTATATCATTATGTACAAAACAGTTTGTCTTTCAGTGGATGTTTTATGAGAGACTACTTTGTTTTTTTTTTTAAACTGGATTTTTTTTCCAATTGGATATATATTTCAAAACTTACAGGTACAATTTTTTTCTAATTCATTTCATATGTCAAGTTTTTAGCCTTTTTTTTACACTCTCAAAATAAATTTGTGCAAATCTGCAGATTTCTGTGCAGATACAACATTCTACAAAGAAAAAGCAAAATGTCTGTCTGGCCCTACTTAGATAAGGTAATTTTTCTCTTCACAGCAACTGCTTTTATCAATTCATCACCAAGTTCCTTTATAAACTGCTGCTTATGACACAAAATAAATACTGTATTTGCACAGTTCTGTGATACTACAGTAAAACAAGTACTAAACCTCCTCTGAGTCAAGTACAGCTTGGTTAGCAGGATCGGTTTGATGTCTGTATGGTAGCCAATTTGGAACTGAACATGAAGAATGAGAGGAAGCAGTCAATCGTAACCAATAATCCTTTGGAAACCACTTACAAGTCACCAAACACAAAGCTCTAATAGGTTTTGAGGGAACAATAGCACCTTTGAAATAGATCCAGTAATGCAGCATGAATGGAGAACAGGAAACGCAGATAGAGAGAGTCCTCGTCCATTCTCTATTTGATTTGCCCCGGAGGAAACAAAGATGTGGGGGTAGTAAATAAATAGAAAAAATAACCCTGGTTTTTCTAGGGTGAATATTTCATTTGTCATGGCTGACCTTTGAGGGATTTGTAGAGAGGGAATGAAGAGAAGATCTCAAAGCAGGAAAGGTCAACAGTGTAGAGATTGAATCAAAAGTTTCTGAAGTAAATGCCTTTAAAATGTTAAATAAGAATGGATGGGTCTTTGGTTATCATAGCTGGTTCTCTTTTGAATCAGTGAAGTTGATTGAATTTTTTCAAATATTGTCACAGTTATTGTCACATCAGAGTGATGTTTAAGAGCAAGGATTTTTATTTATTTCTTTTAGTTTTGTATGAATAAAAAACAAATAAAGCATCTTACCTTGTTGTTTTAACCCCCATTTAATTAGGCAAATTAATGATGAATAATCTTTTAATGAGTTATAGGTGTGTTTGAAAATAAACCAGTCAGAGTCCCATCTCCCATTCCCTTTAAGAGCCAGTTGCGTCGCACCATGGTGCATTTGCTATTTACATGGTGACTTGGTAAGTGGAAAAACTGAGTGTTTGACTAGCAAGAAAACAGTTAAACAAAGCATCTGCAGCGTGAGAATGAGAGATATGCCTTCTCATTATCTACTTTCACTCTCATGGATAGGGAAACCTTGTACGCACAGACATCAATTATTCTATAAATAATTAATTTCATTTCAAAGATTTGTTTCAAAACTATTTCTCGTCCCACTTTATACTAAGTGTCCTTAACTACTATGTACTTACATAAAAAATAAATACAATGTACTTACTGTGTTTATAATGTATTTGAGAACGCTTGTTGTGCTTTTGAGTTGGGATAGTGTTTGGGTTATTGACAGCTTTGGTGGCATGGGTAGGTTTAAGGGTGGGTTAAGGTGTAAGGGATGGTCAACAGTGTATTTTCAAATGTAATAACAAAAGTTAATTACATATGTAATTACATACATGTATTTAATCAAGCATAAGTACACAGTAAATACATGTATTTACACAATAAGTAACACATTGTAACAAACTATTAATTCCTGTGTAAGTACATATTAGTTAGGGCACTTAATATAAAGTGGGACCCTATTTCTAACTCCAATCCTAATTTCCAGCAAACAAATAAATGAACAATAATAACAAAGTGTGGTCAAAAAACTTTTTATCCAAATGCACATGCTGTGCCCCATATGGTCTGAAGCCTGACAGGTGGGCAAATCTAAACTTGTTTTTAATAAAACAAATATAAATATAGAATATAATAAATAATACTGCTAATAATAATAACATTATACAAAATCAAATTGTTACAAATAAACTGAAAAAGCCCCCGAGATGAAGAAGGCATGAAAGCATGGTTTTATATCAGCCCAGGCTCATTGTGGAAACGTAGTCCTGCGGACGTTTCTGGAGACCGCGGAATACGTCCCGGCGGGTACGTACGGCTGCAGTTTTTGTTTTTGCGAATCCGCGAGAGGCCGCTGTTGTGTGATTTTTTTTCTCATTTTGAACGTCTCTCTTCGCTGTCCGACTGACCGGATGATTGACTGCACGACCGGCCAATTGGCTGACCGCCCTCCTCTTTCCCTGAACCCAACCAATTTTACCGATTGACCCGCCCGCCCGCTCGCTTCCCTAAACCCGAGCAACAGTTTTCGGATTTCACCGCGTTCTCACCCTGTTATGAAACTCGTTCACTTAATTTTTGGGATTCTGTTTTTGTCTTACCTGATTGCTGGAACTGCTCTTCCCCAGACTCGAAACCGATCGCCGTGGTCAACTCCTCCTCTCTGCATCTCGAGCCTGCCGACGTTTCATGGTGAGCTGAGTGGACAAACGGGTTGCCGCGGGAAAGCCCTCCACAAGGAGGTAAGCGGTCAGCCGGCAAGCGCGAAAGGGAACAGCGTCACACCGCCCCGCAGCGTTCGCTTGAAAAAAATAAATGCAGCTGTACGTACCTTCCGGGACGTATTCCGCTGTCTCCAGAAACGTCCACGGGACTACGTTTTCAGAATGAGCTTGGGTTGTTTTATATTTATGTAGGCTATAGAAATTAATGTTTTGTAATATTTTAATCCTTTATATTTGTATCCTATATATATCCTTATTATATCCTATATATATATATATATATATATATATATATATATATATATATATATCCTTTATATTTTAATTCTTTTTCATATGTAAAGATATTTGCGTATTGCTCTACATCTTGTTTGTATTAAGCAGTGTGTAAGCGAGGCGCACAACTAACGTGCTCTGAGCAGGACAATAGACCGGCTTTGTTCTGGTCTACTGAAAAATCTATTATAGTTTCTCAAAATAGCAACGCGCCAGCAATACACCTCAACACACCTAGACACAGAGTTAGAAACAACACAGGACGCAAAACAACAACAGTGAACAAGGCAAGGATCAAAACATGCAGGACAAATAGTGAAAACCACGTTTCCATGTTTTACAGGGAAAAACAAGACTCAGCAAAGAGTCTGTGAATGAGGTGTCTTTATAGTCCTAGTGATGAGTGCATCATGAGTAGGGTTGGGTACCGAAACCAATTATAGCACCGGTACCTTGGTAACCGGTATGTACCGGTATTAAATCAGCGTATGAATTTCGGTGCCTAATTTCGGTGCTGCGGCAAAAAAGGCACATGTGTTGTGTCACAGCATCGCTCCCTCTGTTTTCGCGGGCACTTGCTCTCTGTGACGGTGCTGCACGCATCAGTTCCCCGCATTCGTCAGAAGTTGACGCCCAAATTGACACAGGTAATAAAAAGATTAAACTTCAGTCATGTTCATGTTGTGAAACACTATCAAAATGTCCACTGTGGATGATACTGTTATTATAGGAAGTCCTCGGCTATGCAGAGACTATTATTAATCAGAAATCTAGTGTAACGTTACATAGTTTTACGTTTGGAAATGCAGTCTTGAATTACTTGGTCGGCAAGTACCAATGGAGAGGCAAGACATTGATCAAATGTAGTTTTCAGTCACGCTCATGTAAGTCATATTCAACTCATTTAGTTTTGCCTTCATTAATTTTTGATTTTCGTCTTCAACACAGAATTTATTTGCAGAACGTTATTAAACGAAATAGTTTAACTAACTAACTTCTAATATCTACTGTTTTATCTTCCCCATGGTGATAGTCAGTGCAGAACATTTAACTAGTTATTTTGCAAGACAGTTGTATCCAGACAAAGTATCTTTAAGTGTTTTATAGTTTTTTATTAAGAATGAAGTGTAATTTTGACTTAATAAGTTAACTACGAAAGTTAAAATAATTAGTCAAATGATTTTGTAACTGATTTGTTGTGTAAATCAAAAATATATACAGTAAATATTTCTTAAGGAGGCTAATAATACTGACCTTATTTTTATTTAAAGTAAAAACGGCTTTTATTCTCAAAAATAAACAATAAGAAATAGGACTTATTATGACTCCAGAATAATACTTTTTTTCTAAGAAACAGTAAAAATTTTCAGAATCATTATTTTAAATGAATGGGAGGGCAAAATAAATTGACTTCAACTGTAGGCCTGTAAATTTTACAGGTGCAACAATGCGCCTTGATGTACTTGAATGTTAGAAATTAGGGTTGGGCATCTATGCTATAATGCCGATCCGATACGCATCTCGATACAAAGTATACGATCCGATAAATTAGCGATACATTTGTGACATATTGCGATGCAATACGATACGATTCACACCCATATCACAATACAATGCGATAATTCAGCACTAACTAATAAGATCAAGTTTATGAGATTATGTGAAAGAGGATGCTGTGCCATTGAATGAGTTTGATTATTTATTAACCAAGTAAAACCAAGACTTTTTACAAACTGGCTTTTCTCTCAGAGCCCTAGTGTCGGTTTACAGTAGAGGGCCATTTTAGAACATATGGCACATCTTATTTAAGTATTTCCAAGATAAACAGAATGTATAAGTGCAATATATATTAAAAAAATATAATAAAATAATAAATAAAGAATGTTTACTATTGCACAACAAGAATTGTGATTTAACTTTTCAACTATGAAAATAAGTTTTACAAACATATATTTTGCCACTGAATATTCAAAACGTAACACCGTAAACTAGCAGTATTATGCTGCTTTGAAACATCCCTGTCACTGTAAACAACAGGCTAATAAAATAAAATTAAATTAAAATTAAATTAAATTCCATAAAGTAAACAGGAGGACACCTTGTGGCATTTTTGAATAGTATACATTGGTCAGTCACTTTCAGTTAAAGGTTTTTCTTCAGAAATATTAACTGATCAACCTGAGCTTTAACTATGTCTCCAGCTGTGCTGAAAACTTTTTCAGCTGGTACGCTTGTTGCTGGGATGGACAGATATCTTTTTGCTAAAGCTGATAGTAGTGGAAGATCTACTTGCAGTCTCCACCACTGCAACACATCCCCATCCAAACCTAAAGTGTCCCTCTCCCTATATTTTAATATTTCATCCTTAGCTTTCTCCCTGATGGTTTTTGCTGGTGGTCTTGCACTCAGGAAATCTCCAAACATCTGGTCCATGGCAGTCTTTTTCTTCGGAGGGGCATCATCTACAGAAGAGGGCAGAGGAGAGGCTTATCACTTCTGCTAAAAATATTCCTTTAATTTACGATCTGAAAATTACTTCACTGTATTGCATCTTCACTACATACTTCTGTACATTTGTTGCATTTTCTCCATTTAAACCAACCTGTCTTGTCTTCTTTGGAAGGGCTTTTGTGGCTTTCTGTTTCAGCTGTCTGGTCCTCTTCCAATGTGCCTGCTTTCTGGTCTTCATTCGGTATTGTGACATTGACCTCTTCCTTAAAAATACATAAACATGGAATTTAATGCATATGCATATATTATTAGTTCTTAACTGCAATAATGATCTTACTTTAAATGTTCTTACCTCTCCATTCATCTGTACCACCTCGGTTGTTATCTTCATGAATACCATATCCTTGGCATCATTGTCATTCAAAAAAGCCAGATCTTTAAAACGTGGGTCAAGTGCTGAGGCACAGTTGAGAGTGCCTTTAAGATATGTATAACGGCCATCAAAGTCCTGCCTGAATCTGTCTTTCATGTGGGAAATAACCTCTAGATCACCCTCATCTGGTTGGAATTGTCTCTGCAGTTTGGCTTGGATTGGAGAGATAATGGAGATTGTGGGATTTTTTTCCTCACTAAGGAGTGTGGTTGCCATTTTCAGAGGTGACATTAATTTGATGATCTCTGGGATCAGTGTCATGTCATCTTCTGTCAAACTCGCCATAACCTCACGCCTCTTTATCTTCCTGGACAGCAGGGTGTTCAGTACAGCAGGCTGCTGCTCCCAGAAACGCTCCAACATGTCGAGGGTACTGTTCCATCTAGTGGAAACGTCATGGCTTGTGGTTGGGAAGGTGTAACTGTGTCTGTATTTCTCGCAGAAGGTCAGTTGCCTTGGGGCTTTTGTGGAAAAAGGAAACAAGCTTCCTAACTTTCACCACCAGCTCAGAGACACTGTCCACCTTAAAGGCTTTTTGAGATGCCAAGTTCAATGTGTGGGCAATGCATCTCACGTGTGGGTCCATCTTGGCACCAGCACCAGCCAGGATCATGTTTCTGGCGTTATCTGTGACTAACGCGGGACTCTTTTCTTCGATCTTCCACTCGCGGCACACATCCTGAAGTAAAACGGCCAAATTATTCCCTGTATGAGCCTCGTTAAATACTCTGGTCTGCAGAACGTGGTTTTTGAGAACCCACTCGTCATCTATGTAGTGTGCTGTGACAGTTACATATGATGCTGTAGCGCACGATGTCCAGCCGTCCACTGTAACCGCGACTCTTTGGGCTTTGTGCAGGGACTCCTCTATCTCTCTTCTTACTTTGTCGTACAGAGCAGGAATCTGTTTATCGGAGAATAGCTTTCGGTTTGGTATCTTATAACGAGGCTCCAAGACATGGAGGAGGTGTTTAAAACCTTCGTTCTCAGTGACACTATAAGGCAACGATAATATGCAATATCTTTGCATATAAACAATGCAATAGCATCCGTGATTGCCGTAGAGCGCGCGGAACTGTTAGCAAGCGGGGCATGGAAAAAACTCTCAATGCTTTTCTCACCACTTTTAGAGCTGTTAGCTACAGGTGAATCAGAGCAAGAAGCAGAGGATGCAGGAACACTGGAAGATGCTTCCACAGAATCCACAACAACACCGTGGCGCCGCTTCAAGTGAGAAATGAGATTCGTCGTACTGCCCGTGTATTTTACAGATGCGCGGCACATTTTGCAAATTGCATCTGTCTTGTCAAGTCGTCCATCTTTCTTGTAAAATCCATAATGTTGCCATACTTTAGATTTAAAACCCAGTGGGGAATAAATTGTCTCGGCGTCCGACATGTTTATTTTGCTTCTCGCGCTTTCTGAGGGCGCACCACTAGCTTAATCCGCACACCTGACCTGAGTTGTAGTGTAAGTGTAGTGTACACATCCGCAAATCCGTTGCTAAGGCATACTTTATGTAGGTCGATTAAATTATGCGCTAAAAACAGTTTGACAACACTTGTTAATAAATAAAAAATACATTCTATATTAAAAAGATAAGTTGTATCCTGGAAATATCGATGCATCTCGCAAAAACCGATGCATCTCGATTTGCTTTTAATATTTCATTCATCCTCTGCTGCTCTACCGATGCACTCGCATCGTGCACGCGCATGATCGCGTATCGATACATATCGGTTTATCTTCCCATCCCTATTAGAAATGTGTTTTCCTACACCAGTATAATGTTGTCAAATAAATGAACAAGGAAGATTATTTTGTTTTTATTTTTATATTTAATTTAATTATCTTGTTTATGAAGACTGCAGAGTAATGCATGAAAGCATCTGACTTCGAATAATGTTTTAAGTATTTTGTGATGTATGTGTTAAAATGTGCTCCTAATAGTGCGTGGCCCCTGCCCGCAATACAATAATAATAATTAATGCAATACAATATGAATTGATGGTTACTTTAAACTGTAATTATATTGTTCTATTAAAATTTTGTCAAATAAAATATTTTTGTAGAGGTATCCACCATCATTTTGTGGCTAAAAAGTATTGATTCAGGCACCGTTTTGGCACTGGTATTGTTTTAAAAGTATCGATTTAGCACCAGTATCCAAAAAAACCCAAACAATACCCAACCCTAATCATGAGCTTTCAGCGGTCTGTGTGTAATCAGTAGAAAACAGAAACTGGTTTATCCATTTGAATTATAGTTTGAGTATTTGATTTGTTATTTAATTATTACAGGATTTAAGAATAAATTTTACATTTATTTTTGGATAGTTTGAGCATTTGATTTATCATTGGGGTAGTTGTTTTGAAAGTTTGATTTATTATTTGATCTTTTTAGACATTTGAATTTGAATTTTGTTAAGAAAAAACTTCCATATATATACAGCCCATATGCACTTTTTTTTTTTTTTTTTTGTAGAGCGACCTAGGTAAATGTGAGATGAAAATTGACATTAGAAGTCTTTCTGTAGCTGTGTCCCATCCCCCAAGAAAGATAAATTGCAAATCTATTTGAAAAGTATTTTCAAATTTTTTAGCATTATTGCAATAATATTTTGGTTTTGTTAATAATGATGACATTATTATAATTATTATTTGTGTTACTTTTATTTTGTTGTTGCTGTTTAGGTTAGAAAAACTGCAGTCTTTTTCAACGGAGGAGGTTTGAGATTAACTGAACTTAAATTAACAAGTTGGCTGAAGCTTTTTTTTTGGGGTGAACTTGAAAAGTTTTGCTCAAAAATCTAATCTAATCTAATGAAGAAAATACGGATTTAGGTGAAATAAATGTGTATAGTTGGACATACATTTTTACATATTTTTATAAAACCAACATAAAATAAGTAATTTGAACTTTTTTTAAGCTGGATTTTTTTACAGTGTAGCTACACTATGAACTAATGAGTTTTAACACATTCATTTATGTAAAATAATTTTCTAAATATTTCAGTGAGTTAAAGAAATTATCTAGTAAACAAAATATAGAATAGTTTGAGTTGCTACTAGGGCGAGGCAGTGGCGCAGTTGGTAGTGCTGTTGCCTCACAGCAAGAAGGTCGCTGGTTTGCTGGTTCGAATCTCAGCTCAGTTGGTGTTTCTGTGTGGAGTTTGCATGTTCTCCCTGCCTTCGTGTGGGTTTCCTCCGGGTGCTCCGGGTTACCCCACAGTCCAAAGACATGCGGTACAGGTGAATTGGGAAGGCTAAATTGTTCATAGTGTATGAGTGTGTGTGTTCCCAGAGATGGGTTGTGGCTGGAAGGGCATCAGCTGCGTAAAAACCTGCTGGATAAGTTGGCGGTTCACTCTGCTGTGGTGACCCCGGATTAATAAAGGGACTAAGCCGACAAAAAAATGAATGAGTTGCTACTACTTAACTTTTTACTCAGTTTATTATATTATTACAGTACTTTTAAAATATATTTTATTTATATTATAAACTATTTCTCTGATGTTCTTGGGAAGGATTTTCTGTCAGTCGAACACCCATTTGTATTTTATTAGATAGCAACCATAAGCACTAGCTGTTCCCCCTTTAAAGTATTTTTTATGCTATCCTCATAGATTTTTAATGCATAAAACTAACCCTAAACATAACCAGCATTTAAACACTAGCCATTTATTAAGTACATGCAATTATTAAATATTGCTCAGTAGGGAAATTAAACATTCCACTGGTTAAATTATTTTAAGGTCTCCTCATTGTCTTATTTGGCTGTAATTCGCAGTTTTCATGTAGTCAACATTATTTCATACTTCATTAAATCTCTGTCTCCCTCTGACTTTATGTACTGTATCACCATATAAATTTGGTGCAAACTGTTTGTCACCGGGGGCTTATTTTCTGCATGAGAGCTCCGAGATCACCTGACCTCTCACTGCAGCATCACGGAGGAAAATAAGAAGTGCCACGACAAGCACACATCCTCTCATCAGAGCCTGTCTGCTGATTAAATAATTGAATGCACCCTCACCCAGCACACAAAAGTGTGCAAACATAGTTTTACTTTAACCATGCCAGATAGTAGGATGTTGCTTAAAGATGCAGCAAAGACTAATTCCTCTCAAACTTCTCTAATACTTTGAGAAGTCAAAGATATTTTGCAGCATGACTCAGACTTTGATTCATTATATACATGACTGATGGCTGTAGCCTTTGAGAAAACCCTAATAGCATGTTCACACTCTGAGCCTGTCATATTTTGATGGTTGGTCAGGACCTGGCAGCATCATTCTTTGAATCAGTGGTTACTGCTTTGGCAAGATTTTTCACTCAACTTTATTACTTTATATATACCTCTCAACAATTGCCAGAGAAATTGATGGTTCATTCTGCTGTGATTAACCCTGATAATGCTGGGAATAAGCTAAAGGAAAGTGAGTGCTAACATTTGTGTTCTTATCTGTCTAACCTAATGCATTTGTGCTGTATAAAGTTATTTGTTCTGTAAGTAGTGATGCCAGTAATTTATGTCACCTTAGTTTGTGTTAAATTTATGCTACATTTGTTTACTTCAGATTTAATGTGATTCAAATGGTGTGGGACATTGGGAAATGGCGTGTAGCCAAACCCATGTCTGTCATGTGTTAATGTCTTAAACATTAACACATATTTAAATTACAGGTTAATGTTTACATTTTAAAAGATATAAAAAATATATGTCATTTTTCAAAATATTGGAAAACTGGTATAATATATATTCTGCATATGCCAGCACGATCACATGAGTAGCAGTGCGATGTGGCTATACATTGGCACTGGTGGGAGGCGTGTGTTGATGTTAATATTCTATTATATTTCTATTAATATTAAGAAAAGGCTCTGTACAAATTTGTGTTTTAAACCAGGCTCAAGTGTGAAAACAAAAGTGATCTAAATTACTCTTAGGCATGGTTATATAATTTGAGTCCCAAAGAGGGCATTATTTGCAGCTCAACTGTATTGATGTGCGCTGTCCTCAAGTTCTTGCTAGTAAAAAGAACTGGAGATAAATGGAAGATCCATAAGTGGGGGGGTGGGTGGTGGTCATTTGTTTACTGTCGTTTACGACGTGTTAATGAAGAACATCTTGTTGCTCGTGGCCTCCAGTGACCCTGCAGCTAAAACCTTAAATTAGCCTGGATAGTTTCCATGACAACATTTAGACTTTGAGACGTCTCACTTTGTAATTTTACTAGTTAGTGGCAAATAAAGATCTGTCATGTAGTGAAAGGTCATTCAAAACATTCAATTAACATTTATTAACCCTCATATTGATCCAAACCTGTAGGGCTATCTTTCTTTAGTTGAAAGGTTGAAGAAAACTGGTAACCACACAATTAGTTTTACCACTGACTTTTTTAAAAAAAGAAAAGAAAATACTAAAGCTACATCCAAAAATGGGAAGAGGTATGTCATCGCGTCATTAGTTCACCACTCTTCACCGAGTGCAAACACACATACACTGACACTGGAGCATTTTGAAGCTGCGAAGATCAGTCAATTCAACAGCGGATCGGTAAACACGACTAATCACTATCATTTCTGTTGAGCATTGGTGAACACAATGGCAAATCAGCTGTGTTTAAGAATGTGCTGAACTGTGTTTAAATGGCGGGAAATGGATCCTTTTTTTAGTTTTTTTTCTGTATCGAAATTCAGTATCGTGACAAGTCTAATATAGTGAATGAATCAGTTCATTAACTTGAGTTTGATACATGGCATCTAAAGATAAGATGATGAAAGATAACATTAGCTAACTAGTGCCATTTACCTTAACTTAGCTGAAAATGAGATCTGATATCCCTTTTTCATTTTTACTATCCATTCAGAATGAACCTGAACTTTCCGGGTCACTCAGAAAAGCAGTGAAATGATAAATTTGTGTCACTTCCTTTTTGCTGATAAGATATACAGCCAGGTCCACAAAAATAAGCCACAAGGAGGCCTCAGTGAGCTCTGTGGGGAGTCGCGTCATATTTAAAAAATGTCTTAGCAGCAGACAATGATCATGTTGCCTTACTTCATTTTATCCCCTAGCTTAGTGGTGCTCAAACACCGGTCCGTGGATCAGTTAGTACCGGGCCGCACAACAAATTGTTAATTATTTCCATTTTATTTATTATCTGTGTCAGAACAATATTTTATTTTAAAAAATCTTTTATTTTGAAAAATGACCATATTCTCTTGCTTACATCTCGATCACTTGAGTGCCCAAATTTATCCCACAAGCAGCAAAATGAGTAAGAAACAGATGTCTTTGGAAAGTTTCTTTGCTAAGGGGAAAAGGCTTAGTGAAGGACCAATGAACTGCCAAGGAATGCACTTGCAACCCATTGGTCTACAAATCAGGTAAATCCAGCATGTCTGTGCAAGAAGATCAATTGCTGGAGATTGCAAATGATGGCAACCTTTTAGGGGCCATTCGCATATTGCGTATTTCTAGAGTCTGCACAAGTTTGTTGTTTCTAATGGAGGTGTGCGGTTTGCACACACAATACAGCGATATACAGTCATTGACTCGCACCAATGAACCCCGGGTCGTGAGTGCAGCGCAAGTCATGTGACAACAATTGACCAATCAGCTTCAGCTTGTATAGAATATAGACAATAGACAAACACAGAACACACAAACACTGCAGTGCTTTGTACTTTTCTCCATAAATAAAACTTGTATCAGAGCGACAGCAATGTTTTGCCAGCTTGTCATCCTCTGAGAAAATATTTTTTCATTTACAAATAGCCTAACGTTACTGATGTTTTGCTTTTATATTTTACATTAGGCTATTATTTGTGCTTAGTAATAAACATACCGTTTGTTTGAAAGCAACATTTTTTGTCATCATTACTACAAACTTATAAGAGTAATAATAATATTATTAAATGTGAAGGAGGGCTTTACAATATTTTCCAGGGAAGAAAGGTATCTCAGGCAAAAACAGCTTGTGAACTATTGCCATAGCAGATGCCGTTTCTGTCTTCCTGTGTGTCCAGACAATACTTCCCGGTTTCTAAATAGTAGTGACTTATTGATAAATAAAGTATTTTTTTCCATTAGCTAAAAATACATAGTACTGTATGTTAAAAAAAAATATATATATATTACAAAATTTTCTTTGATAGAAAAAATCACAAGAATATTAAATAAACATCATGTTCCATATTCTGAAAATTACCTGCTGTATTAAAATGTAATTTTTGATTAGTTATATGGGGCGACATGGTAGCTCAGTGGTTAGCACTGTCACCTCACAGCAAGAAGGTTGCTGGTTCGAGTCCCGGCTGGGCCAGTTGGCGTTTCTGTGTGGAGTTTGCATGTTCTCCCCGTGTTCACATGGGTTTTCTCCTGGTGCTCCGGTTTCCCCCTCAGTCCAAAGTTATTCGCTATAGGTGAAGTGAAAAAGCTAAATTGGCTGTAGTGGATGTGTGTCAATGTGAGAGAGTATGGATGTTTCCCATTGCTGGATTGTGGCTGCAAGAGCATCTGCTGCATAAAACATATGCTGGATAAGCTGGCAGTTTATTCCGCTGTGGCGACCCCTTATAAATAAAGGAACTAAACCAAAGGAAAATGAATGAATGATTGAATGAATGAATGATTAGTAATATGTCTTGCTAAGAACTTAATTTGTTCCAATGTAAAGATGATTTTATCAATATTTAGATTTTTGAACCCACAGATTCTAGATTTTCAGATATCTTTACCAAATATTGTGCTAACAAAGCAAGCTTCAATGGAAATCTTGTTTATTCAGCATTCAGGCGATGTATAAATCTTAATTTCAAATCTTTGACAATATTTTGTCTGGTTTTGTGATCCAGGGTCTTGTTTTAATGTAGTATATCCATTGATGTTATTCAAGCTTCATTTAGAAGGTTTGAGTTTGTTGTTGTAATCAGAACGGTCAGGGTTAGCTGCTGCCCTTCGTCCTCTGCTGTCTCAGATTTTTCCCCATCATATACAGCATGCAGGATGGCCAGCTGCCATTGCCGGCTCAGAAATGGGAAAATGACATGGATTTCATGCTATAGATGATGACAGGATGGAGCCCGGGGCCTGATGGGCACGTCTTTCACACTTCCTGGAGGTGATGGTGGCCTGTCATGTTCATCTCCTCATAGCACTGCCTGCCTCGCTTCTTTATTTGTCCATTCGCTGTCGCTGTGCTTCATTCCCTCACTTCAATGTGAAATTCTGCTCACATTTAACTAAAAACAATTTATATGTATTTTTGACTGAATACTTTTTTCAAAATGTAAACATGGCATCACTCAAAACAAAATCTTTAGTCAAGAGAAGATGTTTTACTTGGACTTAACAATAAGACTGATAATTGGACAGCTCTCTGGATTATTTGATTCTTGTTGGACAAATGCACCATTCTGCGGTAATGACCTCCAAAATGTGGTTGACCTTTGCTCCCTTTCTTGGTTTATTTTGAGATAATGACCATCTGACTGATTGTTATCCTTAAAGCAGACATTCTAGTGAACATCAGACAGAAAACGTACAAATTAGATAGCAATGGGGAGATTTTCAAGTGACAAACGTCATTTTAAACAAAGACAGTTCTGTCTGAATTTTAGACCAAAATGTTCTTTACTGTTGTTGACTGTTTTAGCCCTAATACTTTTGTTCAATCCCATAATTAAATTTTTCCTTAAAAAATAGACTTCAACAATCATAGATAAATATGATATTGAATTGCATTTATTTGATGAGTAATATTTGACAAAAGTATCATTTAACAAAACGTTGAATTTCTTTGGCGGTGGTACATTACATTACATACATTAGGTATGTCTTGTGTCTCATGACCATTGGTTGGAACTGATTGTGATGAGTGACGTGGCTTTAGGTCTTCCTGGTAGAACTAGCGCTAAAAGCTACAAACACTTCAGGTTTTTGCAGGGACAATTTTTTAAATACACTTGATCTCAAGTGTGGAGGGCTAGGCGTTATACTTGAAATTAAAATAAATAATCAATTGATCAATTAATAATTCTATAACAAATATGGCCAACCAGACACACAATTATTTTGCTTTTTATTCAACAAATGAGCCAACTTTTGCCTAAGGAAGACTCGATGGTCAGTTGTAATCCGGTTTCAAGGAATTTATGATTCACAACACAGCACAGCACAAAAGAATTGAACAGGACTTTAAGCTCCTTGCTTAAGACTGATGTTTTAATGTACACTTTACTCTCTCTTTATGTGTAATCATGTGTTTTGCATTGTTTCCCTTGCTCCTGTATTAATATTTTGGTTTAAATACCTCTGCATAAAATGTTTAACTCTACCAAAGCTAAGAAAGCTCATAAACTGTTCATGTTTGTTTTATAGCTAACTTGCTGTACTAATTGATCATTGACATTGTATCTTAGTACGAGTGCAACATATTAACATTTTTAGAGACTTGAACACTTCTGCCTCAGATTGTATATCAAATTTGCCTATGCAAATTCCTCTTCTTCGAACAAAGAACCATAAAACCTATGATTCAAGGAAGTTCGTTTCTAATTGGTCAACTTTCCATGCGGGTGGATACGGACGCTCCCCATAAAGCTTGTGACCAAAGCCACGCCTCTCTCTCTCTGTGCAACTCTCTGAAACCAACCTTCTTTAACCAGCTCTCTGCTCTGCAACTCTCTGGAACCATGCTCTCTTAAACCGCAACCTCTTCAAACTCTGCAACCTCTTCAACTTGCTCTTCTTCAGAAAGAGTTCCTCCTCAACCAAGAAAGCAGGCGGAGACCCAGACAGAAAGGATTAATCACACAGCTCGGATCTTCACATCTAAGATACTTTCCTTTCTTTATTTTCCATCGAGAGTCTAGTTATTAACTTCAAACCTCGCGAGGAGCAAGGACAACCAACCAGCCACGTGCTCAACCAACAAAGCTGCTACACATTACACAGACAGAAGCAAGTATCCACTTCTGTCTATATCTGAACTGGTGTGAACTAAATGCAAACCTAAAGAGACAATAGAAGGGTGAATTTGATTATGTTTGGTTTGCTTGGTTTGCTCTTACAAACTCTGAGGTTTTCCCATCATTACATTCTCTCAACCTCTTACTTTACCTTCTTTACTCTTCTCTACACTTGTATGAATGTGTGTTTGTGTTAGGTATTAGATTCTGTTAGAGTAGTCAATAAAGTTTAATTTTGTACAAAGAAAGGTGCCTGTGTATATTTATGAATCTAATGTCTTAAACTTCAATCTTGTTACCCTGCTCAAACTTAATGGGTTTTTATTTTTGATAGCAATAGCCATTTTAAACTCAACCGTCCACTCGAACGACCGCTGGACGATTCGTTTGTTCAGATCTAAAGAGTCGATTCATTTAAAGCCCTGATCAAATGAAATTTTCACGTGCTAAACTAATCCGCTATATATATAATGGTGCAGAAGATACGCGAGCACTGTAATCTAAATCATAACTCGCTACATTATGAGGGTGGAAAAGGCATGGGAAGAATAACCTTGAGCTAATTTGTTACAGTAATAATATTGCAAAAATGCAAATTGCAAATTTAATCTACATTATTATAATTTGCTACATGTTTATTGGTGGAGAATCCATGCAGCAATATGCTACAGTTCAAACATAAATAAATGTTTACAAATAAAACAAGTTTGAATTGTTTATTTATTTTGTGTTTTAACACAAAACACTGATTAATCAAACAGGAAAAAGATTATATAAATATGATTGTAATTGCTTTAAAAATGTACTCTGTAGTTGAAACATGCTTTTTTTTAATCTAAGACCTTTCCTTTAGCAATTTGTTCAAAAATGCCATTGGTCATGAGAACAACCAATCAACTTTTGCCAATCAACCCCTTTTTCACAGGTAAATGTAAAATACAATGCCATAGGACTAAGAATTGTTATGAGTGTTATGGCATAAATGCACACTTTTGTTTCTAATTTAGGAATAAAAGTTTATTAAAATGTCCATTAAATAACTTCTCCTTCTTCTCTTCATGTGGATACCTGGCAAAAAAACTTATACGCCACCAAGGGGTTAACCCAAGTCTTATGAAGCGAATCGATGTGTTTTTGTAACAGAAATGGTTATCGTCTTTAAATTAAAAAATCAAATTCATGACTTTCAGTGGTGGCTGAATGAATGTTACTGTATGTGGGACTGACATATATGATGAATGATATAAGATGAGTAGACAGTAATGTCAAGCCAACTTGTTTTCTTGTTTGTTGTCAACTTCTGTTGTGGTCACAAGAAAGTCACTTTCCAACACCTTCTACAGTGCAATTGGAAGCTTTTCAAAAGACAAACTTCATTTTGAACAAAGAGAGTTCTGTTTGTATGTTACACATATGTTTTTTAGTAACTCATAGTGTGTTGTTGACTATTTTAGCCCTTATTATTTTGTTCAATCCCATGCTGGCATAATTTCATTTTCCTTTAAAAAAATGTAGACCTCAACAATCATAGTTCTACCAGAAAAAAAAAAAAAAAACTGGCAGATAAATAATATATTGAATTATATTTGTTTGAGGAGTATTATTATTTGACAAAAGTATCATTTCACAAAACATATTATTTATTTGGTGGAGGCTCCATCTGTAGCTTGAATTGGAAGCTTTTAAATTAAATTTAAAGCTACTCTGTCAATAAAACAAAGTCATATACAGCAAGGATGACTTAAGTCTGAGTAAATTATGGGGTTATTATCATTTTTGGTTGATAAATTCCTTTTAGGAGCCCTCGATGCCAATCATCTTTTAGGAGTGTTGTAGCACCACTTTAATATGTCCCCATGTCCTTGTGTAATGAAGCGGTTAAACATGCCTGTCTTTCTGATCAGAGAGAGGACCAACCTGAGCATCCTTCATGCTGACAGAAGTCCTCTGGAAATCCTTTAGATGCTTCGCTCTATTGGACACTAAAAGTCTAAACCTGGTACCATAGATACAGGAAATCAGTTTGAATAAATGCATGGATATTTTAGAAAGGGAGAAAAGAACAAATTTGAATGAAAATTAAATGTTGTTTACCCTATGGGGAGTGAAAATGAAACAGGCTTGTGCTCAGAAGGAAACTTATTAGCTAAAGGGAAGGTATATCGTGTCTTTGTGTGTGTGATTGCATGCATGTGTGTTTGTATGTGGGTGAAAGAGCTACTAGTTAGTATTTCTATGTGAGTGTTTCCAACATAGTAGATCTGGTGTGTTAAGACAGTGGTCCTTAACCTTTTTTTGCATGAGAACCCCATTTTCCCCGGAAAATATTATTAGGCCCCCTCCACATTTAATGATATAGTTGCTCATACAAGTTTGCAGTAATGATGCTGTTTTCAAACAAACTGTATATTTATTACTATATCTAGATATATTTATGCACAAATAATAGCCTAATGTTTCCCCGAGATGGGTTGCAGCTGGAAGGGCATCCGCTGCAGAAAACATTTAATAAAGCGTCTAAGCCGAAAAAAAAACTGAATGAATGAATGAATAATAGCTTAATGTAAAATATAAAAGCAAAACATCAGTAGGCCATTTGAAACTGAAAAACGTAAGCCTTTGGCCTTTAAATTGACTCTATTTGAAATTTGATAACAAAAATATCAGTTGTCACACAGGTTTTGAGGGGAAAAAATAATATAGGCTATTACAATTTACTACTTGCATGCTGTTTGTTATGCTCTAGTGTGAGGATCGCAGCGAGGCAAATCAGTGAGTCTTTTTTTTGTGGAGGACAGATTACAAATTTGTTCAATTTTGGTCTGCTAGGGCAGTGGTCCTCAACCTTTTTATCACCACACACCAGTCAACGCTTGACAATTTTATTGTGGGGGGTTGGGGGTGTTTCATAGGTTGCTATGGGACCATCAACCGTTTTCTCAGAGGATGACAGGCTGACTAAACATTGCTGTCACATGACTGCTGTGTTTGTGTGTTCTGAGTAAATTAGTCTTTACGAAATTCCATACAAGCTGAAGCTGATCGGTCAGTTCTTGTCACGTGACTCGTGGTGCGCTCACGGCTCGGGGTTCATTTGTGCGACCGCGTCACGCCGCTTGTGCATGCAACCCTCGCACCTCAATTGGAAACAACAAACCTGTGCAGACTCTAGAATTAAGCAATATGCGAATGCCCCTAAAAGGCCGCCGTTATTTGCAATCTCCATCAGTTGATCTTCTTGCCCAGCCAGGTAGGTGGATCCACCTGATTTGTTGACAAGTGGGTTGCAGATCTATTCCTTGGCAGTTCGCAGGTGCTTCACTTGGTCTTTTCCCCCAAAGAAACTTTCTAAAGACGTCTGTTTCTTACTCATTTTGCTGCTTTAGGGTTAAATTTTGCCGCTAAAATGACCGAGATGTAAGCAAGAGAATACAATCATAATACAAGCACAATTTTTCATAATAAAAGACTTTTCAAAATAAAAGATTGTTCAGACTCAGATAATTTATAAAATCAAAATAATAATGCAGTGGCGCAGTAGGTAGTGCTGTCACCTCACAGCAAGAAGGTCGCTGGGTCGCTGTTTCGAACATCAGTGTTTCTGTGTGGAGTTTGCATATTCTCCCTACGTGAGTTTCCTCCTGGTGCTCTGGTTTCCCCCACAGTGCTCAGGTGTCCCCCACAGTCCAAAGACATGCAGTACAGGTGAATTGGGTAGGCTACATTGTCCGTAGTGTGTGGGTGTGTGAATGAGTGTGTGGATGTTTCCCAGAGATGGGTTGCAGCTGGAATGGCATCTGCTGCGTAAAAAAACATGCTGGACAAGATGGCGGTTTATTCCGCTGTGGCGACCCCAGAATAATAAAGGGACTAAGCTGAAAAGAAAATGAATAAATGAAATAATTATTGATTTCTTGTGCGGCCCGGTACCAATTGATCCACAGACCGGTGGTTGAAGACAACATGATCATTCTCCTAATTGTCCACCTTTATATATGACGCGACCCCCCACAAAGCTCGCTGAGGCCCCCTTGTGGGCCACGACCCTCCTGTTGAAGGGGGTGTTAATACTGTCGCAGTGTTAAGATACAGTAAGATACAGACATAACTTGTTTTTTTTTGTTTTTTTGATCCTGTGTCACTTGCTACTGGTTCCCTTTTGCTTCCCTTGAACTGCAAGTCAGTTCCTGAACAGGATGAACGATGGGATATGCTTAGCCTCAAATACTGCTTCAAAGTCTTAGTGGACTTAGAACGTGTCAACTGAACTGGGATTTGCCATTTTTCAGACAGTTCTGCACAATTACTTCTTACATCTTGTTGCTTGAGAGTATTTGAGCTTAGGGACGGACAAAGTAAAGTCAGGAAAGAGAACATAAACATTACTCATTTGTGTGAGAATTAGGGATACTGAAAAAAAAAATTAAACACAACATTTTTTTTTACAGTACATATATTGATCAATTGTGTACAGTACTACACATTACAATACATTTGTTCTTCATTAAATAAATTTTACTGAATATGGATTGGATCCATTTAACATTGAAAATTAAATATGACAATCAAATGTTGATGTTTGCTAATATTTCCTTTAACAACAATACCTTTTATTTAGCGTAATAGAACATATGAAGAGTTTAGATGAAAAAATTCTAATTGCCGTTTGATATTTTCCTCTAAAACTTGCTTTTTTTTCTCAGACTTCTGTGTGTAGGCTCAGAAATTCAACTTTTATTACAAATAAGTTCTTTTCATTGCCTTTAAAGTGAAGTAACTGAACATAAACATAAGAGCCTGAAAACAATGTTATTTTAGGAGAAAATTTCAGATGGAATTTAGAGGTTTTTGCATCTGAAGTCTTCATATTTGCCTAATAAACCTAACAAATAAAACCAGGTCTGTTGCTGTTGGTAAATGAATAAGTTTGCTGCTCTAGACCGATACTAATAGATTTGTGCCAGCACTTGAGCACATTCGTGCTAGTATTCATTGGTTTTGCTCTCAGAAAAGCTTAGATTATTCAAAAATTCACCACCACTCATCACCACCAGTATCAGCCTTTTCCACAATATTGCATCAGCAAAATTATATTTTTTTCACCATAGCAAATTTGTACAAATGCATAGTACTGGTCACAAAAATTAGGTGACATAGGGTGTAAAAAATGTGATGTTATCACAAATGTAATTTCAAAGTCTATTGATGCAAAGATACCTGACATTTTGAACACTGAAGATAAAAAATTGCACCGACATGAGTAACTACACATTAAACAGAGCCAAGCCAGTGTAAACTAAATATTCTTAGATAAACTGACTGAATCTACATGATAGCATAAACAATCAGTTGAAAAAAAGGAACAAACTTTTAGATTAGCGTTAATATTTTTATGTTTTTTTTTTCTTTCTTTGACAAGAGTCTAACATTAAAAGTACATATGTGCATACATATAGTCTTATTAAATGCATATGACTCATGCACTAATCATCTATACCTTTCCTCCTCCGCCCACCTGTTTAATAATACTCTTGAAATAGGTTTCACAGTGACAACATAACATATGTGGAATTGCATTGAGTACATATTTGTGACATGATAATGGAAGTAATTCAGCTGTTATGCAGAGATGGTCATCTGTCATTAAGCATTACTCATCTTAACAAGTCAGTTTGGCTTCAGTTTATTTAGACAGCCACTTTTAGACATTCAGACGATCTATGAAGTTTAGCAGTTGAGCAGTTGTTAAACAGTTGAGCTGTTAGAGTTGCTTATATTCAATGGAATGCACATAATAAAGTGTTAACAGAGTTATTTCATTTCATAAATTCATTAATTTTACTTTGTCTTGGTCCCTTTATTCAGCAGGGATCGCCACAGCAAAATGAACTGCCAACTTATCCATTCTCACACACACACACACACACACACACACACACACACACACACACACACACACACACACACACACACACACACACACACATTAAGATCAATTTAGTTTATTCAATTCACCTATAGCACGTCTTTTGAATGTGGAGACACTGGAGCACCCAGAGGAAACCCACATGACCACGTGGTGAACATGCAAACTCCACACAAAAACGCCAACTGGCCCAGCCAGGACTCAAATCTTGCTGTCAGGTGACAGTGCTAACCACTGAACCACTGTGCCGCCCTGTTAGCACAGTTAAAGTCTATTAATACTCAAATAACTAGAAGCATGCTGCACAGTTAATAATAATACATATAATGTCCGACCAAAGGGGACCATCGAAGGCATAATAACAAAACCTAATAATTCTGACTTCAACTGTACTTGTTAAGTTAAATTGCTGTATGATAACTGCAACACTGTACATTTTTTGTACAATAATGAGTAATGCATTTCGCTGACTGTGTAGATGAATATGGCAGACCTGTATTTCCCAGTGTCCCAGATCTCCTTATTCAGAGTCAAGTAAGCGGTTCACACTCCACCTCATTTATTCTAGACTATTTCCAGCACCCTATTGGGTCGCGCTTGGCTTTATTACATTTGGAAAAATATATAGTAATAATGATACTACATATAAACATGCTGAATCTATTGAAAGAGATGAAATGTTATTTACTCTGCTGCCACATTCCTGTTAATAAAGCCCTTGGAAGCTGTTATTGTCGTACTATAAGTCTTGTGAATAATAAATGAAATCACTTGCAGTTGTGTGCATTTGCTGATATCAAGTCTAAGTGTCTATTCAGCACCACTTCATTCATTGCAGGTCGCACAAACAGCATATAAGTAAATAATGCAAGTCCTGGAGAGGGAAATTCATTTCTTTCTTCATCTGTATTTTTTTTTTCTCTCTCTCTGTCAAACACAACAAAGACAAACAGGTTTTGTCAAGCCGCTGGGCTTTTGGGTCTGTTCCCACAACAAAAGCATGTTTGACATGAACAACGCACTAAACTGCTCTTTTTACAAGCAGACAAAATTAGGCTGTGTTTATTTTGATGACGACTGTCGAGGTAAAATTTAAATTGGTAGATTTTGTGTACACTGGTCAAAGATTTGCTATTGAAGCATGTTCAGGTCAATCAATCAATCAATCAATCAATCAATCAATCAATCAATCAATCAATCAATCAATCAATCAATCAATCAATCAATCAATCAATCAATCAATCAATCAATCAATCAATCAATCAATCATTTTCTTGTCAGCTTAGTGCCTTTATTAATCCGGGGTCACCACAGCAGAATGAACCACCAACTTATCCAGCAAGTTTTTACACAGCGGATGCCCTTCCAGCCGCAACTCATCTCTGGGAAACATCCACACACACACATTCACACACACACTACGGACAATTTAGCCTACCCAATTCACCTGTATCGCATGTTTTTGGACTGTGGGGGAAACCGGAGCACCCGGAGGAAACCCACACGAACTCAGGAAGAACATGCAAACTCCACACAGAAATGCCAACTGAACCGAGGCTCGGACCAGCGACCCAGCGGCATTCTTGCTGTGAGCACACCACTACCTACTGCGCCACTGCTTCGCCCAATCAATCAATCAATCTATCATCTATCTAACTATCTAACTATCTATCTATCTATCTATCTATCTATCTATCTATCTATCTATCTATCTATCTATCTATCTATCTATCTATCTATCTATCATCTATCTATCTATCTATCTATCTATCTATCTATCTATCTATCTATCTATCTATCAGTAAATCAATCAATCAATCAATCAATCAATCAATCAATCAAAGATTCAACCAATCACTTATTTGTGACTCAGAATGTGTATGACTTATTTATTTTTTTTTACAAAAAGACATTTTTTCTCCAATACAATGGAAATTAAATTATACTTTAGAAGGGTATTTTTGTTTTTGTTTCCCCAGAGCAAAGTTATGTAGGCAGCCCAAGCTAATTGAAAATATAAAACGTAAAATGTGTTGCTGGGGGTTCAATTTGTTGCACGTTCAGAAGAAAAATCCACAAGTGAATCCAAAATGCATTACTTATGCTGGGTTTACAGATGTGGACCACCACGTCACTCTCTCTAGTTTACTTGTGGGATGTTTTCACCTCAAGCAAATTTTCAGCTTAAGGTGAATTATTTTTCTTGAATTATCTCTTGAATCATTAACTTATGTGATTCACCTCTTTTTGCGAGTTTGCATTCAAATTGTTTGTAATTTACTAGTGCAAATACATAATTTTTGTGTTTGTTGTGAATCCAGTTATAGGGTGTGTTTTGTTGTACATTAAAATCAGGGTATCCACAGACTGTTGAAAATTATTAAAAGTCGATAAATCAATTTAGGGAAATTTAAGGCCCTTAAAAAGTATTAAAACATCTTAAATGCTATTTTACAAGGTATATCATTTTGTAAAAGTTTGCCTAAATTTAATCTACAAATATCAGGATGCTGTGTAGTTTATGTAATCGAAAATCCTGCTAGAGTTAATGTCATGCTGCTTTGTTTACTGCAGAAAGCAAGGAAACACCATTATTGCTGCTGTTTTAGGTGCAGCCTGCTGGATTAGCACATCTATTAAGTATATGAACAATGTTTTAGTTAAGGATTTTTTTTTTACAATCAGTATTTAGTAAATATATTGTAAACTAAACTGTCACAATGTTACCAGTTGAAACCTAAAGTGGCGACGAGGTCTTAAAATGTAAGGTAAAAGCTATGGTAAAAGGTATTGAATTTCACTCACTTGAATCCTGTATGTACTGTACCCTGTACAATACATGTCTTTTTAGTACTTCTTTGCAAGAAAGCAGGGCTTGTCATTTATACATCATCACCTTGACCAGCGAACCAATAACCTAAACCCATACCTAGAAAAAAGTGCACTGCAAGCTAGGCATGGGACGATAACAGTTTTCAAGGTACTGTATACAGCGGTTTGAAAAAGACCACCAAAACGTTCTATAAAATCATTCCTAAGGTATGTGTAAGATTTATTTTATTAACGTTTTTTAAAATCTCCAGCAGAAAAGATATCCAAAGATGCTGTTTTAAATTGTAAAGATAAAAAAAATAAAATAAAAATAAAACAAAAACTTTGTTTTTGAAACAAATGAAGACAGCAGAAGTCAAGAAATAATTTGAATTATTTAACCAGACATGTTTACTCTCAAAATGAAATATATTGTGTTCAAGATAGAATAAACTTTTAGTTTTTAACCAGACATTTCAACAAAATATATTTTAGAGCAGTAATCACATTACCGTGATAACGTGAAACCGTGATATTTTTATCCAAGGTTATCATACTGTCAGAATCTTATGCTGGCCCATGCCTACTGTGCACTCTGCATCACAAGAACAACACCATTCTAAGTGAGATACAAAGCAAATTGAAAAGTTGTCCATATCAAGATAGATGTTGAGGTAAATCTGTTTGATTATAAATCACAGAGATAATTAAATTATTCTGTGTTTTTTATTAAATGTTATGAATCCGTTATTTGTTCATAATATTTCCATTTAAATATCATTAGTGTAAAAAGGAACACACATTGTTGGAATCATTCTGCCCCCTATTAATTATACCAAGAAACTACAGTCAATTGCATCTGTAATTATGTTTTTGTAGTTTAAAAAAAAAGCCTGTGTTAGATTTAGATTGGGAATTCCTTAAAAGTAAGGGATTCCTGACAGAATTCCCATGTTGATGAGTGAACTGTCTCTGTAGGAACAGTAGACGTTCATGGCTAAATTAGAACTTAGGAGTACTTACAAGATTTATATGGTCTTCACATTTATTTGACTTGTAGATTTGTTAACTAAATTAACTTGAGTTGCAATTACTGTAATTTGCATAATAAATTTCCTTAAAATAAATGAGTTTCTCTGTACTTGAGAGACGATGAGCATATATTACAGAGAATGATCTTTTATCATTTAGTATCATGGAGGGTTTATCATAGGGTGTGTGATGAGTGGTCTGAGGTTCAAGGTTGACAGAATCAATTTAAGTGAGATTCAGAGGGTTCATCAGCTTCTCCTCTCACTCCAGCTGCTGATTTATTGAGCTTTTTTTTCTCTCACTCCATCCAGCCCCCTTCAAACACTCTCACCAAGCACAAAAATAAGAAAAGGAAGGCATTCTGCTAGTTCTCATTATTTTCCCCTTCCTCTTCCATAGATGAATCACTGTGTGTGTGCGTGTGCGGATATTATACTGGCAGCTGTACAGGCCCGTCACACTAGAATTGGCTTTTCCACAGATCTAACAGGCTATCAAATGGTATTTTTTATGGATTTCCTTGCCCGAAGTAAAAGCAAATCAAATGGGAATACTGAAGCATGTATGAATCACATTGCAAAGCCAAATTGTTTGAATTGTCATTCAATTCTCTTTGCCACTATCGGATACATGCACATTATTATTGTATATCTCAAACATGGACAACAATTGAATTGCCTTTGGATCCAATTGGAAAATGTACTTGTTTTGATAGAAAAGTGGTTAAGAAAAATAATAACCGTCAATATGGAAAGTGTGTATAATTTCTGAACCAGACGGTCATTATTTGTAACTCAATTTCAGCCCTTAAATTTTTACAGATTGTGACAATGCTTTTTCACTGTTTTTAGCAATACATCTAACAGTTTTTAGACTTTCTTTTTAATTTTTTTTTTATACATTTATAGAACAACACATTTTGTTACATTATCTTTACATGAAAATAAAAAAGGTAACTTACTGTGTGAGTGTTCTAAAAGTAAGGGTTGGGGCAAACATATTATATGGGCTTTTACCAAAAACAAGGCATATCACACATAGTTTTGAATGGGGAAAAGTGTAAAAGTCAGTATGGCGAATGAAGCCCTGCCTACTAGTACAGGACCCAGTCATCAATTGCTATAGAGCAGGGGTCACTAATCTTGTTTCTGGAGGACCGGTGCCCTGCAGGGTTTAGCTCCAACTTGCCTCAACACACCTGCCGGGCGTTTCAAGTGTACCTGGACCTTAATTAGCATGTTCAGGTGTGTTTGATTAGGGTTTGAGCTAAAATCTGCAGGACACCGGACCTCCAGGAACAAGTTTGTTGACGCCTGCTATAGACTAACGTTTCCCCAGGAGTGGGGCTTGGACCAGACATGTGTCTGGTTTATGAAGTTGTTATGAATTCTCTTGGGGTGGCAAATGGACTGGGATTTCAAAAAATACCTGCTTCACAGACATGATAAATATAAAGCTTGAAATCTGTCAACTTAAACAATCCAACTACACTTGAAAGCTGAATTTTTTTTATTATTATTTTGTAATCAAAAACATTAACAAACTTAACCATGCCCCTTCAACTGTCAGTTTTGACAACCAACAGAAATAGTGAGGATGAGGTGTCTGTTTTTAAGAACTCTCCCGAAACCCTTTTCCTGATCTTTCTCAATGTAATGCCTACTTTGATACATTTAATCAACTTACAGCAGAGAAAAAAAGCCACACCCACTGTTTTCTCTATGGAGTGCATCACAAAAAATAAATAAATAAATAAATAAATAAATAAATAAATAAATAAATAAATAAATAAAAAATACACAACTTTCGGTTTATGGAGACTTTAAAACTTTGGTGTTATTTTAGGCATCACTGATGTTAAAAAATAAGGCCTTAAGCTGTAATCAGAAACAATTGATACATTACGACTGTGACATTAAAGGACTAAGCATTGGGCATTATAAAGTATTATTTATAAAATAAAATAAAAAAAACAAGAAAAAAAAATAGCAAAGTGGGACATAGGGACAGGAGTGAAGAGACCAACACTCTAGCCAAATTTTAAACCTCTACAACCCCTGGCTCCGATTTATCTCCTAATCACTCCAAAATAAGCCACTGACGGTAATATCAGACAACTTGTATGAGATTTCTTGTTGTATGTCTTACCGATGCTACGTCCATAATAACATGCTCTAAATTAAAAATGTAATAACACCTTGTCAATTTTTTTATTGTTCGTATTTATGGGTTTTAATATGGACTGACTGATCACAAATTCTTGTATAGATTACTGAGCTGAAAAAAAAAAAATGCTGGTGGACTACAGCCCCCGTAAAAAGAGGATCAGCTGAAACCCCAACTGAACCCATGGTCTCGAGATCAAAGACCTTATTTCGCCCAGTTTTACTGACCCACATAGAAAGTCATGATAAAAAAAATGGTAACTACATTTAATTGACAATATCTGACATTGGAAAATATTAGCATAGCATTATTAAGTTATATTATACAATACTGTTAAAATTTAATTTGCGGGAATATGGTGCATTCTGAATTGCTCAAATGAATAGTTTACCCAAAAATGAAAATTTTGTCATCCTTTACTAACTCTTCAATTTTTACAAACTAATTAGATTTTATATATATATATATATATATATATATATATATATATATATATATATATATATATATATATATATATATTTATTTTTATTTTATTTTATTATTTTTTTAAGGATGTTAGAAATCTGTAACCATTAACATCTATAGTAGAAAAAACATATACTATGAAACTCAATTGTTATATATATGAAGAGTTCAGATGCGAAAACATCTAATTGCCGTCTGAATTTTTTTCTAAAATGAGCATTTTTTTCAGCATCCTATGTTTGTGTTCAGTTACTTCACTTTAAAGGCAGCGCAAAGAACATAGTATTTGCCATAAAAGTAGATTTACTGAACATACATAATGCCACTATTTTTTTATATTTATGAACTGACTTAATAATAAACAACATGAATGAGCTAGATGTTGACTTTGGCTGGAAATCTCACATATGGATCATATACAACTCAAGGATTGAGTCAGTCCAACATAAAGCAGGCTTTCAGTTGATACAAGTGATTGGTTCTCTCATCAAAGCACTTGACAGTCTTATTGCTCCCTCGCAAAAGACTTGAACAGTTGCGTAACTAAACACTTACACAAGCAATGACATGGTAAAAAATGTAAATCAGCATTGGCATGATTTACTGCCATCTCTGTTGTTTTCTTTCCATTTCATGTAAAACAGACTTAACAACATTCCTATTTTTTATAAATTTAAAAATGATACATTTGACATGCAAAGACTGAAAAAAAAAACACAGTCCGACTGTGTGTTTTTTTTCAGTCTTTGCATGTCAAATGTTATGTATTTTATATTTCAGAACATGTAGCTTTTGATTATTCATAAAATTAACAGTCCAGCTGTTTGTAAATCAGAGTAAATCCAGTTTATGAAGCCAAAAGGCAATATTAGTATATTTAAAGGTTTATGGTACGATACTTCATGTTTATTGGTTTAAGAATTGTTCTGTCCAGTGAGAAGTGCTCACTCAGCATGGTGGAGATTTCTCTAGTTATATCGTTTCAGTCGTTTGAAATGCAGTCAAAAATTTTGACAAACAGTCCTTAGGGATGCGGTGACACGCAGTCAGATATTTTACTGAACAGATCCGCCACTTTTGGCACTCATAAACAATCATAAAGCCTTCGTGCTGCAGGAATGAGGAGGTTTGCTGAAGGTGCGCAGCTGTCGTGCAGTGAGGGGTTTGCGTATTTAATAAACTACAGCAGTTTGTGTTCATTGAACAGTATAGATTAATTAATAAATCCATATGAAACAGTCCCTTAAAGGTCACGTCTCGCTTTCAGTTTCGGGCTTTGACACGTTTTGCACTCACACTACAAGTGTACCGCACCAAAGCCCAAGTGAACCGCGCTCAGGCCCACCTCTTCCAACCGGGCCAGGGTTGGCTAAGTGAACCATGCCTGAGCCCGATTCAGCGCACTCACACTTCTCAAACGATCCGGGAAACAGGCCTGGGCGTGGTTCGAATAGCATATTGTAAATACGCCGTTACAATCACTCCATATCTTAATACACACAGTATGTACAAAAATACACAAATATCTTTACAAGTGAGAAAGAATAAAATAATTAAAATATCACAAAATTATTATTTTCTACATTAATAAAAACCACTGCCTGCATGCCTTCTTCATCTCGGGGGGCTTTTTTTAGTTCATCACAAATTGCATTTGTATAATGTTATTAATATAAGCAGTAATATTTATTATATGCATATTTATGTTTGTTTTAATAAAAACAAGCTTAGATTTGTCCACCTGTCAGGTTTTGTAGATGTATATGGGACATAAAAATAGGATGTTTTTTTTTGGATATAACTCAGTTTTATTTAAAACTCCACTGACTCTTGAAGAGAATGTGAGATGAGACTCTGATTGGTTTAATGCATGTTATGCTCAAAACACACTCATAACTCATTAAGCACAACCCTGTTATACCATGTGCCGTGGTGCAAAGCTTATTTTTCCATCCTTAAAAAAGCAAAAGTGGATTTGATACACCCTTAATGCTTTTGTGCCATGCGTTTTAGATTTTGCTCCTAGATCATTAAAATAGAGCCCTTTATGTGTTGAATTTAAACAAACAAAATAAATGTAGTAATGTTCAACTTAATTTATTATTTTAAATTCAGCCCAAATAAATAGTTTACAACCACCTAACTTTAAAAAAAAATTGTAAATCCAAAGAATGATCTTCGAATATTTTTTCAGTGTTGTGTAATTAGCACTTCTTGAGTGTATTGCCTCTTCTTGTTGAATCACTGCATGCCTCCTCAGATGTAAGTCGCTTTGAACATCAGTGTTAATTGCATAATGCAAATGTAGTATGTATGGTACTGAAACAGCTTTTTGAATGCACACTCAGTTTGTACATTTGTGTTTGTGTTTGCAATCTTGCATACTATGTGCAGATGGTGTCAGAACTTTTACAAGATAAAATATCTGTAACTTGTTTTTGCTTTGAAAAAGTGACCACTTGCAGGAAACTTACACAGCATGTCTTTAATAATGATACAAACTTAGAGGCTCATGCTGTGCGGCGAATCAGTCTGTTTAAAACTCAAATACAGAAAACAAGCAATTACTGGGCACAATATAATACAGCAAAGCTTCTCATACTGTACCTTACTGCTTACTTGCCAGTGGAATTTGTAATCGTATTAACCTTTTAATATTCTCATGATGACAAGCCTTACAATAAAACAAAAACAAAAACGACTTGTTCGAAAGAATGAAAGACTTCACTCTTCACACAAAGAAACAGCTAACATCTTTAAATTACACTGTACTTTTATTCCCCCAAAAACTTATTTATTTTCAACTTAACCCTTATTTACTGTTTTGGATGTTTTCATCTATTCTGGGGTGACTTTGAGGCTTACTTCAATCAAAACTTTTTCTGTGTTTCAGCTAGAAAATTGATTTTTGGTGACGAATGTTATTTTGACACATATTTTGAAAAAAAAAATGCTTTGGATTTAAAAAAAACAAAACGAAACTCAACAATATACTATATGCAATAATATGCAAATTTGCTACCCATTTTTTATGTTAGAGATAAAACTATCCACTAAATTAAACTGCTGTAAAAATACATTAGATAAATATTTATTTTATTATTATTTTGCATAAATCTTTTATTCAACCTCAGTCCTGATAAAAACAACTAACTTGCTTGGAAAATTAAAGGATTTTAAGCCTTTAATTGCCAAATTTATAAAGATGCCACTGATTTGATGAAAAAAGAAACATAAAATTACGTATTTTCAATATAAAAAGTATCTGTGGACTGGATCTTTTTACCTTTTATCGAAGTCTTCAACATGTGAGAAAACATTGCCTTTAATGCATTGTTTTTAATTGATTGTCATTTCCCCGCCTAATTAACTGTTGGTGGCTGTTTTTACCCTTTTGACTTGCATTATAACAACATTTCTTTTTTATTACAAAACAATGACACCATACAATTAGACATTTTGATTGTTGGTGGTTTTCCCTGTTGGAAAGAGTTACAATTGTTTTTTTACAGTTGATTAACCCTTGAGATAGGCCTGTTCAAAAAAAAGTTTAGTTTCTGGATTTTATATGGAGTATAACAGCAAATTAAAGCGTGTGTTTGAGTGTCTGTGAGTTTGTGAGTATGACCTTTCTCCACTTATCTTGATGTGACTGAGAAAATCAAAATATGTCTCTTAGCTCTCAGAACTACAGGGAGTAAATGAAAACAAAGACTGTGGACTTATGAACTATCAAATGTGGTTTTAATGGATTCAATGGGGCAAAAACAGCCACCAATAGTAAATCTGACAATGCATAAAAGCGAATGTTGTTGCTAATCACACGTATAAGGCCACAAAAGGTAAAAAATCCAGACCACAATTACTTAGTTATATTGAAAATAGGCCATTTTTTGTGTTTTTTCACCAAAACAGAGTCACATCATTTGTAAATTTGGCAATTAAAGAGTTAAAATCATGTAATTTTTAAACACATTTAGTAGTTTTGATTAAGACTGAGGTTGATTAACAGATTTTTGTGACATTTTTTTTTTAAATATTAATCTCATGCCTTTTTACAGCAGTTTAATCCAGTGGATGTTTTCATCCTAAACATAACAAAAGAGTAGTACATTTGAACAGTGCACAAGGGATATCAGCTGTTGTTGTGATTTGAATACATTTGTACAATATGCATACAACATAAGACACAACCTTTGTTTGTCCTGAAAAAATTTACATAATCTGTTTTTTTAAATGTCTTCGTTCAATTTATGAGATTACTTTTCAATCCTTAAATCAGATGATGTTGAGCAATAATTGGAGTGTATTGTTTTGCCATGTTTCGAGGGCTTTATGATCTATATTTGTATGTTTTACAGAAGGAGTAAATGATTATCAATAAGACCTTTGGCAGTTTTTCACCACAAATCGCAAGTCGTGTTCTTGGAGATGCCAATGAACCAGATGAGCAATTGTCTTCCAATACTAATAGGTGTAATGATGAATGCTTTGCCAGGGTACACTGAACCACAAATAATGGTTGCAACATCATCCGATTTAATATAAGAATACTGTGATATGCAAATATCTGGGAAGGTTCTGTCTAATCTAAATCTAAAAGCAAAAAAAATATATAAATTATTCCTAGACATGAACATTGTATGGTTTACTGTACACATACAAATCCTTTCAGATCGCAACAACAGCTAAAGTCGACAAGAAAGAGGACGTGAGAAGATTTTCATTATGAATGGAATGTGCAGAAATGCTGCATCTATAGTTTGGACTTTACTTGGGCTATCGGTCACTTTGCTGGAGTACACTGGACCAGAACACAAGCCAGAAAGAGCTTTGTTTCTGCATGAGGACATCATCAATCACAGTTTTGAGATGAAGTAAACTGCGGTTAGTAGTGCACCCCTCATTTCCTCAGCAGAAAAACTTTTTCCACTGAAGTAGGTAGTAGGGACTTTCGCAAGTCCTGGCTTATTTGTGGCTTATAAGACGCTATTGCTGCATGTGCTTGAGCTCAACCACTCTCACTAATAGATTTAAGCTAAAACAAAACTTTTGGCTGATTTATTTATTTATTTTTTAGATTGGGGGAGGTTCTAGTTACATTACACATGAACAAAACTGCACATTTCAAAGCACTTCACAAGACCTTTAATCAATTGTATGAATACACCAATGAATGACAAAATGCTTTAACAGTATATGCTATTTTTTGTAAGAATTTCAATTGTGAGAAATGTACTAAAACTTATTAAAACTGCAATAAATTAAAAGATTGGGTGGCATGGTGGCTCAGTGGTTAGAACTGTCGCCTCAAAGCAAGAAGGTCGCTGGTTCGAGCCCAGATGACATTTCTGTGTGGAGTTTGCATGTTCCCCCTGGGTTTCCTTCGGGTGCTCCGATTTTCCCCATAGTCCAAAGAAATGCGCTATAGGTGAATTGATTAAGCTAAATTGGCCATACTGTATGTGCATAAATGCAAGAGTGTATGAGTGTTTCCCTTTTCTTGGTTGCGGCTGGAAGGGCATCCGCTTCATAAAATATATACTGGATAAGTTGGGGGTTCATTCTGCTGTGGTGACCCCTGATAAATAAAGGGACTAAGCTAAATAAAAATGAATGAATGAATGGATGAATGAAATCAAAAGAGAAAAGAAATGTACCTGTATTATGCTATTTTAAATACCATAAAACCATTTTTGTAGATCCACAAATATTCACAACAGCTTGGCAAAATTCCACAAAAGTGAACATATTGTTCTAAACTGCAGAGTGAAGGCAAAAGAGGAGACAGGCAGCACAACCAGCATTCTCTGTTTATTTTAACACTTAATGAGTTACTTATTTTTACACTTACAGAAAAAATTATAACTTACCAAAAAAATGCACACTGTGGTTCACCAACAGTCAACAAAATAATATATATTCTACATTAAGTTTATTCTAAATTTTATTATTATTCTGCGGTTACTGCTATGTTTTAATGCATTAATAATTGCACAATCGTTTGTATTTAACTTTATTCCTAAAATTATACAAACCCACTCTTCCATCTTTAATGTCTTTTAAGCTTTTTTAGTATATAAATATACATGGATGACAATTCATGCCATGCAGACAATCTTACGATCCAAAAACAAGTGCAAAAACATGAATCAAAAATGATCCATGACTCTGTCTCTGACTTACTGTACCCAGTTTCAGAGTTTGAAGTGTCTGTCGTGGGAAATTAATGTGTGCTGTCCTGAATAATTAGGCAAAGCGTATTTTAATAGGATAAGGACATGCAATCTCCTGAGTTATGAGTCACCAACGTGTCATTTAAAACTGTAGTCATTTTTCATGTCACAACCCCTAAAGCTGACAAGATGAAAAAAAAATTGCAAAAAACTCAAACATAAACAGTAAACACAACAAATGAATGCTAATGATTTCTTCTGTTATGGCCCGTTTCCACTAAGTTGTACGGTACGGTTTGTTTTTGTTTTAGTTTTCTTTTATGGCTGTTTCCATTGACAACAAGCGTATCGAACCAAACCGAACCGTACCGTACCATACCACTTTTTCAGCACCCTTTCGAAAGGGTACCAAACACGAGAAATGGTACCAAAAGGCGGAGCTAGATGCACAGCTGAACCATTTCCACTGTCAAAAGGCGTATCAAACCGTACCGTACCACTTTTTTGGCATCCTTTTGAAAGGGTACCAAACACAAGAAAGGATACCGAAAGGTGGAGCTAGACACGCAGCTGAACGCTATTGGTTTACAGAGAAACATCATTCGCTTATGCAACAAGCCAGGATGAAAACAAAATGACCGCCATGTTTAAAATACACAAGCGATGAGCTGAGAGATTACAGCGGAATTACATATACATATAATAACGAGCCATGGTCAACCCGGGCTCAAACAAACCTTGCCTTTGTATTGATTAACAGCCAAAAAGCCAAAAAGAAGAGCAGATTTTACCCTGTGCACCTTAGTTTTTTACGAGCCAGTCTAAAGTGCAAGCAGTTTTGCTTTCTAGCTTCTGCTCGCCGCGCGTCTATATCTGAAAGAACAAACTTTTTTAGCTGATGATAACAACGTGCGTGTGATTATTGACATGCTTTTGAAACCCGATCCTGTCAGAAGCTGACAAACGCGAGAGTGAACCGCAAAAAAAACAAAGGAAAAGACTTGACTTCAGAGCTCAAAATTAGAAATTTACCAAATTCATCTCTAACCACACTAAAGACAAATTAATAAATATTTTTTAGCCACATATTTTACATGTCAAAACAAGCTAAATATAGCTGTGTACTAGCTGTGTAAAAATACTTTTTATTAAACAAAACATTTCTTAAAAAACAAACAAAAAACAATTTACATTTAAAAAATTATTATTGTCATGTATCTAAAAGTAGGTTAACGTTAGGCGTATTAATAATCTGTTCAAACAATGGTTAAAGCGAAAGCAACCGCAGCTGTTTACAAAAAGACAAATCTGGAGCTCTTGAAAGCATCATGATTATGGGTGCGTGAGTATAACTTTTTGTCTAGTCTATTTGAAAGAGGACCGATTATGCCAGTTGCGTTTCTAGGCACGGTTGCTTCAAGCAAGGAAACATGAGCATATAAAACATATGTTTTAAACAGTCGCGCGCATAACATCAGCTGTTGGCGCGAGTGATCATACTCTCATTCCTGTTCATCTGCTTTGCTTTGCTCGCGCAAACAGTTATTTTTGTCAGTCATGCTGCTTCTCAATTCTAAGACTACATTGCCACCCATATTGGGCCATCCTTATTGTTGAGCCCTGCTTTGAAAAAAACAAAACTACAACATAAAAATTATTTTAAACCAGACAAAGTGGCTAAGGGGAGTGACTGTCTAACCCGCCAAAGCTAAAAATCAACCCGCATTTGGCAGGTTGGCAGGTTTCAATGTAAAGCCCTGATTATAACATTATTTATAAATATGTGGACCTTTTCGGATTCTCATTAAAAATGTGCCAAGAAAGACAATAGGACCATAGTTATTGTTTACATCCCTTAAAATGGTTTATAGAGTGAGAAAATGTCTCAAACCCTATTGCACACCATTGGTGCACCAGGTCCGGGAAACATAACATTCAACCTGGAAACCATAGCAAAATATTGCATACGTTTTGAGCTTGAATGTGCCCCAGTTCTTCCACATAAGAATTCACAGCTTTGACATTCAAAATGGAGCTCAGGTGTTCCTGTTTCCACTTATCATCCCTGAGATGAATTGCCTATAGACCTCTGAAATAGGATGGTATGAAGGCACAGACCTGGGGAAGGATACATTTTCTGCAGCATTGAATGATTGCAGATCCATATAAAAACAGTTGCCTCCAACATCTGTAATTGGCAAAAGCTTGAGACCACTTGGAAACTTTCTGGAGAGGTCCAGCCAGACAAGCAAGCAATCAGAGGAGAAGGGCAAGGTGGTGGGGATATTTTTTTAGAAGGGGAGAAACCGAAAGATTAGTTAGGATTGAGGAAAGGCAAATGTAGTAATATACTGAGAGAACAAACTGAGGTGAAGACTCATCCAGGACAACCAAGGAGTGGGTGCAGAATGACTCTGTAAATGTCCTGGAGTTTTCTAGCCAGAGTCCAGACTTAATTGAACATCTATGGAGATATCTGAAAATGACCATGCACCCCATCCAGATCGAAAAAGCTTGACTGCAAAGAATGATGGGATAAACTTCCAAAAATAGGTTTCCCAAGCTTGCAGAATCACATTCAAAAAGACTTAAGTTTTGACCAAAGGCTATGCGAATATATATATATATATATATATATATATATATATATATATATATATATATATATATATATATATATATATATATATATATATATATATATATATACAGTTGAAGTCAGAGTTATTAGCCTCCATTTGAATTATTTTCTCATTTTTAAATATTTCCCAAATTATGTTTAATAGGGCAAGGAAATTTTCACAGTATGTCTGATAATGTTTTTTCTTCTGGAGAAAGTCTTATTTGTTTTATTTCGGTTAGAATAAAAGCAGTTTTTAATTTTTTAAAAATCATTTTGGGACAAAATTATTAGCCCCTTTAAGCTATTTTTTTCGATAGTGTCCATCGTTTTTTTTCCATCGTTATAGAATAACTTGCCTAATTACCTTAACCTGCCTAGTTCACCTTATTAACCTAGTTAAGCCTTTAAATGTCACTTTAAGCTGTGTAAAAGTGTCTTGAAAAATATCAAGTAAAATATTATTTACTGTCATCATGGCAAATATAAAATAAATCAGTTATTTGAAATGGGTTTTTAAAACTATTATGCTGAGAAATGTGCTGGAAAAATCTTCCCTCCATTAAACAAAAATTGGAGAAAAAAATAAACATGGTTGCTAATAATTCAGGGGGGGTAATAATTCTGACTTCAATATATGTATATATGTGTTATTTTAAGCACTTAGTTTGTCTAGTATGTGTAATGTATTTGAATATAGAAGGTCTGCAAAGTAGTCAAAACACCTTTTCTGCGTCTTATGTGACAACCTTAATCTAAAATAGATTAAATTAATTTTACAAATGTATTAATAAAAAAAAAAAAAAAAAATATATATATATATATATATATATATATATATATATATATATATATATATATATATATATATTTTTTTTTTTTTTTTATTAATACATTTGTAAAATTAATTTAATCTATTTTAGATTAAGGTTGTCACATAAGACGCAGAAAAGGTGTTTTGACTACTTTGCAGACCTTCTATATTCAAATACATTACACATACTAGACAAACTGATTATTTCTTAAAGATATGCATTAATTGATTCTAGCTACATGCAAAGAAGATGAGAAGGGAAATGGGAAACTGATTTAATCATAAAGATTTTCAGACGTGCAGATGAGTCAGACGCACTTCTTGACAAGTTGATCTCTTTCCTGGAATTCTTCTACTTTCATTGATTGTAATGAAATGACCAGTGTGTGATGTTTTAAGGCACCCACACAAGGTGCTGAAGTCTCGCCGGAAGCTGATGCTAAGCGGATGCTTGAATCCACACTAATGCAAGTGGAGTTTTTTTTTTCTCCTCTGCCCACTCATACCAACGTTGCTTGGCGACCTTCTCTCTCTCTCTTTCTCTCTCTCTCTTGGTCCTGTTCGGAGTGTAATTATGATTGCAAGTATGCATTAGTGTGCCTGTGTTGCACTCATGTGAGAGTCTGATGTGAGTATGTGTTTGTATGTGAGTGTGAGGTTGAACTCAGGAACTGTCCTCTGACTCAGAAGCAGAAGGAATAATCACAGGGTAACAGCATCCTGGCATCATGGGGAGGGAAACAGCACAGCACATGTGAAGGTGCAAATGAGAGCCAAGAGAAATAACGCCTCTCTTGCAGATTAATACATGCCAGCTCTTTTCTCTCTCTGAGGACATTGTGCATTGCGAAAGACTAGAATCCAGCTGTTCTTCCTTTTAATTATTTGAAGAGGTCCTTAATTTGTAGCTTTGTGGTCAAAGATCTGGAGTGGTAACCAAATAATATCAACTATTACATTGTAAAAACAAAACAAAAAAAAAACAATTAGTTATTTTATTATTTCGTTTTTTAAAGTGAGTAAACACATTACCTTAAAAAGGTTAAATTGACGTTTCTTAATGTGAATAAACCTGTTGTAACTTGTATGTAACTGTTATTTTAAGCACTTATTTAATGTATTTATTTTAAAGAAAATTGGTTTAGTAAATTTTTAAGTCAACTAAGGACTTTAAAAGTAGTGCTTTTGCAAAGATTAATCATGATTAAAGAGTTCAAACATAGCTGATGATTGATTATAAAGCGTGTTTGGCATGCTGTCCCAAGAGAAAGCCCTGAGCATTTAAGGTCTCGATGAACTCTCCTACTTAGATCTCAGAGATCTCGATGAACAATCCCAACTTGTTAATGGCTAATGACAGATTGCAGGGATAGCTATACTGCTTCACGATATTGTCTATAGTGCCTATTTAGTATGGTCAATTTACTTATTACATGTGTTTTTGGACTATGGGAGGAAACAGGGGAACCCAGGGGAAACCAAAGCACGGAAAGAACAAGCAAACTCAACACAGAAATGTTGACTGGTCCATTAGGGACTTTAAACTAGTGACTTTCTTGCTGTAAGGCAGCAGTGCTAATGGGTGGAAGCGGGATTCTTCAAGATGAAGATAACCGAGGTATGAAACTCTGGTTATTTATGGAGTTAGGACTTGTCTGATTGATGAAACATGTGTTATCTAATGCATGACCTGCCGTGGACAACCATTAGCATGTCATCTTTTTGAAGTTAGATTATGAATAAACTTCACTTGATTAAATCCAAAATAAAAGCACCTTTCTTTATACAAAATTAAACTTTATTGACTAATCTAACAGAAACGAACACCTAACACAAACATACATTCATACAAGTGTAGAGAAGAGTAAAGAAAGTAAAGTAAGAGGTTGAGAGAATGTAATGATTGAAAAACCTTGGATTTTGTAAGAGCAAACCAAGCGAACCAAAAATAATCAATTTAATCCTTTTAGGGTCTCTTTAGGGTTGCATTTAGTTGACAACAGTTCAGATTGAAGTGTACTTGCGTTCCTTTGTAATGTGAATAAGCTCCCTTTGTTGAGCACGTGGCTGGCTGGTTGTTCTTTTGTCCTCGTGAGGCTCGGAGTGGGTCGTTTCGAGTTTGAGGCGGCAACAGCCAGTCGTGATGACTACTGGTTTGTGACGCACTAAACTTAACTAGACTCTCGATGGAAAATAAAGAAAAAAAGGTATCATAGATGTCAATGTCTGAGCTGTGCAATTTACCCATTTCGTCTGGGTCCCCGCCTGCTCCCTGGAGTCCTTTGGGTTCAAGCCTTCTTCTGGCCTGAAGTTTCTGGGTCTCTTTGTTTTGACTTGCTTTGCTCTGACTTAGCTTTTTCTTTTTGACTTGCTTGGGGCACTGACCTTGGACACAAGCTTTATAGGGATGGTTGGTATCCTTCCTACAGTGCCAAGTCGACCAATCAGAAACTAACTTCCCTGAGACATGTTTTTTGACCCTTTGTTCGAAGCATAGTGATTTGCATGGGCAATTTGATGCAAACTGAGGCAGAAATGTCCAAGTCTCTTAATATGTTAATATGTTGCACTCGTATTGACATAAAATGTAAACAATCGTTTAGTATAACACATTAGCTTAAAAAAGACTCTAAACACTGAGCTTGTTTAGATGCAGTAGGGTTAAACCTTGATTGCAGAAGTATTAAACCATAATGGTAATACATGAGTAAGGGAGACATTGCGAAACACATTATTACACATAAAGAGAGAATAAAGTTTACACTAAAATATCAGTCTTAATCAAGGAGCTTATAGAAGCCCTGACCAGGTCTCTGTTCAGTGCTTTGGGCACTTTCTTTGTGTCATAAATACTTTGGAATCAGATTACAACTGACCATTCAGTCCTTTCCTGCAGGAGTTGGTGCTGTGTTAATGGCTCATTTGTTGAATAAAAGCTAATAAATAATTATGAGTCTGGTAGGCCATATTCGTTACTTATATGTGTGTGTTTTTACAGGTGGTTTGTCAAGCCCACTCACCTGTGTGAAGCTAATTTGTCAACTAATCACTTTTTACAGTGCAAAAAAGAGAGATTCAAAACTGTTTAACAACCTAAAGTTGTTATGGTTATATTTGCTTTATTGAAAACATAAAGAAGAATATTGGTACGTAAGAAGTACAAACGTACCACCCAAGTGACAGCTTTTATACTATCATATAGAGTGTAGGCTTGATAAATAGTGCTTTTGCAAACCAGTGCTTTTTGTTTTGAGTTAAAGGAATAGCTCATAATCATTAAATATCCCACAACTGGTTCTAAAGCTTAGATTAATTTCTTTCTTTCTACTTTTTTCCCCTTTTGAACATGAACAAGATAGTTTAAAGAATTTTAGAAACCTATAGCCATTGACTTCTATAGTAGGGAAAAAGCATACTATAAAAGACAATGTCTTGCATTTTCCAACATTCTTCAGAATGTCATCTTTTGTGTTCAACAGAAGAAAGAAATTCAAACAGGATTGAAAAAAGTAGAGGGTGAGTAAATAATGTCAATGGTGGTGGGGATATTTTTCAGAGGAAGGAACTGAGAGTTAGTCAGGATTGAGGTAAAGATAAATTCTGTAATGTACAGAGACATCTTGCTACACAGAACAAACTGGGGCGCAGGCTCATCCAGGATAACCGAGAAGTGAGTACAGGATGACTCTGTAAATGTCCTGGAGTGGCCTAGCCAGAGTCCAGACTTGAACTTAATTGAACATCTATGGAGATATCTGAAAATGACTGTGCACCAACACATTACAACCATAATGAAAGAGTGTGAAAGGTACTGCAAAGAAGGTTGTGATAAACTTCCCAAAAAAGGTTAGCCAAGCTTGCAGCTTCACATTCAAAAGGGCTTAAGGCTAAAATTGGGGCAAAAAAAAAGTTTTAAGCAAAGGCTATGAATACTTATATATTTATACAAATAAGGCTAACTATAGAACATTTTAAAGTTTATAATGTTTACAAGTAAATTTCTATAAATTATATGTATCACCATAAAAAAGGGGAGAAAATTACATTTTAAAAACTGCAGTGCAAAAACACACCTGGAATAAGAGGAGTTGGGGAGAGAAAAAAAAACAAGATTCTTTGTGGTTTCCACTGTATTGGTAATTTCCATAAATGCTCAGTATATGATATATTTTTCTATATTACAGAAAATTACAAAGAAAAAAAATGACAGCCAGGACATTCAGCAGGAAAATACTGCAATTGGTTGAAAAGAGATCTTGCCATATATATTATTGTGACACCGTGTCACATTAAAGTGTCATGCATTATGCTATTTTCTCAACAGCTGAAAATAGAACATAATAGAACATATACAGATCAATCTGAGGGAGAGTAATTATGTGTACTGTGCCATGTCCTTAGTTTTTTTTAATAGATTCCCAGTGCATTAAGGACTACACAAATAAAAGACTATGTAAGAACATGCCTAAAAAGGCACGATATGTAAGCTTTTTTAATTTATTTATTAAAATACATATAAAAAAACAGTGCTATAAATTATGTTGACTGACACAGGATTTAAAAAAAATTCAAATCCAGAGAAATAAGCCATGATAAAATAAATAAGCAATTTTAACTATAGTGACACTGAACGTGTGCTGTCTTGCTGAGCTAATAATATCATTCAGCCTTGAGTTCTGGTTTGGTTAGAAAACATGGAAACACCAAAAACACTTTATTTTGTTGTGTGTTTTATCATGTACAGGGGTGCAGTTCCCAAACAACGACATAACTTGCGACTGAACTAGTAGTACGATGCATTGCTTGGGAAAAGAACCATGTAGTGAGGAGTGTTTCCCAAAACTGTAGTTTCTCTGTTGCAGATTCATCTTTTGAACCACGTTAGTTATATTGTAAAACGCACAATGACTCGCTTAACAGGGTAGAGTAACAACTTTAGTAACAACACAACTCATTTTTTGTGCAAATTATATTGTTTTATATGCACACACATATGGGGAAATGCCAAACCAACGAACTATATGTTTATAACGATGCAACTTGTGACCTTAGTTGGCTAAAGATGAAGCAGCTTTTTAACAGAACACTAAAATGCATTTAATATACTAAAAAAGCACTACTTATCCCCAATGTGATCACAAAGTAAAAGCTGTTGACTGTGGAATAATAAAAGCTCTACTGCTTTAGTGACACATCTTGTTTGTCTTTTCTGGTTTTCTGATTCATACTACCCTAACAATAAGTTTTGAATACTTATTCTATGAACACAATAAGTGCTGTTGGATGTCTTAAAGATGACAACTCCCCTGATTAAAAATAAATAAATAAATCATCCACACATACATGGTTTTAAAAAATGCTCTTTAAAGCACAGTCAAGAACATGTTAAAGCAACAGCTAGTGATTTATGCTGTGTTCCATAGAGAAGGGCTCATCTCCTTAATCCCTACAAAAGATTTACTGTCCATATTGATAGCTTCGAAGCAATGAAAGGTGTAGGGTTAAAAAAAAAAAAGTTTCTTTTTGGAATACAATTCTGAGTCAAGGAGATGTGCTTTCTTTTGTTTTTATGCACAAGTTGACACTGCATGTCATGCATGTCATGCATGTACTGCATGTACGTACCGTATATATGTATATTCAGAATATTCACTGTAAAATGCTGGGTTTCACAAAACTTATAACCTATTTAACCTATTAAATGGAATATAGTACGTAAATTAACTTTTAGGTTTTTACAAATTTAAATGGATTGAACATAAAACAATTAAAATCTCAATAATTGTTTTATTTTAGCTCATTTAAAAAAAAGTAGTGTAAACAGCAAACATCTTTTTTATTGATTTTACTTGTTTAAAAATATTATTTATAATTCAAATTTTATTTATGACTCTTATTTATTAATTTTTTATTTGATTGGTTTTGTTTTAATGTTTTTTTTTTTTTTTTTTGTGAAAGTCAGACCAGAGATGCCAAAAATAGGGCTGGTGAGCCAAAGTTGGCCCATTGTAACCTTTGATTTGGCCCACCATCATTTCTGAGAATGATAGAGAGGGTTGGGGAGAATGCCTTTAACAGAGATAGTCATTTTTAATTTGACGTAACCTTTTTGTGTTTGTTTTGTTGCTGACCAAAAAAATAAATGAATAAAATCTAACTGAAATTAAATGTTTCAACGAAATGTAAATTAATCTGGAGTTTTTAAAACGTGAATACTGTCACTCGACAAATCATGGGTGCCTGAAGTGCCTGTCATTTGAAACCTTCAAGGTGGCCAGATTTGAGCACTTTGTTTTGGAACTTCACATTGACTCTTCAATTTGACAGTCATTTTTGTTTTCACGTTGGAATGCCCTTCAAAATTCTATCCCTTTTGAAATGCACCAGTACAATCTTAAAATCTTGTTGACCAATCAGAAGCTTAAAAATAATGTTATTATTGGTTCTGGTTGGCTGTCAACTTGCCGCACCATCCACTGCATAAACGTTTATCTTGTAAACAACAAGAGTTTTCAAAAAGTTTCAGTTTCTGTGACTCGATATTGCATTTGTGTGAACACAAACAGCCAACTACTGTATGCTGTTGTAAAGACTTTAGTTTTTAAGTACTTAAGCTGTAAATATATATTTTTTATTGGAAATACAAAATCTATATACAACAAAATGGCATTCAACTTTACAAATTATTTTTATATAATTGACCTTTACTAATTCAGATCAGAATCAAAATCAGCTTTATTGTCAAGTGTGCTTCACACACACAAGAAATTTGTTTTTTCTACAGAAGCTTCCAGTGTACATAAAGTGACTAGTGACAACACAAAATAAATATGAAAAAAAATAAATAAATAAAATAAGATAAACAGTAAACAGAAATGCAGTTATTCAAAAACCTCTGGATGTTGAGTTGTATGTACACATTTGTTATAAATATACAGGTTATAAGGTGCTGTGTACAAATGTGAATGGAGAAAGTATTGCATTGTAAATTGTTATAAGGTGCTGTGTACAAGCGCATATGAGAAAGTATTTCACATGTTTATTGCACAGTTGGGGAATATTTAACTTTTTATGGGGTAGATGGCCTGAGGAAAGAAACTTTTCCCGTGTCAGGCTGTTTTTGTGTACTTGGTGCTCTGAAGCACCAACCAGACGGTAACAGTTCGAACAGGAAGTGTGCTGGATGCGAGGCGTCCAGAGTAATTTTGTGAGCCCTTTTACACACTCTGGAAGAGTACAGTTCTTTAAGAGTAGGAAGGGTAGTGCTAGTGATTCGTTCAGCAGTCGAGACTATTCGCTGTAGTCTACGGAGGTCGGTTTTGGCAGCTGAGCCGAACCAGACGGTGATTGAAGTGCAGAGGATGGATTGGATGACTGCTGATTAGAACTGGATGAGCAGCTCCTGTGGCAGGTTAAACTTCCTCAGCTGACAAAGGAAGTACAGTCTCTGCTGGGCTTTCTTTACAGTAGAGTCTCATCATGTGAACGTCCCACTTCAGATCCCGAGAGATGGTGGTGCCCAGGAGCCTGAATGACTCTACTACAGCCACAGTCTTTTGCGGTGCAGTCGTTGGTGTACAGGGAGAAGAGCTGTGGGGAGAGAACACATCACTGAGCTTGCAGAAACACTTTTCAATGCGTTCATCTCAGGCTGTGGAAGTAGGTGATTTACTCCTGATTTATGCAGATCGATTTCTCTTCTTTCAAGCAGAACTGAAGCCAAAGCATTGCTCAATGTGGCAGGAAAGCAGAGCCGTTCATTTCTAACACTTTATTTGCTGCTTTTTCACTGCATTACAAGATCCATTCAGTTCACGTCCTGAGGACTGTTGGTTAGAATTACAGACTCACTCTAATAAAATACGACTCCAGTATAAATAATGTTCTTCCCCATGAGCTCGCAACTTTTTTTTTTTACTTAATGCTGGGTATAGACATTCCGCAAGGTTACGTGGATCTTATCATCTCACTTTGCATTATGTTTCCTATTAAGCATGCAGCCTAACATCTCCAAATTTTATCTGCCAAAGAGGAAGAAGGAAAAGGCCTGCTGTCAATCAGATTGATTTATGTGTGTTGGTTTGGCACAATAACACTGCATCTGCTCTATTGAGCATCCAGCAGCTGTGGCTTCTTTCTCATCTGCCGCAAAGTAAATAGATTCAAATATTAGAAGTTTAATTTTGTAGAACAGTGTGGTTCGTAGGCTGTACTTTGAGCCACTGTATGATAACGCTTTCATTGCCCCATGACATTCAAGATTTTTTTTTTGTTTACTGAAGCTTACAAAGAAATGAATAAAAGCTCATTTTCAAATAACCCAAGTGTCAGACTTCATTAAGCAGAGTGGCGTCATATTTATAACTTAAGGTTACTTTCATTGCTTTATTTTCAAAAGCAATTAAATAATATTGAAACTGTCCATGTACTGAGAGAATCAAAGCATAGATGTGTCTCGTGGATTTTCTTTTTTTTTTTCAATTTAATCGATTATAGCTTGGGTGGTTTTTATTAAGACAGGTGAGCAAATTGCTGTAGTTTTCTTTTCTTAAGTGTACAGTGGCTTAAAATGTATTTGAATGCACACAGTGCTCAGCATATATAAGTACACCACTCACAAATCATTCATTCATTTTCTTTTTGGCTTAGTCCCTTTATTAATCCGGGGTCACCACAGCGGAATGAACCGAAAACTGATCTAGCACATTTTTACACAGTGGATGCCCTTACAGCCGCAACCCATCTCTGAGAAACATCCATACACACTCACTCACACTCATACACTATGGACAATTTAGCTTACCCAATTCACCTGTACCGCATGTCTTTGGATTGTGGGGGAAACCGACGCACGCAGAGGAAACCCACGCGAACACAGGGAGAACATGCAAACTCCACACAGAAACGCCAACTGACTCAGCCGAGGCTCCAACCAGCGACCCTATTATTGTGAGGCGACAGCACTACCTACTGCACCACTGCATCACCACCCCTCACAAATCTCTATTTTAAATTCATATTTTTAATAGGAAGTTATACAATATTATATTTGTGCATATATATTAAATTAGTCAGTACTGGAGCCAAATCTAGAGCTTATCTAAAAAAACTTACGATAACGGTCCAAAAACTAATACACCCAAATGTATATGTTAGAAAAATATTAAATACAAATTTAAAATCAGAAGCAAACAAATTGAAAACTTTAGTTGAATTTTTAAATTTTGGGTTTTGCAATATTTTTATTGAATGTAATTGTATTATCGTTTAATTTCTAATTATGCTTGGTGACTAAAATATTATTTTAATAAATATAAATTTATTTAATAAATCTGAAAAATAAATCTAAAAAATAGGGTAATGGTTCACATCAAAATTGTATTACTTGATCCATAAAAAAAAAACAATAATTTACCTCAAACAATATTTTCTATCTCCATAAGAACAATTTTATATAACCTGGTTCAAAGCATAATTGTCTTGATGAAGAAAGCCAATTAAGTTAAAATCTTTTTTTTTTTTTGTTCTAAACAAGACGATATAGCTGTAATCAAAACAACTATTCCCATAAAATGTTAATTTATCCAATTAAAAAAAAAAAAAAAAACATCTAAATTTGATCCCTTTTATTTGATTTGCCTTAAAAGTCAATGAAAGTACAAAGCATATTGAGTTTCTGTTTAATATGCATGCACTGGCCTGTGTAAGTAACCTTAAAATTTGTCATCGGTCAAAACAAATATTTCTTTGTTGAGCTCTTAATTAAAAACATTTCAATTTAAATGTTTTGAATTTAAAATAAATTACTTGAAAAATGAAACAAATAATATTAAACTGCAATGAAAGATACAGTTTAAATTGGATGAAGTACTGCTTGATATATTTATTTATTTTTTGTCAGAAAAAGTAATTATATGATACTATTAAATAATTAAATAATATTTAGAGGAAAAAAACAACAGATATATTACTGAAAACGAAATAAATACTCATTGCTTAATTCTTGTTTTTAATTAATTTAAGGAAATTTTAGAGTAATCTTATGTTTTAGGGCGAAGCAGTGGTGCAGTAGGTAGTGCTGTCGCCACACAGCAAGAAGGTCGCTGGGTCACTCTTTCGAGCCTCGACTCAGTTGGATTTCTGTGTGGAGTTTGCATGTTCTCCCTTCATTCGCACGGGTTTCCTCCGGGTGCTCCGATTTCCCCCACAGTCCAAAGACATGCTGTACAGGTGAATTAGGTAGGCTAAATTGTCCGTAGTGTATGAGTGTGTGTGTGAATGTGAGATATGTTATGGCTGGAAGGGCATGCGCTGCGTAAAAAACTTGCTGGGTAAGTTGGCGGTTCATTCTGCTGTGGTGACCCCGGATTAATAAAGGGACTAAGCCAACAAGAAAATAAATTAATGAATGTTATGTTTTATACATTATTACATTAAGAGCATCTATAGCATATGTTTGTGCGTGAGACATGCTGGCACGTTTTTGTAATGTTTTGGCTGATGGGGTCAGTTCTGACACTCAGATTACAGGCAGATACTACTCAGATACTTTTTTTTCATTTTCTTATCTTACTCCTTTTTTATATTATCAAGTTCTTCCTTCTGTCATTGTCACTTATAAAATATCTACTGTTCATCGTATTATAATGCACCAGCCATACTTGTCTGAGTCTCTCTGCCATGAAACGTGAAATCATGTTTCATGTGCACCGGGATTTCTCACCTAATTAGGCCTGTACTGGTCAGAAATGCATGTCTGATGAGACAGAGATTGTCTAAGTATAGCATATGGTGACTGTAACCTTCATGCAGTACCCATTACAATTCATTTGGCACACTCGGTTCATGTATAACACCTCAACACATGGATCCAACACACCAGAATGACTTTACAGTAAACAGAGACAGAATGATATAGATAGATTGAAAAGCAAAATTATTTTAAAAAATCTATGGATAGCGAACCTGCCTACCCAAACTCCAGAATCCTTTGTATGTAAATTCTGATTGCATGGCAGATTATCAATTATCAATTGTTTAAAACATACTTACACTACAGTGCATGATCTGTAAGCTAATACATTATAAGATCTGCACCACATATCAATCTTCATATATGGCTTTTCCTACATGGTAAGTAAACTTGCTCATCTGCATCGCCTTTGTGATGGAAATAAAGGAAATAAAGCCTTTTACTGGAATTTGTGACCCTGGACCACAAAACCAGTCTCTTTCTGCACATATATATTTTTAGCGATAGCCAAAACACACTGTTTGAGTGAAATTTATTGACTTTTATTTTATGCTAAAATCATTCGGGTATTAAGCAAAGACCATGTTACATGATTTTTTTACTATTATTATAATTATTATAATTTTTTTGTAAATTTCCTATACCATTAATATGATAACATAAAATGTTAGGTTAATGATGTGCTTTGCTAAGCACATTTAAACAGCTTAAATGTAATTTTCTCCGTTTTTTTGATTTTTTTTTCAACCCTTAAAGTGCAGTTTTTTAAACAGCTATTTCTTGGCCAAATGTTGTCCTAACATCAGTGATGTAAAATAACATATTACAAATCCTTCATTTTTTTTGTAATTGATTAGTTTTTCTCAAGCAATTATACTATTAAAATGTGTACTCTTACTTTCAGTACATTTTTTAGGGCTGTATTGGTAGTTTTAATCCACTATTTTCCTTCAACTTGCAGTCACTACTTTTTTTAATGTATATTTTTATATATATTTATTTAGAATGTATTGGCTGACTAGAATAATCAGTCCTTTGATTCTTATCCAATCAAATTTTCTGTTATATAAACTCCGCAAACATGTAGTATGGAAGCAATAAAGGTGTCCAAGAAGACAGGAAATCATTACACGCAATCGCCAAGAGACTATTTAGGTTATGATGAAGATTAAGATGTTAACTACTGAAACTACCAAATGCTGTGCCCCACCAAGAAAAAAATTGTTAGATTTCATTCCTTAACTGGGGGGTGGGGGGATGGGGGGTGTTGTTGTTGTCCCGCGCGTTCTGATCAGCTGTGTTGTCGCGCGTACTAAAGGGCGGTAGGGGGAAGGGGGGGGTGTCGCGGGTGCACTTTTGATCGTTTTTCAAGGGCACTTTCTATCCAAGACTAAAAAGGGCATGTGCACTGCACAGGTTGAGCCCTATGTGTGCACATGCCTGAGTTAAACAACCCCTAAATTCTCTACAGTATGTCATGTTTTTACACACACATGCACAAATAGCACGCAAACTAATAAATCATTAACAGCGTAATGCTCACTACTCTTGTTTAAATTTATATTGATATTCATGCATGCATCTCGGTTTACAAAAACTGACACATTTTGAGGTCCATGGTCACATTTTATTTTTTTTCAACACGACTGGTTTATTATTGGCTTTATTTATTGAATTAAGATTAGGTGCTGTGTATTTTTTCAGATTTGATAAAATATAAACCATTTACCAATAAAATAGACAACCACCATTACCACAGTATTTACCAATTTCTCAGAAAAGTTAGGGCTCGAGTTGGGTGCGACGGTGGCTCAGTGTTTAGCACTGTTGCCTCACAGCAAAAAAGCACTAGTTTGAGTCCCGGCTGGGTCAGTTGGCATTTCTGTATGGAGTTTGCATGTTCTCCCATGTTGACGTGGGTTTCCTTCAGGTGCTTCTGTTTTTCCCACAGTCCAAAGAAATGCGCTGTAAGTGAATTGAGTAAAACAAAAATTAACCATAGTGTATGAGTGTGTGTGAATGTGAGAGTGTATGGTTGTTTTCCAGTACTGGGTTGTGGCTAGAAGGGCATCCGCTGCGTAAAACACATGCCAGAATAGTTGGCGGTTCATTCTGCTGTGGTGACCCCTGGTTAATAAGAGACTAAGCCGAACTGAAAACTTGTTTTGATTTTTGCAGTCAATAGATATTCAACTTTAAAATGTTAAATGTGAACGAAACCTGATTTAAAACTGCAGATATGAGACACTGTGTTCAGCAAAAGCCCTAAAACTGTAATGCTAAACATTCTAAACTCAACTAGGGCTCAGGTGTGTTGTTTTGGGGAGTACCAATGCATGCAAACACCCTCCACACACATGAACAGATGCTGGAGCACATTGGAGAAAACACACTTGCATGCACATGTGCACTCAAACAGCATCCAGATGATGCACCTGAGGTCTCAAAATCAACAGAGGTCAGGGTCACAGTGACCCAAATCACAACCCCACTTTATACATGCAAATTATACTGCATTACTTTATTGTGACAGAGAGGAAAGACAGAGGGTGAGAGAAATTCTGTGTGATTATTGCTGCATGAATACTGCTTCTGATTCAGTCTGTTCTTCTCAGATTATGGGTTATGTTCCCTAAAGCAATCATGACAGTTCAGCTTCCAACTACATTTTACGGCACACATACACATAGACACACAGCATCATCAGAAAAGCAGCAGGGAGGACATGGTTACAGTAAACTCACTGGAGTGACTGCGGTCGCAGTAATAAGAGGATCTGGGCCTTTGCCTGCAGTCTGTTTGGGTCAGGAGGATTTCCACTGAGGCGGCAAGGGACATGGTGCCTTTTTAAAAAAAAAAAAAAAATCTGCAAGGGACATGGTGCCTTTAAAAAAAAAAAAAAATCTGCATTTAACATTAAAAAGTGAATAAATAATAGGACAGTGACTGAAATTAAAACAGGAGACGGCATCTCTCTTGCCTCCTCTGAACTCATTTAAGAAATAATTCACCCAAAAACTAAAATGTGCTGTTAATTGTCCTCAAGGCATCCAAGACATAGATGACTTTTTCCTTTGGTAAAACATTATGCAAGAGGTTTTTAGCTGAAACTGTGTTCTATGGTGATTTATATAAGCAAGTTAAAGTCAGTACACACACACACACACACACACACACACACACACACACACACACACACACATACATATATATATATATATATATATATATATATATATATATATGTGTGTGTGTGTGTGTGTGTGTGTCAAATCAAAATCAATATATATATATATATATATATATATATATATATATATATATATATATATATATATATATATATATATATATATATATATATATATATGTGTGTGTGTGTGTGTGTGTGTGTGTATGTATATAACTGTGTGATTTAATGAATGAAGTTTCATAACACATTGATTGTGCACTGCTGTACACCTAAAGCTCTTTACATTCTGATTAGAGGGGATGTCCTCAGCACCGCCAGTGTGCAGCAGCACTTGAATGATCCACATCTACAGGTGATGAGGGCAGTAAATGAGACAATTCAATTGAAGGGAATAGAGCACTGCACCGGCCTTAAATCTAAGCCCGGCCCCGGCCCAAGGTGCACAGGCTGTAGCTCGGCCCTTGTCCAGCAGCTTATCAACATTTTTGGCCCGAGTCCAACCTGAAGACCATACTTTGACTTCAAAAAAAAAAAAAAAAAAGTATATATATATATATATATATATATATATATATATATATATATATATATATATATATATATATATATATATATATATAAACTGATGATGTCATATCGAATATCTTTATGTAATATCTTTATGTATACTTTAAATAATGTATCCTTTGACAGCAGGCATCAGTGTTTTTTAGCTTGAAATCAGAGTAAGGAATGAGGTGCTAGATAGATGTATGACTTGGAATAAAACCCTGCTGGCGCTCCTGGACTTACAAATTATGCATTGTACATAACCAGTTGGCTCATCGTTTAAAGTTGTCACTACTTGAAAAGTTGACCAGAAGTTTGCCTTTCCTCTAGCGATTTTCACAGTTTCATGTGGCTGAGAATCTCTATACGCAAGGCATCACTGTCGCTTTTGGACCGCACACATTAGATGCCAATAAAGTCTGATTTGTTTTATTTCGGCTAGAATAAAAGCAGTTTTTAATTTAAAAAAAAAAACATTTTAAGGTCAAAATTATTAGCCCTTTTAAGCTATATACTTTTAATAGTCTACAGGACAATCCATTGTTGTTCTGATTTCTAAACTTGTAAACTTCTAAACTTGCCTAATTACCCTAACCTGCCTAGTTAACCTAATTAACTTAACTAAGCCTTTAAATATCACTTTAAGCTGAATACCAGTATCTTGAAAAATATCTAGTGAAATATTATTTACTGTCATCGTGAAAAAGATAAAATAAATCAGTTATTAGAAATGAGTTAATAAAACTATTATGTTTAGAAATGTGTTGAAAAAATCTGAGAAATCAGATTACAGTCCATGCAGTACGTGTGCTCTTGTTGCAATCGGCTGCCATCCATTTGTTGTGTTCATGGGCAGCTTTTTGTTCCAGATGGAACCAGGCGCAAGACGACAACACAGTTGGATTTGTCTAGTTGTTTGGGATTGACTTGGTCTGTCCCAGCCCTTACAGTGAGGTTCTGTCACTATACTTAAAAATTTAGACCCAAATAGACCATAGGAATTTGCTAACAGAAACAGGGAAAAACAAACAAAAAAAGACCTCCCTACCAAGCTTCCAAATATAAAACTAATAATAGTCTTATTCCTGCTGAAGTGTGCTTAGTTTTTTTCGATTGTTTCAGAACTTCAGTTGCCTTTAGAAAAAATGACTAGGAATTATAATTGGCAGAAAACAGTCAAACTATTTACTCTACAAACAAGTGTTTGCATGACTATACATAAACATTAGAAAAATAAAATTAAAAAAAGATCCATTTGCAACATCAAGCAGCATAACAAGCCATTTTTAATATCTAAATATCAATGGAAGTGAATGAGACCAGAAGTCTTTAGCCAAAAAGATTGCAATGACTGTTTCCGCTCGTACGTTAGGAATAAGGTAGATGGTGAACACCTAAACAGATGATAATGGCTAAGGACAGCAACTAACTAGACCGTAAAGTACTAATTAATTGACAAGAACACATTGATTGTGCATTACACTACTCATCAAGTATGGAAGTAAAGGCTCAGCAATTTGCTGCCTAAACAACCCATTGATTGACAATCCCTTTAGTCATCAACAATTTGCACACAAACACATTACGCCATCTTGGTAATAAGGGACCTAAAAGTAAGGTAAAGTAAGATCACACTTTATTTTAATGGTCTGTTTGTTGAATATAAGTTACATTGCATCTACATGCCAACTACTTCTCATTAGATTGTAAGTAGAGGTTGGTTAGGTTGGAGTTAGAGTTAGTGTCAGTTGACATGTACTTGCAGTGTTTCTATAGTCAGTTAAATGTCTGTTGAAGGAGAAGTATTAACAGATATTAAGTCGACAGTCCACTAATACTCAAATGGACCATCAAAATAAAGTGTTACCTGAAGTAAAACTAGAAAAAGCACACAAGTTAGTTGAGGCAGAGATCAGAACCAGATGAAAGTGTAATAAATTTTATTAACAAATAAAATCACTTAGCAATGATCATTTATTTAATCTCCACAAAGCAATCCTAAAAATCTGTGCATTCAGTATGGCCTCTCACTCAGAGCTGAGTCTACTCAAAGACATTAAAACGCTCATATTTTACAACTAATGACGTAGTACTTAATCAGAATCCTTCGCATTTCCCTTGTGAAATGGGAAAATAGCCTGAAATAAGCGTGAACTAAACATGAAGAAGTTCCATTATGATTATCAAATTATCTTAATAGCCCATACATGGAAGAGAAAATTAACAAGAAGAGCATTCCGTCATGAAGAAATTATCAGTTTAATTGATGGTCACAAACATAATGAAACACTTCTTGAAAGAAAACTCAACTCGTCAAGTGGGAGATTAAGACAGAGAGCTTGAACCCTTCATTATCAGTCACAAACTCATCAATGAAATCTAATCTCACCAATCTCATGTCTTTTCTATTATTATTCATAGGTAAAGGCTGCTGTAAATTTCAGCTTAAATGAGGGTAATGTTTAAACTAAGTTCGTTTGTGAAATACAAAACTATTTAGTAGTGCATAAGTAACTTAGTGTCCCTTTAGTGTCCACACTTTGGACACAGTGGTGGAGGACTCAGTAGCCACGTCTCAATAGGGTGAACTCACAAGTCCATTTAAGTAAGTAAACATGATGAACTGGTGTAACGCTATGTAGCTCCACACATACTGTAAATAAAAACAACTGAGATTTAGTGAGAATTGGTCTCTCTCCCATACCAAATGGCATAAAATGGCAACTCATACCACACACACTGATGTACACAAAGTGTTCAAAGAGTAATTCCTTTTAAAAACAGATCCCTCATAAGTCTGGGCATACACGGTATGCATGCATGAGCCAAATTCTAACTTGCTGCAACTCATCTTTGAATTGTCACGCAACATTTTGTCATGCAACATAATCAGAGAAGCGATTAACTTATCTCAATTGGCAATCAGATGGTCGGATAATATTCTGTCATGTCCGATATTTTGGTCAGCCCTTATGAGGAAATCACACAGTTGAATTAAAGCTACAAACTGATCCAGTTGAACTCAGTGCTTGTGTCCTCACCGCATCTGTGCAAAACAGAAACAGACATACACACACAAACTTCAGGTTCCCAGGGGTGCAGTTTTAAAAAGAATATATTCCAGAACATACATAAAACAATTAAAAGTGTATGATTTTCTGTTTATATATTAGCAAAATATATATAAAAAATGTTTGTAGAGGTTTTTCCTTTTCTTCCTTTTTACCCAAGCTTCACACTCCTTCTCATTTGGTAGTTTAAATACAGCATATGCTTGTTTGCCAAGCATCATTAAAGGTTCAAGAAATCCTTGAGTACTTTTTTGAGATTTTAACAGATTTGTGTGTTGAGCATCAATTAAGACAACGTTAGCACTTCTTAGCTTTAATTGCGGATAAAACTGGATACTTTTAAGCTTTTGGCAGCTGTTTTCATATTACAGGTTTAAAATCATTATGACGTAGGGATGACGTAGGGATATCTGCTTTTCCAGTGATGACGTGTCGGTTTCTCATTATTATTCATAGACTGAGTTTTCTTGTCCTATGAGAAGACCCTGCTTCTTAATTAATGATGACAGCACGTGTTTCTGATGACAGACCTGCCAAGTTGTGAGATTGTGGCCACGCATGGCACACTTTTTTAGTCATTTACAAAGGGTTGTATGTGTTTGCTTTTATGTTCCATTGGGTTTGTTGATTGGTTTTCCTTGCAATGATGTCAGGGCCGAGACGCAAAGCTGTTTGTGAGTAGCAACATGAGAATTGGAGAATGGTGGACTTTGTCTTTTATCAGGTTAGTTTATTCAGACAAATCGGCCATATCCATGCTGCTGTGTTCACCTATGTTTAAAACGGGCTAATGGTTTAAATAGACAGAGACCTGCTGCGCTGCTATTTATAGTGTCTGCATTCAGACCCGCAGATTCAAGAGGAAAGAATTCCTCCTCATTTAAAGTGTTTATATAAACATGATTATCTTTATAATGATATAACAAATTATGGTTATGTGTATATATTATGTTAAATTACAAATAACTTATCGTATATGTAGCAGGGCATTAAACTACTTGCTGTTTTTTTTTGCATTTTAACTTTTTAAACTATAAAATCATGGGTCTCCTCACATTTTATGTCAGCCAACCGACAGTTGTTCACCTCCTTTTTCCCCTGCTCTGCTGGCTACGCCCATTCCTCACTCTGCTCGCAGCACTCTACGCCCATCATGTAGCACTTTTTGAAAAAAATATTGAGGTAGACTTGAACTGAAAGAGAGGGGTTTCATGACTTTTTAAACAAAAAGGATGAAGAAGGGGTGTGATGTGTTGACTTCAAATGCATAGTGTGAGCAGTCCAGTTGCTGCTAAACAATCCGACAGTATAGTGTGAGCTCACAAATTGTGAGTTTTGGCTTTAAATAGCTTTTTATACAGTGTTACCTTGCTGTAATCTCTTTGTGTAAACTATTGCAATAAGTTTTTTTGTAGTGCTGCAGTGATGACTTATTAACAAAAAAAAAAAGAAAAAAAAAACAATAGGTTTTGTCTGTTGTCTTTTGTTTGGAAAAGTGCAGAACATAAGCTCTATGACTTACGAAAGTTTTCGCTTCTCACACGTTTTGTTTTTGTATGACTTTTTGTTATTGTATGATAATCTTCTGAAATCACAACCAAAGACGCTCATTGTGCTCAAGGCCAATAATAAGCTAACCATCTACGGTTAACTAAAATGCAGCTTTGCCTGTTCATCTGTATGATCAGAGTATACCTGGTCTATTTACTTAGCCTGTATTCTCCCAAATGTTTTTTCTTTCTCCATTTTTTTCACAATGGGATTTGAGTTGATTGCCACAGTCATATTTGGCTTGCTTAGCTGGGGTTGCTCTACATTTGAATCACATCATTCAGCACTGATATTTATATTGAATTGATCAGAGTGTTCTTTGGTCTGACTTGACTTAGCCCTATTTGAACGAATACTAATTTTTGTGGAACAGCTGTATTGTTTCTCATTGATGAAAATTCATTTATTAATTTTCCTTTGAGGGGACGCGGTGGCACAGTGGATATCACATTCGCCTCACAGAAAGAATGTTGCTGGTTCCCTTGACTGGGTCTGTTTGCTTTTCTGTGTGGAGTTTGCATGTTCTCCCCGTGTACGCGTGGGTTTCCTCCAGGTGCTCCGGTTTCCCCCACAAGTCCAAAGACATGGGGTACAGGTAAATTGGGTATGCTAAAATTGACCGTAGTGTATGAGTTTGTTTGTGAATGAGTGTGTATGGATGTTTCCCAGTGATTGGTTGCAGCTTGAAGGGCATTCCGCTGCGTAAAACATATGCTGGATAAGTTGACTGTTCATTCTGCTGTGACGACCCCAGATTAATAAAGGACTAAATGGATGAATTTTCAGAGAATGAATGAATTATTTCAGAGGTCATCACAGTGGGATGAATTGCTGACTATTCCGGCATATGTTTCACACTGCAGCGCCCTTTCAGCCGCTACCCAGTACTGGGAAACACCCTTCCACCCACCCACCTGCACACACACACACAATATGGCCAATTTACAGTTGTTTATTCAATGCATCTATATAGCATGTCTTTGGCCTATAGGAGAAACTAGAGCACCTAAAGGAAACCCACTTGAACACAGGGACCACATGCAAACTTCTCACACAAATGCCAAGTGGCCCAGCCAGGACTAGAACCAACAACCTTCTTGCTGTGAAGCCACCATGCTGCTCATTGGTGAAAATGCTGTCTTGACTTCGAATTATTGCAAATTTTCATCTCTGTGAAGCTGCTTTGACACAGTCTAAATTCTATAATGTGCAACTGAAATAACAATTGCTTGATATGCAAAAATATACTGTGGGCTATAAACAAACTACATCATTGTTTGGCAATATTTAGGTTCCACTACGATAAACCTAGGCTGAATATTAGCCTCCTCAGCACCGATTTTAGCCAGACTTAAGTAAAATTGAGCACAGGTACTCTAGAGGTGCTTTTCACGCAGGATTTTAAAACCCTTATACAGAGAAAAGATGGCATAACCCTGCATAGTGTTAATAAACATGTGTGGCTATAGATGCACAGCAATTTACAGTTGGCTGACATTTTCTCCAATGCGACATAAACATTATTGCAGTTCTTGCTCTCCCTATAATCAAACTACAACCTTGCCATTTTTCATCATGCTCTACTTACCGTGGAGTAAGCCCTTTAACCCCACTTCAGTCCATTCAGCTTAATAGCTGTTGGAAATATATAATATATAGTATAAGCATGAGCCTTCATCATAAACAGGGCACATGCGTTCTTATTCGCCATATATATGCAAGTAGGGATATTAACACAGGATTTAGGTTAAGAATAAATTACCTTGAGCAGTGTGAAAAGTGATGCAAGATAACATTGCAGTTGGTTTAGAAGACTTTGAATTAACTTTTTTCCATTATAGTTTGAGAATAGTTTGCAAGATTTGTAAAATTAAATTGTATATAAATATATATATATATATATATATTCCATGGTGCGTTGAAATTCTTGAATCTGACACTGGCTGGAGGGTGTGCATTATTTTCATTGAAATGCAAAGGTAGTTCTTGTTAGTACTGAAATAAAGTACAGTTCGAAATAAATGTGCTTCTTCCAAACATTTGTATTTACCATAGCAATGTACATACACTGCACAGGAATCCGATGAGGACATTTAATGGCGGATGGGAAATCTGCAAATGTAGAAAAATACTCATCAATTATGGCAAAATAACAAGTTTCAAGACTTTTTCAAGTAAAAATATATTTTAAAGTCAAATCGGCAGTTTATGTATATGGATAGCTTTTAAAATTTTAGGAAACTCCAGGTGGCCAGCGGCAACTCCGCAAACAGCTCCCCAGGCAATATTGCATTCTGTACTTGACCTTGACTTATTTGTCCACCTGTGTTTTGATTGATACAGTGAAATCTTAATAACATTACCAGTTATAAAAAGCATGCACATGCTCTCTCTCTCTCTCTCTCTCTCTCTCTCTCTCTCTCTCTCTCTCTCTCTCTCTCTCTCAGGATCATTTGTTTGTGTTCAGTTATTTTACTTTAAAGGCAATGCAAATTAATTAAACTTAATGCAATTATTTGCCATAAAAGGGGATATACTGAACATACACACAGGAGCTTGAGACAAATGACAATTTTAAAGAATATATCAGATGGCAATTAGAGGTTTTTGCATCTGAACTCTTCAAGTACATACAAATTATAATACAGACCATTTAACACCAACAACAAAAAAGCAATTGTTTTAATTTGGTCAACATTTAATTCAGTGAAAAACGTCAGTCACTGGAGTATTTGGGTATTATATTTTGATTAAAAAACAGACAATGAGGGATAATTCATTAAAGTAAATTTGTGATTTTTTCCATGTCATTTTTTAACTGTATATAAAGAGAAATACTCATAAATGAACAAGATGAAATTGTATATGCATCCAGATTTCTGCACATTTAAAACAGAATGTATGTCTGATTGAATTTTACCCAGCATAAATTTGTGTAATCTGAGGAGTTGCATGTCTTTTATCGTACATGAACAGTATCCTGAAAAACACTCCTAATTGGTCTCTTACCGTTCTTTATTTTGAATCGCAGTGCTATACAATACGTTCTAATGCTATTTGACATCAGAACAATACAGCTGCTTTACTCCATTCATTATTCATTGAGAAACATGTCAAGCGATCAGTGCAATCTGCTGAAAAGAGCTGCTGGTGCAGTTACTCCTTCAATTCCCTCCAAGCTGCTGACCACACAGCCTTCAAAAGTGCTTTTAAAGAGCATGATTGTGATAATTAATTACACCATTTCAACTCCATTCTACTGATTTTTTTGCACCTCTATAGCACTCTTGTAAAGCTTAAATCTTACTTTTACCTAAGACAATCTCAACTAGGTTGTGGTTCTTTAAGATACCGTGTGTTCAGCCTCTAGAGACTCAGTTTGATAAAGCCTGTGTAGACTAGCAGTGACATTGTAGATGTACACACAGAATAATACATCACAGCTTGTCCCCTACATCACTAGAAACCGAATGCTATGTCATTTTGGTTGTCATGCTCCTCTATTTGTCTGCAGTGTGTGATGCTCCATTTGTCTTTTGTGCAGCTGTTTTCGAGAAATCATTTTAATGTAATCATAAATGTCTTCCTCAGTCTAACTGGAACCCAATCATTCTTTTAGTTCTTTTACAGTATAAAAGATAAATAGCTTTGTATGCAGTGCTGTCAGTTTACAAATCCAATTTATACCAAAGGCTCAATAAGAATGTTAAAATAAGTATATTCATGAAGTTTTATTTAATCAAAAATACAACAAAAGTGTTTAAATATAACAGTGCTTATTATTAACAATATTGGAAATGTGGCTTAAAAGAATAGTTCACTCAAAAATGATATTTCATTATTTTCTCACCCTTGTTTAAAACATTTCTTTCTTCTCTTAAACATGAAGACATTTAAAAAAAAAAAAAAAGGTTTTGAAAACCTGTAACCACTGGCTTCTGCAAACGGGATTGAACCGAGCTGTGATCGAATCGGCTACTCTTCGTATGGAAGTCGGTTGCTCTAACAAGGAGGCTAAAGACCATGGCCTCTAGCACCTTTTGAGGTCAGAGGTTTACTGGCACAGCACTTCACTAGCTGGCTTCCACTACACTCACACCCCTAATGCCGAGTTCAGACAGCATGTTTTTGACCCTGATTTTGACTCGTGAAAGGTTTTGAGAAATTGCAGACAAATGCCTGAAATCACAGGCAAATTGGTGCATCTGAGCAACATCACAATGGGGTCGATAAAGAAAAAAAGTTTGAGAAAAATTGCTAATTCCCTTCAAAGCCAGGTGAGCAAAATACATTTTCTACCCCACTAAAGTTTTCTTCCTCATTATGTGGTTAGCAAAAGATATACTGCGTGACCTTGTGTTGTTTCCAGGTCACTTCTCGCGTGTTTGGTTGTGAAACGTAGTTTGGACAAAGTTGTTGGTAATTCTACTTATTTTAAAGTCATGCAGTGTGAAACACACTGCTGCTGATCCATCTTGCTGTGTAAACACAGCACAGACGAAACGCTACCTCAGATAGTCATGCATTGTGAAAACATCCGTGACACGACTATGAAAATCATGCAGTTTGAACTCGGCATAAACCTCACTACCATATGGGTCACTGCACCAATGTAACCACGTCGGTCCTACACCACCCAACCCGCTCTGAGCTGAGATCAAACCAGTGACCTTCCGCATGGGAGCTGATTGCTCTAACAAAGAGGCTAAAGACCATGGCCTCTAGCAGGTCAGAGGAGTAAGGTTTACTGGTACAGCACTTCACTAGCTGGCTTCCGCTACACTCACTCCCCAAGACCTCACTCCCATCCGGGTGACGGCGGCAATGTATCCCTGCTGGTCCTACACCACTAACCCACTTTGAGATTAGATCGAACCTGCAACCTTCCGCATAAGAGTTAGTTGCTATAAAAAGGAGGCTAAAGACCATGGCCTCTAGCAGGTCAGAGAAGTGTGGTTTACAGGCACAGCACTTCACTAGCTGGCCTCCGCTACACTTCCATAGTATTAGTTTTTCCTACTATGAAAATAAAGTGGTTGTTTTCAGCATTCTTCAATTATCTTTGTTTGTTTTCAAAAGAATAAAGACACCCATAAATGTTTGTAACCCCTTAAAGTAAATAGTGAGTAAATTTTCAGCTTTGGGTGAACTATCCCTTTACTACTTTTTGTTTAAAAAGAAAGAAAGTTCAATACACATGTATTTGGGATAGAAAACTTTTGTAACATTAAAATAGACTTTATTGTCTTTATTGTTTGATCAAATTAATGTTTCTCGCTGAAGTATTTTCTACAACTTATTGCCCACTCTTGTGTATACAATGAGCATCACCCAATGCCCTAAAGTTCCTATTCATTCTTCAAAAAAAAAAAAAATAAATAAATAAATAAATAAAATAAAATAAATAAATAATAATAAAGAAAAGTTGGAATTACCTTTGCAGCAAAATTTATTTAAAAAAAACACATAACAAAAAATGTCAGTGGTGGGTAAGCATTTGATTTTTGCTGAAGCTCTATTGATTGCACATGCATTGTTTTATTTGACAGTTTCATTAAATTACACTTAAATTACAGAGATAAATTAGAGACTGTAGACTGTATAGAAATAGCTATGTGAGATTATATTTTGAATAAATGCTTTTTATTTTCATGAAAAAGTGATATTACGGTACAGAGTGGTGGTCTCAGCATTATTCCTGAGAATCCTGTGTAGGGTGTAGAATAGAAGAAAGGTTATTGTGAGTGTGCGTTAATGTCAAATTCCTTTGTGTCTTTAAAATCCATCAACAGGCTTCCGTAGACAAGTATGTTCGAGATATTAAAGGAACTTCCATTGAGAGCTTGGTCTGGAACATCAGCCAGTTCCTTCATACTGTAGGTGGCTTTGCCTCAACAAAGAGCATAAGCAGCATTCCTAACAAGTTGCAGCTTCCTTTCATTGGCCTGACAGAGAAATGTAAGGTCATCAGAGAGAGAAAGGTGCTTACAGTGTATGTAGAGACTCTCTGTATACTACAGGATGTGCAGTTTTTGAGAATCTATCTACAATGAAGAGGTCTTAGCTCAATAGTGCTCAACCCTGATCCTGGTTGTTACTAGATTGAATATGGTTGCAGCCGGAAGTTAATGAGAATTATATATATATATATATATATATATATATATATATATATATATATATATATATATATATATATATATATATATATATATATATATATATTATGTATTTAATTTCCTATTGATAGTATTTTATTGACGTCTACCCCCACTCCAACCCTAAACCTAATCGTCACAGTAACGTAAAAACAGTAGTTGTACAGAGTATTACTTATGCTATCTATTAAATTACCCAATAAATTGTATTTTTTAATGCCTACCCCCACCCCAAACCTAAACGCAACTGTCACAGTACTGTAAAAATATTAAGTATAGTTATAGAGGTCGGCTGTATATTGGATCTAGACTTTACCCCTGTTCCTGGAGATCTACCTTTCTGCAGAGTTCAGCTCCAGCTCTGATCAAGCACCTGAACCAATTAATTAGGATCTGAACAGCACTTGATAATTACAGGCAGGTGTGTTTGATATGGGTTGCAACTGAAATCTGCAGGAATGTAGATCAGGAACAGGGTTGGTCACCCCTGTCTTAGCTAGTCCAGAGAAAAATCTGAGGCAGAAGAGACACTTTGGAATAGGACAGTGGTTATGCGCAAGCAAGGAGCTTGGACTTATTGATAAAATAGTAGTTCATAATATTACCTGAGGAGAATTTTGGAAGTCAGAACCAGCAAGACACGTGCTCCTGATCAGCTCAGCCTGTCTGCTGTGTCTGAATAGAGCTACACTAGAGCACATCATAACCTGCTGCTTGAATGAACGGGTGCTGTAGATAGACATGAACCTTTGTTATACTATAGAAATAGATATACAAGGCCTTTAGGGTAATATCTTTGCAAAAGTTACACATTATTTTACCTATGGCATTTATATTGATATCGTAAAGCTAAATAGTACAAATTATTACCTGAAAAGTGCTTAAGTGTTCATTCATTCATTTTCTTTTCAGCTTAGTCCCTTTATTAAACCGGGGTCGCCACAGCGGAATGAACCGCCAACTTATCCAGCACATGTTTTATGCAGCGGATGAACTTCCTGCTGCAACGCATATCTGGAAAAAGTACTAAAATGTACTTTTAGAAACCACAGCCAAATTCTTAGAGTATAATTTACTCAGCTCAGAAATTATTTGACCCTCTCTAAACTGAGTTAAAGTAACTTAGCAGCGGAGTTTAAAAAAATGAGACAATCAATTGATTGTTTAAGTGATGATTGAGCACTGATGATGAACACCTGTTAACAAGCAGAATCACGGAGAAACACAAAGCTACATCTGAGTTCAAAAAACAGCAGCAGCTTCACTTATAACTAACTTGTTTGATTTGATTTCTGCCAGATGTCCACAAAAGTCCATATGAGATTTATTGAGAATGAATTGCTTTAGTTATTTACGTGTTACAAAAAACAAGAGATTTTTTTTACATCACCATCGTGGAGAAGAGTGGTTGATTTACTTGGGCTCTTTGACTAGATTTCAAATGTTACGTTCCCCTTCGGGGGGAACGGAAGCACTATAAGTGGATTTGATTGTAAAATCCACGCATTGGGAGGATTCGGATCAGAAGCCGCTTGTCTGGAGAGTATTGAATGGGCCAATGAATGAAATTAATTGGCAGCGTAAGCTTGCGCAGGTGTGCGACATCTGCAATTATCTCAGCATATAAGCACACCTGAAGCCAGCAGACGCCATCCTTTTCGCTTCAGATCCTTTCTGAGTGAGTCGATGAGGGTTCCTCTTGCTGATCAGCACTTCAGAGCGAACGAGTGTGTCTCCCGGTCCAGAGTGGGTCTTCGCGGTGGCAGACGGTCGAGCTGGGTTTCTCCCTTGCCTGCGGTTCTTTGGGTCCGGTCCTCCAGAGCGGTGCGTATTGTTGCAAACTTTCCTAAAAGAGAAACACAGTCGTGCAGCACGTCCTTTTCAGGATGGCGCTCCGACTGTGCGTTTCTGGATGCGGGGGTTTCCTGGCTCCGGATGATGGACACGATCACTGCATTGCATGTTTGGGGGTCCAGCATGTTAATGCGGTGCTCGCGGGCGGTTCATGTCGTCATTGCCGTGGGGTTGGAGATGGTTTATCCCCCAGCTCCGCGGCCGGACCGACTAGATGGGTGCTACGTAGAGGACCAGAAGGCGAAGCCTTCGAAGCCTCTCGTCCCCTTCTTCCCGGAAGTGCACAGTAGGCTCACGCAGTCTTGGAGGGCACCTTTCTCTGCCCGTGCTGCGTGTGCCTCCGCCCTCACCGCCCTTGACGGCGGAGCTGCCAGGGGGTATGAGGCGATCCCGTCAGTGGAGCGCGCTATCGCGGTCAATCTTTGTCCGCGCGGCGCCTCTACGTGGCGGGGTTTGCCCCGCCTCCCGTCCAAAGCCTGTAGGTTGTCTGCCTCCCTCGGAGCCAGAGCTTATAAGGCTGCGGGCCAGGCTGCTTCTGCTTTGCACGCGATGGCCACCTACCAGCGCTACCAAGCGCAGGTGCTGGCCGAGCTGCACGAGGGCGGGTCCAACCCAAGCTTATTACATGAGCTGCGCACCGCGACCGACTATGCTCTTCGGACTACTAAGTCCGCCGCGTGTGCGCTGGGGAGGACGATGTCTAAGCGGGCGCGGCGTTCACCTCGAAAGCAGGCAGCCCCTCCTGCCCAGGGCGCCGTTAAGTCCGGTAAACGGACCGCGAAGCGTCCCTGAGACAGGCCATCCGGAGAAGAGGAAACTTGCTCTTTCCCCGCTGGAAGGCGGGGCCCCGATAACAACGGTACTTTTCAGTGCCACCAAAACATCAGTAAAAGAGCACTTTTTCCCTTCCCCAGATGTGACTGCACGAGTTCTGCCAGTCCGGGACGCGCTGCCTTCCGGCTCGCAGACTCTACGTGCTTCGCCAGTGGCTCACGAGCGCTGGGGGGACGGTCTCCCTTCCCTCAGCCCTCCAGCCCCCTCTCCGGAGTCAGGGTGCGGAGCCAGAGCAAATCGCTCTCCTCCAGCTCTTCCGCGGGACCCTCGTGCTTCCCGGATCAGCACACCCACTCCGCGCTGCCCCACCGCTGGTACGTCAGCGATTGTAGCGATGACTCCATTAGCGAGGGCTCTGCCTGCCTGGTTAGCGCGGGCCAGCCCCTCGCGGTGGCTCATACGCACAATCAGACTCGGTTACGCGATTCAGTTCGCGAAACGGCCCCCCAAGTTTACGGGCGTGTATTTCTCCAGGGTCAACCCCCTGTCCGCCCCTGTCTTGCGAGAGGAGATTGCTGCCCTCCTGGCGAAGGGTGCAATCGAGCCGGTTCCTCCAGCCGAGATGGAGAGTGGGTTTTACAGCCCATACTTCATCGTACCCAAAAAGAGCGGTGGGTCACGGCCAATCCTAGATCTGCGCGTTTTGAACCGCTGTCTGCACAGGCTGCCATTCAGAATGCTCACGCAGAGGCGCATTCTCCAATGCGTTCGTCCTCGGGATTGGTTTGCAGCCATAGACCTGAAGGACGCGTATTTCCATGTCTCCATTCTTCCACGCCACCGCCAATTTCTGCGGTTTGCGTTCGAGGGTCGAGCGTGGCAGTACAAGGTCCTCCCCTTCGGGCTCTCTCTGTCTCCGCGGGTCTTCACCAAACTCGCGGAGGGTGCCCTAGCGCCCCTTCGGCTCGCGGGCATTCGCATACTCAATTATCTCGACGACTGGCTGATTTTAGCCCACTCGCGGGAGCAATTGATTATGCACAGGGACAAGGTGCTTCGGCATCTCCGCCTACTGGGGCTTCAGGTCAACCGAGAAAAGAGCAAACTCGCCCCCGTGCAGAGGATTTCTTTTCTCGAGATGGAGCTGGACTCGATCACCATGGTAGCGCACCTCTCCGAGGAACACGCTCGCCTGTTGCTGAACTGTCTGAGGGAGCTCGACAGCAAACTAGTGGTCCCACTGAAGTTCTTTCAGAGGCTCCTGGGGCATATGGCATCCGCAGCCGCCGTCACGCCGCTCGGGTTGCTCCATATGAGACCACTTCAGCACTGGCTTCACGATCGGGTCCCCAGACGCGCATGGCACGCGGGCACACACCGGGTCTCGGTTACTGCGCTGTGTCGCCGCGCCCTCAGCCCTTGGAGCGACCCCTCGTTCCTACAGGCCGGTGTGCCTCTAGGACAGGCGTCCAGCCATGTTGTTGTTTCAACAGACGCTTCCAACACGGGTTGGGGGGCCGTGTGTCGCGGGCATGCGGCTGCGGGCCTCTGGAAGGGTGCCCAGCTGCATTGGCATATCAATCGCCTAGAGCTGTTGGCAGTGTTCCTCGCTCTCCACCGCTTTTTACCGGTGCTGGAGCGGCAACACGTGCTGGTCAGGACGGACAGTATGGCGGCGGCGGCGTATATCAACCGCATGGGGGGTATGCGCTCTCGCCGCATGTCTCAGCTCGCCCGCCGTCTGCTCCTCTGGAGTCACCCGCGGCTGAAATCGCTGCGCGCCATTCACGTCCCAGGCACGCTCAATCGTGCAGCCGATGCGCTCTCACGACAGCTGTTACGCCCTGGAGAATGGAGACTCCACCCCGAGTCTGTTCAGCTGATATGGGCGCGATTCGGGGAGGCCCAGATCGATCTGTTTGCTTCCCCCGAGAACGCTCACTGCCAGTTGTTTTTTTCCCTGACCGAGGGCTCTCTCGGCACGGATGCACTGGCCCACAGCTGGCCTCGGGGCATGCGCAAGTATGCGTTTCCCCCAGTGAGCCTGCTCGCGCAGTTTCTGTGCAAGGTCAGGGAGGACGAGGAACAGGTTCTGCTAGTTGCGCCCCTTTGGCCCAACCGGACCTGGATATCAGAGCTCTCACTCCTCGCGACGGCCCTCCCCTGGCGGATCCCTTTGAGAGAGGACCTACTCTCTCAGGGACAGGGCACCATCTGGCACCCTCGCCCCGATCTTTGGAACCTCCACGTGTGGTCCCTAGACGCGAGGAAGACTTAGGTAACCTACCGACTGCGGTGGTTAATACCATCACTCAGGCTAGAGCCCCCTCCACGAGGCGCGCCTACGCCCTGAAGTGGAGTCTATTCACTGAATGGTGCGTCTCTCGCAGAGAAGACCCCCGAAATTGCCAGATTAGTGTTGTGCTCTCTTTCCTTCAAGAGAAGTTGGACAGCAGGCTGTCGCCCTCCACTCTCAAGGTTTACGTGGCCGCCATCTCCGCTTATCATAGCGCGGTAGCTGGCGGCACCGTGGGAAAGCATAACCTGGTCATCCAGTTCCTTAGGGGTGCTAGGCGAATTAATCCATCTCGCCCCCCTCTCATGCCCTCTTGGGATCTCGCCCTCGTTCTCACGAGTCTGCGATCCGATCCCTTTGAGCCACTCGAATCAGTATCTCTAAGATTTCTGTCCCTGAAGACAGCTCTGCTGGTTGCGTTGGCCTCCATCAAGAGGGTCGGGGACCTGGAGGCATTTTCGGTCAGTGACTCGTGCCTGGAATTCGGGCCGGATTACTCTCACGTCATCCTGAGACCCCGCCCCGGTTATGTGCCCAAGGTTCCTACCACCCCCTTTAGAGATCAGGTAGTGAACCTGCAAGCGCTGCCCCCGGAGGAGGCAGACCCAGCCCTTTCTTTACTTTGTCCAGTTCGCGCTCTGCGCATTTATGTGGACCGTACTCAGAATTTTAGATCATCTGAGCAGCTCTTTGTCTGTTATGGCGGTCGGCAGCAGGGAAGTGCCGTATCGAAACAAAGATTATCCCACTGGATTGTGGATGCCATTTCACTCGCTTATTCGAGTCGAGGTCAGCCGTGTCCCCCGGGAGTTCGTGCACACTCCACTCGGAGCGTTGCATCCTCTTGGGCGCGTGCACGCGGCGCCTCTCTAACAGACATCTGTAGAGCTGCGGGCTGGGCGACACCCAACACATTTGCAAGGTTTTACAATCTGCGAGTGGAGCCGGTTTCCTCAAGGGTATTAGGTAACCCTTTGGTGATTGAGGAGACAACTCGGTAGGGTGTTGAAACACGCTTGCTGCGCCATTCTCCCTAACACGGAGGTACGTGCGCCTTTTTTATCTGTCAGTAAAGTTCCCCGTCAGGTGAGCCCTGCAGATTCCTCCGTGGCCCCCAGCACTGACTCAGCGGAGGAGTCACTTGCTGGCCCACTACGTTGTAGGTCTGCCCGCTGGTCAGCCCGCGTTTTGGGTATAGGTGCCTGCTATGCGTGATCCCCACTAGGCGATCCCATATGCTTATTCCGCCACGGTTAAGTCCCCCCCCTGGGCGGACCCGTGTCTTCCCTCTCCGCTAACCACTCTTTTGCTATGCGTACTCCCCCTTTTTAGGGCTAGTCCATATGTAAATTCTGCCATCTATCCCCCCTTGGGTAACGGATGGCCTCCGCAGCGTCCTCCCTATCGGGATTGCACGCTTCCCAACGTACTGTCGTATTTCCTAGAATTATCTAGATGCTCACGACTTCCCAAAAAATATATCTAAATCCGTAAAACTTCTGTTGAAGTAGGATAAATTAGGGCCAGGGGCACGTTGGAGGACCGCGCCCCCCATGATGTGGGTGCGTCACGCTTGCTTGACTATCTCCTCATCGGGGGTGTTGGTAAGGTGCAGTCATTATGGCGCTTTCAATGGGCTCCCAATGCGTGGATTTTACAATCAAATCCACTTATAGTGCTGAAGTTCCCCCCGAAGGGGAACGTTCGAGGTTACTAAAGTAACCCTTCGTTCCCCGAGGAGGGGAACGGAAGCACTATACTCCGTCGCCATAATGACTGTCCCTTAGCTGTTTGAAAGTCTCTTCAGCTTAAAAGGATGGCGTCTGCTGGCTTCAGGTGTGCTTATATGCTGAGATAATTGCAGATGTCGCACACCTGCGCAAGCTTACGCTGCCAATTAATTTCATTCATTGGCCCGTTCAATACTCTCCAGACAAGCGGCTTCTGATCCGAATCCTCCCAATGCGTGGATTTTACAATCAAATCCACTTATAGTGCTTCCGTTCCCCTCCTCGGGGAACGAAGGGTTACTTTAGTAACCTCGAACGTTTTCTTTGCTTGGTATATAGCAAGTGTAAAGTGATCAGATTAACTGATTCTTACTGTTGATGAGTTTACTTTGCATGGTTTATCACTTAAGATACAAAATTCTGTGTATTTTAAGAGAGTGGAACTCAACTGTGGATTTATTATTTTTTTAAAACGCATTAAACAGAAGCGCAGTAGAGACACATACATCAAGAATCAGCATGTGCATTTCAACAGTGGTGAGATATTTTTGCTGTGTTGTTTTTATTCTTGTAAATTATTACTCAGTTTTATATCATATCAATTTTGAGTTAATCTGTTAATTCCCAATAATATCACTATTTGAAATTTTGTAGTGTAAGGCCAAATAGGTTGTAATACGTACTGTAAAGCAGCTGTTTGAGTTCCTTAATCATACTCTAGTGAGATTTTGAGAGATTGACTGTTTAATTTCAGTTGATTTCATCGAACTGTGTCTGAAGTCAGTTGTAGTTTTGTGTTTCTTTTCTGCATATCTGATTATTAACAAGTGTTCATCATCAGTGCTCAATCACCACTTAATTAATCACCTTCATTATCTCATTATTTTTAATTCTGCTCTGGAGTAACTTTAACTCAATTTGGAGAGGGACCAAATACACTCTGAGCTCTTGAGTGCACTTTTGAGTTAGCTGCAGGGTTGTAGGTACTTCTCCCTGCCAACCATTGCAGCTGCCCTTTATGGGGTAACATGCCCTAATTATTGTCCTTCCTCCATAGACACATCTGGTAACATGCCTTTTCTTCCTCCTCTACCATCTCCTTAATTGCTCTCCTCAGTCTCATCCTAGATGTACAAGCAACACAGAGATGAATTACAGACTTCCTGACAAATCCCCTGCACTCAACTTCTACAGGATGGACTGTCACTGTCCAACCTCAAACTCTGCATTCCTTTGCTAAGTTAGAATTCTTGTGTTGCTTGAACTAATGCACCACTGTCATTCCCGCTTCCTAAGGCAGAGTGACAGTAAATTTTACTAGGATGATTTTGTTGTGTGTGTACTGCCCTAGTGACAGCGTTTGAACTTTTATTTTAGAGAGTGTAAGATCTTTGCCTAAACAAGGTTTTTAGATTCAGCAATTGACTGATAGCTGTAGGTTGATTCAAAGTAGAAGTCAAAAGTTCATTGATCTAAGCAATGCAATGTTAAGTTTGAACAATTTTGCAAGTATACCGGTCTAAAGGCCAATTTATACATCTGCATTAGAGGTGAGTCTGCTGTAGCCTTTGCAGTCTTGTAGACTCTTCTCCATACCCTGACATAGATCCTGATGTGCACCGCTCCAAAAATTTTACTATATGATGCAATGATGTGGAGGGCAAGATCTGTGATTGACCAGCTTAATGGCGGTAACAAATGTTAGCAGGAAGAGAGCTGTGGCAGTGGAGAGAGGCTGAGCTCCAAGTGTTTAACAAGCATTGAGTCCCATGGAGGAGCTCTACATTGTTACATTTGTTTTGTGTTTATTTATGATCAAATTTGTGTACATGTTCTTTGGCTTCTGCCTCTTTCTTGTCAGAATAAAGGTGAGTTTGAGCTACTTAGCATAGCTACAGTAGCATTGCACACAAATGTGATGTAAACACTGGCAAAGACACTCAAAACAGTGGATCATAGGAATTCTAATGCCTACTATTACATGTACATGACCATACTGTATTAGTGTAACAGCCATATAATCAGAACTTATAGGTATAAATGCTCACAATGGCATCAGCTACATGAAATGTATGCACCATGGAGTGCAGCGATCACTTAACACAGAAGTTAAATCAGACTTTAGAGTGTTAGAAAGAAAAACATCCTAAGGATTGAAGAGAAATGGCTGAGGTGGGCTGGATGGGATTTTAGTCATTCCATCAGATATTCAACCTTCTTGGTATTAAAAGGTTGCAGAAAAGAAGAGCCACCAAGAAAATAATATTAGATTTGAGCTATAATGAAGCATAAAACTTAGACACAAGTTCAAGTGAGTTAATCACTGACCATGTTTCCAACGAACCCCAGTTGATGTTTCAAGAAATGAAGGTTCATGTGTTTACAGTTTCACTGCAAGCAAATCGCATTTTACATTCTTGCATAGTCCCTATAGTACGACTGCCAAAATTTAACAGGCATTTACTGTAACAATAGTCCAAAACTAGACTAGTCATCAAATAGACAGATTAGACAGACTTCACATATGTAATAATTAATTCCTGACTATTATTAGACATATTTTAGACTTCTTTTAAACAACCAAAATAATGCTTGCATGTAGTAAGTTAAATAGTTACTCTGGGTTAAATGTAAGTCCATCGAACATATTTTATATAAAGTGTTATTCTGTTGAGAAGAAACATCCACAAGAACATCTTGTCTCTTTCCACTACAGTCTAGTTCCTGAAAGGGGATTGTGCTGTTTCCTTGGTCACACTCTTCAACTTAATTTTGTTAGGAACTGCCACAAGTTGACAGATGAATCTTTGGAAACGAATGGTAACGACAGGCTGTATATTACAGAACGTGCTGTGTAAGTTCTCGGGAGCTGGACTTGTGCATTTACCGTGTGTAATCTGTCACACATGCAGGTTTATTATCTGCAGCGCAGTGAATCTGTTATTATCCTGCACCTTCATTCTCTGGCCTTGATGCAGGCAAGTAAATTTATACTGATAGTAGCACAGGGGTAATACACTCTTACTGCAAAATGCCCACTTGCATTTTCTTGCTCTGGCTCATCCTCGTTTTCTCTCTCTGTCAGCACTTTTACTGTGTTCCGTGTGAAGTTTGTCGCAAATCCCAACCCACTAGATATCAATAAATCTCATTAAAAACAATGAATTCCCTTTCATCCGGTTTATGGTGCACACACAGCTGTTATCACAGTACACATGCCGTGGAGTTACAAAATCTCAGTTATGTTTTAAACTGTTTATGGGATTTAGCACACTATTTCTGGATCTAAATGGCACGAGGCTATACTAGAATGCGAAACATACTCTATGCTCTATCAAGATATTCTGTACATACAAACCATGTGTTTGTGCTTAACATATAGAAAAACACCATTTAGAAATAATACATTTGTTTTGTTTTGACCCCTTCAATGGAACAAACTATTGGAATAAGCATGGTTGGGCAACATTTATGTCCGAACCAATATTGTTGGAACAACATCATCTTTATTTTGTTCTAAAAATCCAGTATTGATTTGCGATTTGTTTAAAAGTTAATCCACTGTAAAATTAAGTGAACTTTGATGCTAAAATTAGAAGACAACATTCACTTCACAAATCCAAAACATAACAAATATGTATGTCAGTGGGACAGTACCTTTAAAGGACCATGAAACCCTCCTGTCTCAGCAGGGTGTTTCCACACCTCTAGATTTAAAAAAAAAAAAAAAAACAGTCAGGAATGTTGGTCCAACAGCAAGAGTTTCATTATGTGTGGCATCTTTATTACATATATATATACTACATCTATTGTAAAAACATCAGCCTGGCACCCCACCTCACACCACACTTCGGGTTCAGAGAATGGATGAAACTGTTGTACAACAATTGTATAACAATAAAAAGACACCGATCAAAGCATATTCAGTCAATAAAAGTGTAGTATTATTAGTGTAAAATACTTAGTAATTTCAGTCATTTCACTATGTATTTAAAAACTGAAAGAATACTGTTGACAATACAATCTAACTTTGTCATCTGAAAGAAACATAAACAACAAACATTGATCGCACACTTACCAAATCTGTAACGACGGGACAATCCAGCTGGAGTCGTTCCTTTTTTTTAAAAGAAGACGAGCAACAAATCCAAATTTCATTGTTTCCGGACTTGAAAAGCTCTTGGCCAAAAACCTTTCCTTACAAATGCATTTTTGTTGTGTGTTGGCAGACCACTGTAATCCACATGTGTGGGTCCACATGCAAGCTGCACTCTCATCACAGGGAAATGGAAACAAAACCTTTTTTGCGGCACATTTATGAACGCAACACTGACGACCCATGTCTCAGAACAACTCTACTACTTCTTCCATTTGTTTCAATTACGTTTGGGAACACAACGTGGTGTCTCTCTGAACAGTCACAAGCAAAAACTGTTTCCCAAGCTATATTATGCATATTAATGACATCCGATATCCACACTGGAATTTACACAATGACCGTGACGTAGCTTCAAAATTTCTTTTCAAACCGGAAGAACGAATTTGCTCAAAACAACACAAAAACAACCAATTTTCACTTTTAAGTGAAATATATGGGTCAAAATGGTGTTTTAGCAACGTAGGACGTACATATGACTGTCAACATCTCAAAAAATGTGTTTTGGTGTTTGATGACCGTTTAAGCACTTTTGGAGTTAAAGTACAACACAAAAGAATACAAATTGTGCACATCATGGTACAAAAATGCAACCTTAAGTTACCAATGTGGACCTATTAGGTAAAAAGGTGTAGCTTTTAAAAAGATACTGTCCCAGTGACAGGCTTTTCTATCTATATTTCTGAGAGTGTAGAGCAAAGCTATTCATTCACTGTTTAGCTTCAGCTCATGCACCTCTTTAACAATAATAAAACTATATTTTTTAATTCCTAAATATAACTGGTTAACCTGAAAGAGACAGCTGAGCTAAACTTTAGATAAAACTTAACATTAATATTTAACATTGTTTTTAGAAATTGCATTCTGACCTATTTTTGTTCAGGCTTCTGCATTTGTAATTATATTTCAGTTACAAATCTATATCGAGAAATGGTATTAAGCTCCATGAAGCCTGATCCAAAAGAAGTCCAGTGTTAGATCTAATATAAATATTTTATTTATCTCTCTCTGTTTGTGTTTCTGTCTAGGAACCTTGGGAAATCTGGATTGAGAGTATCATGTCTTGGTCTGGGTGAGTATTACATCAAAACCTCTATTTCTACAAGCTGTAAGCGTTTGTTGCAGCTTATCAGCAGATAGCAGCAGTCACTGTTTTTGAAAAGTTTGGTTCTGTTTAACAGTTCATTAATCACGACGCCATGCTGACTTCTATCTAGCTTTTTCCCTCTTTCAAAAAAACACACACTCACACACAATCTGGCTGTTGATGTCTGGGAAAGCAGGACTGGGACTTGAACAGTGGGATATATGAACGCAATTACAAAAGCTGAACTTCAGTAACCGGAGTGGGCCAGTCAGTTTCAGTACCGCAGAGACCACAAAAGGCAGACTCAGCTTTCAGAGTGAAGCAGACCAATGCTACAGGGACTCCATATGCCTGTGTGTGTCTTTTAAAATATGAGCACTCCAGTGTATGCGTGTTACTAAATATAAAATCACAGGGGAAGATAAATAGCTGTGAATGCGATGTTCATGTAGAAGACGCAGGTTTAAACCCAGCCTGTCTGGTCATAATCCCATTCTTCTTTTACTCACTCTCTCTCTCTCTCTCTCTCTCTCTCCTACCAACAATTGCCATTGTATACTGTGTCTGTCAATAAAAAAAGTGACAGAGCCCAAAATAAAACTGTCATATACATCATACACTCCTCTTAAAAAGGGGGAGGCTGGCAGTTTTGTTTTGATACTGTCATTTACAAAAAGAAAAAAGAAAAAAAAAGCTAAAATGTATAAAACTGCAGTAGACTCTTTGTAATCATTTTGTTGAATGTATTTAAAAGCTTCAAAAGATCATTAAAAACAAAGAAAAAGGCTTTTTTTTTTGAGGAATGACTCTCTTGGTTCTATTATAACGATCTAAACATTCTAAAGTGCGTGGCGCAAAAGCATTAATGGTGTGTTCGAATCCACTTTTGCTATTTAAAGGATAGGAAAATACAGTTTATGTCATGGCACATGGTATAACAGGATTGTGCTTATTCTTTTAATGAGTTATGGGTGTATTTTGAGCATAACATGCATTAAACCAATCAGAGTCTCATCTCCCATTGCCTTTAAAAGTCAGTTGTGTCGCACCATGGCACATTTGCTTTTAACATGGCAGACTTTGTAAGTGGAAAAGCTGAATGGAAAAACTGAACGCTTCACTAGTAAGAAAACTGACAGACCCTCTGCGTGAGGATAAAGAATGAACCTTCTCTATTCGGCCTCTTTACTTTCTCTTTACTTTTACTCTTTTCTTTACTCCTTCACTTTCATGGATAAGGAAACGGTGTTGCACGCACTCCACTGAAAACATCCATAGCCTTCATATTTAATTTAGTTTGTTCAGCACAAATATTTGTTTCAAATGTGTTTCTCAATTTAGTTCTAATTTCCAGCAAACAAATAAATAAACAACAATAATGAAGTGTGGTCAGAAAACTGAGTTATATCCAAACACACATCCTATTCCTTTGCCCCATATGGTTATGTATACTCTACAAAACCCAACAGGTGGACAAATATAAACTTGTTTTTATTAAAACAAATATAAATATTCATATAATAAATAATTCTTATAATAATAATAATAATAATAATAATATTATATAAAAAATTGTCATGAATAAACTAATAAAAGCCCCCCAGACATGAAGGTGGACAATGTAGTACCCAATTACCCTGTTCAGCATGTCTTTGGACTGTAGGGGAAACAGGAGCACACGGAGGAAACCCACATGAACGCGGGGAGAACATGCAAACTCCACACAGAAACGCCAATTGACCCAGCCGAGGGTCGAACCAGCGACCTTCTTGCTGCGAGGCGACAGCACTACCTACTGCATCACCGCATTGCCTTATATTTTTTTCATATGTAAAGATATTTGTGTATTACTGTACATCCTATGTGTATTAAGCATAAGAACCTGCATAACCGCATGACTAACATGCTCTGCGCTGGACTTTAGACCAGCCTTTTCCGCGGCCTATTTCAGCTTCACACCAACAATGTGCCTAACACACCTCCTTTATAGACCAGCACACCCATGAGTACACAAAGTGGCACAAATGGATTTGTTATTTAGTTGTGCTGGTCTGAAAATAGCAAAAACAAAAAAAAAAAAAAGTCATGTCAAACACGTCTTGCACCTTATTGCCCCGGGTGATAGGGCCCTCTGTTTTTACAGTAACAGTTGCGTAAATGATCCACTGAGTTGTTCATGATATGGATGCAGAGCAAAACTGTACTATTCAGTTTAGTGACAAGATTCAAATGTGTAGGTGATAAGAAATTACAAATTTATCCATCAAAGATGCAATAACAAATCAGTTAAGTAGATTACTCAGTGACAATATTTTTTGTGGGACAGGTTACACCATGTATATCACTGAATTATTTATTGTACAAATCTGCAATAATCATTTAGGAGAACACATTCAAAATATTAACTTTTTAGTTAAAATGATTGATTTGTTTAAGAATGACTTTGCTTTTAAGGAATCAAACTATGAACCAATAATTTGCTCTTATGTAATTTGACTTGCAGAAAGGGTTGCTAAACCCTCACCACAGGGATAATTATGAATAATTAGTTGTAATTGCTATATTAAATACAAGAAACATGTATTGCCAGGAGACCTTTCAATGAAGTGTTACTGAATTGACTAATTATAATGAATCACGCTCTATTTTTAAACTAATCAGTTAAGTCAATGAATCAGTTACTCTCTGATAATGTCACCCCTCCTACAGTAATGGTCACAGATCATATCACCAAATGAATCTGGACTAGCATTTTGGTGAATTGATTCCATCGATTCATGAACAGTGTTGCCAGATATAGCTGACTTTTTCCAGACAAAAAAACTGTCCATACCCTCCCAAAATATTAGATTAATATTTTATTTAATTTTAATTTACTTAAATTGAAATTAACCTAGTTACTTTAAATGTCATAATTTTTAACCATATAGCAACCAACACCAGCATTTACAGAACCACAACATAAATGGATCACATCAAAACGATGCTCCCTCTCACCCACACACTCCACTTATTGCTGTGTAGATTACACTACCTATTAGAGTATGTTTTAGTTTCGAAATGGGGTATAAAATTTATCCCATTTGGCGTCTTAAGTTATTTTGAACATAATTTGGTGTTGCTTGTCAACAAGACAATGCTTTTATGTTATAAAAGTGTCATGATAAGTTTCTGTGAGTTTAAGTACAGGTGCTGCATGATGCACGCGCAGACAAAGGGGAATCAGATTTGTCCAGGGAGTCAGATTTCAATACAACTTTCTTTTATTTCCTCTTGCGGGTGGGCCCATGTAGTTTGCCATTTGCACTGGTCACTACTAAATGAATGGAGTAGGAGCACACAGTAATGATTTATTAAATAAGTTGCATATAAGGGGGGATGCAGTGGCGCAGTAGGTAGTGCTGTCGCCTCACAGCAAGAAGGTCGCTGGTTCGAGCCTCGGCTAGGTCAGTTGGTGTTTCTGTGTAGAGTTTGCATGTTCTCCCTCCGTTCGAGTTGGTATCCTCCGGGTGTTCCAGGTACAGGTGAATTGGGTAGGCCAAATTGTCCGTAGTCTATGAGTGTGTGTGTGTCTGTGGATGTTTCCCAGAGATGGGTCACGACTGGAAGGGCATTACACCAGGGGTGTCCAAACTCGGTCCTGGAGGGCCGGTGTCCTGCATAGTTTAGCTCCAACTTCCTTTAACACACCTGCAGTTTCTAGTATACCTGGAAAGAGCTTGATTAGTTGTGTTTCATTGGGGTAAACTAAAATATGCCGAAAACCGGCAATCCAGGATCCAGCCACAGCTCTGCACAGTTTTGCTCCAACCCTAATCAAACACAGCTGATCCAAATAATCAAAGTGTTCAAAAGAATCTTAAACACCTTGGTAAGTTGCATCAGCTGTTTTATTAGGGTAGGAGCAAAACTGTGTAGAGCTGTGGCCCTACAGGAATTGACTTTGACACCTACATTCAGGGTCGGATTAACGCAAGTGCTAGGTGGGGCTGAAGCCCCAGGGCCCACGGAAGAAGGGGGCCCTTGATTGGCTGAATAATTAATTTGCACTATGATGTGGGAAACGCCTCTTTGCACTATTCTTTCTCTCATTAATAATCTGAAGTATTCCTTTCGGTTCGCTGCTGTTCAAAAACAGTGACGTCTGTGCTAAACTGGGGCTCAGAGCGGCTGTAGCCCAATCAGAATATTGAATAGCCCTGTTTTAGTCACCCGTAAGGGTGATCAGATGTCCCAATTTTCCCAGTACAATTCGTTATTTCGCCACTACCATAAGAACCATCCAGTCAAAAGCTGACAAAGCTCGTTGTAGAACAAAAAAATAAAATTCTAAGTCTTTAAGACCCTTCATGTAGAATCAGAAACTCAAATAGGCGGAATCATATGGACTCATAAGCGCAGTCTCGGCCGATGCACGCCCACACAATTCTTACATCATGCATTATAACAGAGACAGTGAGTGAACAAATCAAATAACCTACACAAGCAGTTGTCAAAATATCCATCGTTGCAGAGTATCTATTTCCCTACACTTGGTTATGCAATACAGTAAGTATAACTGAACTAGTTAGAAAACAAACTTTTTAAATAAATGTTTAATTTGCCCCTTTTATGAAGACAACAGTAATAATATGGAGCAATTACATATTGGTGCTGACTTTCATTAGACAATATATCTGATGCAAAACATAAAAAAAAAAATGAACGAACGAACGAACAAACAAACAAAATAAGGATGCTAGCCTTCTGTAACTCAAAAAACCACAATAAGCTATTTTGGATAAGCATGGGTATTAAAGTTATTATATTATTAGGCATTTAGGGTCAGCTAAAGTTTTAAAGAACCTTTTTAAAGATAAAAATCTAAAGTATTTATTATAAAGCACTAATTTAGGAAGTATTGCAAATGTTTGCAGAAAGATTTTTACAGCCTGTTTGAACTTTAACTTAATTTTGTATACTTGCAGGCAAATGACTAATGATATGATTAAACAGAGCAAATGTTTCAGAAAAAGATAGTTTAATATCAATTTCAGGAATAAAGAAGCATGTTTTAGCCATAACAGAGCTCTATTAAACAAATTGGTGGCTCATATTCTTTGTCACATTTGTGTTTACTGTAGAACCCACCAAACTAGTCTAGGTGGGAGTCTGGTCATGTCTGCCTCCACAACAAGTTTGAAATCTTTTATGTATCTCAGATTTCTCAAATCTTAAAACTAGAAAGTGAAGAGATATCTCACTTTCTTGCAGAGAACAAGAATGAGTTAAATATAAGGAAGCAGGTCAGGTGTACTGCACAGTTTGTGTGGGTTTGTTTGAAGAACACAGAAGGAAAAAAGTACAGACTCACCCTAAAAACCTTGTTTAACAAAAGACTATAGACTTACATAAATCTGTCTGTGTCTTTTGTTTTTTATTTTTACCCAAACATCAATATTTTAAAGTTTTACAAGATCTTGTAGTTGACTAGCATGCTTACAAAAAGTGTAATGGAAATAGATGGTGATGAACCAATTGACTGGCCTTTATTTTATAAATGCACGATTTACATTTTATTACTTGTTTTATTTCAGCTAAGCTTTGTTTCAGACTTACACACAAACTAAACGACAATCATTTTATATCGTAAAGCCTGCAAACATGCTGCCAGCGGAGTATTATTACTAAATTTCACTTCATATTTTGCAATAAAATAGCTGTAGATTCAAAGAATTCTGCACAAGTATTTAAATGAAACAGTGAGTCAATGATTTGAATGGCGAATCATTGATTCAATGAGTGAGTCCATATTTATAAAACTCTTGTGAAAGACACGGTTGAATAAATGTTTTAATTGAAGTCTGAATGCTGAACATAAGCAAAACACAGACCAAAAAAACTGATGTGAATAATAAAGGATTTACTGACACATTAAAATGATAAATATTTGCTTACTGTCATAATTTATATTTACATAAATAATTTGAAGTTAGTTTGAGTTGTATTTAATTCACATTTATATGATTAAGCAACAGTAATTTAAAGTCCCATTGGTAAATGTAATTATTTAATTGTTATATATTAAAATATATTATCCAGCTTATTTCGAGGTAATTGTAAAATTATAAATCACTGCATTAGCTCTCTGTCACATTTTTTGCTTTTTGATTTTAAGCACATGTGTTTAAACCTACACATTAATTCTCATGAGCCCAAACAAGTCAATGTTACAGGAAAACATTTTTTTAGTTGAACAGAATGTTCGAGGTGGCAGAGATAGTTGTCCAATAAAATTTTGTATGAGCAAAACTGAGAGCAGCTGCCCAGGAAGCTGTCTCATGCAAAGGTCAGTGTGCTGCCAAATGGCCATCTCCCATAATGCCACAAGTGCACAAAACTGGTGGTGCTACACCAATGTTTAGGCAGGGAGTATGATCAGAGACGGCTGCCCTCCATGGATCCTGCCAAACTGCATTAGATAAAGCATGAAAACAAGTCAACTCAACAACAGCTTCTCACAATGTTCTGTGACACTGCTGTGGAGGCCAGACGAGTTAGCAGGGCATGTTCTTTAAAGTGTTCTTATTTAAAAATATAAACTTTCTGGTAATTTATCTTACTTAAGAAAAAGTGTTGTTTATTTGCATTGAGCTGAAATGTTTAGCAAAGGTCTAGTCTTTTATCATCCAGACTATTGCCGTGTATGTTAACTACTGGGACTCGTACTTGGGAGAGTAGCAGCGCCTGCAGGAGGCGAGCAGGATCCCTGCGCATATGCGGAGATACGTCAGTTTGCTTTTTGATTAAACTACATTGTTTTCACCAGCATTGTTTGGTTGCACATAGATAATAACTTCTTCGGAATCACCGCTCTTAAGAAATACACTTGCATATGAAGTAAATCATATCTCAGTGCATTTACTGGGGCACTGGCGGTTTGTACCGGGGCACGTGCCCCAGTAAATTAGGTCAAGCGATGCCCCTGGGCTAAAAATATTAGCAATGCAGTTACCGGGGTGCATTACTTAAAATCTTTTTTGTCAATTATGCTCACAAGTTCCTACATGTGGAGTAAAATATTTTATAGATGGAATAGCAATATTGTATGTAAAAATCCTTCCCTATCATTCAGGCCTGCAACACGTTCCAAAAAAAGTTGGCGCAGGAGCAGTTTAGGGCTAGTAATCAGGTCAATTGGTTAAATAATGGTGTTCTTTGAAAAATGTGATGTCAACAGGAGATTGTAATTATGATTTTGTACAAAAGCAGCATACATGAAACGTCTAGTCCTTTAGGAGCAAAGATGGGCAGAGGATTAGAGATCTGAGCGGAAAAATTTTGAATCCCGCTCCCGCCAGGTTTTAGTCCGAACCCGACCGCTCCCGCTTATATTCAGCATTTGTTGTCCCGCTGCCCGACTAGCCCTGTTTTCTACCCGCTACACCTGTTCCCGCTAACAGGCTGGGGAGAACAAAACCAAAACCACCCAGCTATACAGAGTCCAGACAGCCTATAACAAGCTGTCTGTATAAACACACACACACATAGACACACAGCACCAAGCAAGTGACACACACAGACAGCAACAGCATCACACTCTCTCTCATTCACACACACACACACACACACACACACGTATTCCCGCATCGCAAGAAATCTGGTCGGGTCCTGCGGCTACAGACCTCAAGATCACTAGTTTGCAAATAAACACTTGAGAAAATTATTGAAATATTTATAAACATTGTTCCTTAAAGAAGATAGAAAGACTTTTTGATATTTTACTTACAATAGTGCATTACATAATTAAAGGATTCAAGGAATCTGGAAGAATTTAAGTGTGGAATTGACAATGTAACAAGCTTAACCTGAACAACTGTGATCTTCAATCTCTCAGGCGACACAGCATCAAAAATTGTCCATCAAATTCATCTATAAGAGTTATCACCACATGGACTCAGGACTACTCTAGCAAACCTTTGTCAAGTACCACAATTCATAGTTGCATTCACAAATAGCAGTTAAAACTGCACTGTGCTAAAAAGAAGCCCTATGTTAACAGTGTCCAGAAGCACTGTCAACTTCTCTGGGCTTGGATGCATCTGAGATGGACCATCACACAGTGGAAACGTGTACTGTGGTCAGATGAATATTTTGAAGTATTTTAGGAGTTTGTAGGGAGAAATGGATGTTGTGGACATTCTAGACTGTTACCAGCAATAAGTACAAATGTCAAGGTCTGTCATGGGATGGGGTTGTGTCAGTGCTCTTGGCAAAAGTAACTCTGTGATGGAATCATTAATGCTGAAAACTAAATAAAGACTTTGGTGCACAATATGCTGCCTTCTTTTCCAGGGATGCAACATTATGCACACATTACAAAGTCTTGGCTGTGGAGGATAAGGGTGCAGGTACTTGACTGGCCTGTCTGCAGTCCCAACCTGTCTCCAACAGAGAATCTGTGGTGCATTTTGAAGTGCAAAATGTGACAATAAAGACCCCACACAGTTGTCCACCTTAAGACTTGTTTACAAAAAGAATGGGACAAAATTACTCCTGAAAAACTTAATTACTTGGTGTCTTCAATCCCTAAATATATTTTCACACTTTCACACTTAGCTGATGATTTATAAAAGCTTGTTTGGCATGCTGTCCCGGGAGAGAGCCCTGAGCTCAAGGGCTCCTCAAGCCCGGGGCTTCCTCCCGTTGACAGAGCAAGAGGGGAGCCTGAGCTCAGTGGATCTCAGAACTCCCCTGCTGCGGTAGCTAAGGGAAAACAAGGGATTAGACAAAGCTTGATTGTTATGTATGTTGAATGTCTTTGGATGGTAGGAGGAAACCGGAGAACCCGGGAAAAACCCACGCGGACACGGGGAGAACATACAAACTCCTCACAGAAACACCCACCGGTCCTGTGGAACCAGGGCTGGCAGTGTTCTTGCTGTGGGGCTCACAGTGCTAACCACTGGGCCGCCGTGCCGCCCAATCAGAGGTAAAGGAGGAGAATAGGGGAGGAGGAGGGGGGGTTCTTCCAAACGAAGATAAAGTGAACTGAAAAACTGTGGCTATTTATAGTAGCTTAGGGCTTATATGATTGGAAGATAGTGATTAGCAAATGCGAGACCGGCTGTGATAAATCATAAGCTCGAGATCCTTTCGAAATTAGTTTATGAATAAACTTCACTTCAAGAGTTCACACTTAGCTGATGATTTATAAAAGCTTGTTTGGCATGCTGTCCCGGGAGAGAGCCCAGAGCTCAAGGGCTCCTTGAGCCCGGGGCTTCCTCCCGTTGGCAGAGCAAGAGGGGAGCCTGAGCTCGGTGGATCTCAGAACTCCCCAAAATGCAGCAATTAATCGCTTGGGACAGCAGCCGCGTATTAAAGGAAAAACCCCCCAAAAAGTAGGAGAATAGAGCTATATCCGGTTACGAAGGGTAAAGAGACTGGAGCTGTAAGGGGGCTGGACTTTATGTGGTAAGATGGGTAAAAAAGGGGGCCTCCCTTCTAAAGGGGAGAAGAGAGGTAAATAAAGTAGAGTGTAGAAGAGAGGATTCTGGTTACTCCTGCGGGAGTTGGAGCTCGAAAGGACCCCTGCGGGGGTCTGAGCATGGGGGAGATGTCTAAACAGGAGAGGAGAGGTAGTTGGAAGTAGAGTGTAGAGGAGAGGATTCTGGGTAACTCCTGCGGGAGTTGGAGCTTAAAGGGACCCCTGCGGGGTCAGAGCTTTGAAAGTTGTCTAAAAAGGGGAAGAAAGGTGGTTTGAAGTGGAGTGTAGAAGAGAGGACTCTGGGTAACTCCTGCGGGAGTTGGAGCTCAAAGGGGCCCCTGCAGGGGTCAGAGCTGTGGGGTAGAGTCTAAACAGGAGAAGATAGATAGCAGAATGTAGAACAGAGGATTCTGGGTAACTCTTGCCGGAGTTGGAGCTCAGAGCAACCCCTGCGAGAGTCAGAGCTTAGAGGGTCGTGTCTAAAAAGGAGAAGAGAGGTAGTTTGAAGTAGAGTGTAGAAGTGAAGATTCTGGATAATTCCTGCTGGAATTGGAGCTCGAGGGGACCCCTGTGGGGGTCAGAGCTTGGGGGTAGAGTGTAGATGGGAGAAGATAGGTAGCAGTGTGTAGAAGAGAGGATTCTGGGTAACTCTAGCGAGAGTTGGGGCTCGGAGCGACCCCTGCGGGGGTCAGAGCTTAGAGGGTGATGTCAAAAAAGGAGAAGAGAGGTAGTTGAAAGTAGAGTGTAGAAGTTTAAGATTCTGGATTATTCCTGCTGGAATTGGAGCTTGAGGGGACCCCTGCGGGGGTCAGAGCCTGGAGGTAGAGTCTAGGCAGGAGAAGATAGGTAGCAGCATGAAGTTGAAAGGACTCTGGCCAAGTCCTGCAAGAGTTGGAGCTCGAGGGGGCTCCTGCGGGTGTCGGAGGTTGGAGGTGGGGTCAAAACAGGAGAAGAAGGATCGTTTGAGGTAGATTTAGAAGAGTTTAGTTGGGAGTGGAGTGTAGAGAAGAAAATGAACAAGAGGCTGAAAGCTAGGGTTATAAGGAAAAAGTTTGGAAAGGTTAGAAGAAGGGAGCAAGCACAAATATTATACATACGTACAAACACAGCACATGCGCAGAGAACATATGGATACAAACGCTAACATCTGTAAATAACTCTTGCGGAAGATGCTAACTGCAACGGCCCTTGTGGGAGTCTGTTGGCAAACATGTAAGGGTGCCATAGGGGGGACAAATGGGCTTCTACAGGGTTTTGATTTGGATGACTCTTGCGAGAGTCGAGGCTCTGTTAGACGCCTTTGGGGGTCGGAGTCATGTGAGGAAGGGCTTGGGGGTTGGTTAAAGCCTGTTGGGCTTTCTTGAGGTGGTATTTACTGAGGCGAATGTAAGATTTGAAAGCTTCAGAAGACCAGCGACCAAGGGTCTGGATCTGATGGTGGGAGAGCCCATTAGAGGCTGCTGTAGTGGCTGCGCCAATCCTAAATGGGTGGCTGGAAAAGGGGCTCTGGGGGAAAGCCTGATAGGCGAAGGATTTCTTTAAGGCGTTTTTGAAACCAGAATCGAGATATTGGACGGTTAGCGTCATCAGTAAAAAGCAGGGCTAGAGGGTTAGCCTCTTGAGATCTTCTTGGTTAAGTTAGGCTAGGAGGGTTTGAAACTGGCGGGTAGGTGAAGGCATATTGAAAATAAGGATAGAGTGTCTTTTTTTGGAATTGATCTGTTTTGCATTGTTTGATAAGGAAAGAGATGGTTTCCTTATCTTGCAAAGCTAGATCTGAGATAGTGGGCTGGAGTAGAGGGTTATATTTGGATGTAACTGTTAATTCAGAACATCTAAGGAACCCAAAAATGCTAGATTAAACATTGCATCTACGGTGCGGGCTGTATGGGAGGAAATGTAACCTTTACGGAGGGTGTAGATGCATGAGGTAAGGATTTTGAGTGTAATGCGTTGTCTAGCATGGTATAGAATTGTTTGAACGAATTCCATGCTGTGAGGTATGCATTGAGGGTTCTGAGAGCTATTGCTTGTAGGATAAGAATAGAGAAGTTTGATGAAGATTATGAAGTGGGTGGTTTATGGCAATATCGTTTCTGAATAAGGAGGGACAGGCGTTGGGCGAGGGTCTGCTTCCGGGGCCAGTTGCCAGAATATCTGCAAAGAGAAACGAGAGAGAGAGTCAGCGATTTAGTTTTTGCAACCAGGTACATGTTCAGCAATCATGATAAATTGTTTTTTTTTTTTTTTTAGCAGATATCCAGATAAGATGTCTTAAAAATGGCATAAGCGATTGGGAGTGGGAGCGCCCTTTGTTAATGCAATGCACTGTAGCTTCCTTATCGCAGTGAAAGAGAATGCTAGATGTACACCATTCGTCCCCCCACAGGATGGCTGCTGCGATGAAAGTGGTAGAGTTCGAAGAGGGCTGAAGAACATTGGTCTTTTGGAATGGAATTACAATTGGGGTGGCCATGTTGAGGCAAACCAGTGTCCTTTATAGTAGCCACTGTAACCTATTGGAGGGGCAGCGTCTATGTATAAGTTAATGTCAATAGGGGATGCTATCAACTCGCTGTAGAAAAAGGAACAGCCGTTCCATTGTTTAAGGAAAGAGATCCATAAGCAGAGTTCATCGCGACTGGGTTTAGAGAGAAAAATTGTTTCTTCTAAACCATGAATTGTGGTGGATAATTGAAGGAGGTGGGAAATGAAAGGAATGATGCGCATAGCGAAATTTAGATGGCCGAGAATTGGTAGGAGTTCTCGTTGTGTGCACATCTGTTTTTCAAGGAAAATTTGGGATAGAGAAATTATTCGATTGATTTTCTCTTTAGGAAGGGATGCTTGGAATTTATGCGAGTCTAGATTAATGCCCAGAAATTCGATTGAAGTACTGAGTCCTTCCGAGATCAGCGAAAACCTGCTGGGTGATCGTTAGGTGTTTGTCTGGAGGAGATGACGGGGGGAAATAAAAAAATCGTCTAGAAGGTGAATGAGGTATGGGATTCCGTAAATATTTGACAAAATCCAGCATAAAGCTTTTGACATCATGTCAAATATTTTTGGGCTGCTTTTGCATCCGAAAAATAGAATTGATTGCGCCAATAAATGCCATAAAGGGGCCAGAAGTCTGGGTGGATTGGCATGATTTTAAAGGTAGAGGAAATGTCTACTTTGGCTAGCCAGGTGTTACGACTGGCTATCTTTATGAGAGAGATCGCTTGATCAATGTCGTGGTAGTTAAGTGAATATTCGTCCAATGGGATAGTGCTGTTAATGCTAGGAAAGGAGCAATTGTGTTGGGACGAAAGGTCGACTATAAGGTGTTTTTTGCCAGAAAGTTTTTGAGTAGCGACACCAATGGGGCTAATGCGCGAGAAATTAAATGGAGGAGCCTTGAATGGTCCATTCATGAAGTTGTTGTCGATTTCTTTTTAATAAGATAATCGAGGGTTTCAAGTTCGGAGGTTGCAGACTGCAGGTTAGGACAGATTAGATAAAGTGAAAAATGGAATGTATCCTTTGTGAAGAGGATGTGGAGTGTAATAGGTTGGATGAGGGTCAGCTTCTGGAGCCAGCAGTCATGATCTCTAAAATAGAAAAAACAAAGAGAATCAGAAATTAAATCTTTGCAAAATAATACAAGTATGGCAGACATGAAAATTGTTTTAGTTGATATCCATGCGAGGCATCTTAATAAGGGCATGGGCAGCTGGAATTGGAAGCGCTTTTGTTAATGCATGGTCTGATAGCTTCATTGATACAATGTGCAAGGATGGTAGGGGTGGGTGTTCGTCTCCCCACGGGATGACAGATGGATGGAGAGCTGAGGATATGGGATGTGGCTTGTCTGGTGGTCCTGGAAAATGGGTACCTCTTGAAGACTGAGCATGTGAAGTGATAGTGAAGTTTAAAATTCTATTTAAAACACTCAAGTGGGAAGTTTGTTTCTTTGCCGTTTTTTACATCCGACTAACTTGCTATATAATCTTATATGACGCATTGTATATCAACACATGAGTCACTGGCATATTACAATTGGACTTCTGTGCTTGATGGCATAATGTTTTTCAATAGCTTGCTAATATTTACTGGTTGGGTAATAATCTTTTCAGAAGTTAAATGTCTATTGGAATTTTTATTTTATTTTATTTTTATTTATTTTTTATTATTATTGTTATTATTATTATTTTATTTTTTATTTATTTTTTAATCTTAACTAAATTTACAAGCGTGTCTGGCCTATTCATTCATAAGGTTTTTGCAACAGAGTCAAGAGAGAGGGCGGGACCATCTCCAGTCTTTTAGCTCATTGGATGGTGACGCTTCTCTTTACAGCTATTGGCTTAAGGAGTTTCAGTCAGGCCATGCAAAAGGTGCAAAAAGCCTGGCGGCCATTTTGTTGATCAAATTCAACATTGTTTATGGCTGGAGCTGCTGTTCTGCTGAACACATTCCAGCAAACAATCTGTTAAACGATGGATCGCTTGTGTACTGCTAGGAGAAGGTAAGGGTTCAGTTTTATTGCAATAGCTTTGGAGTTTTGGCTGATATCTTGCTGGGAAATAAGTTTGAAGACACAGCAGATATGTTGTGGAGGCTCTTTGAAGTGGAAGGTTTTGGTGTTGTTGTTTAAGCTGTTGATGAAATTGTTGGAGTTGTTTGAAATGGTAATAATAGTAGTTGTTGTTGTTGTTGCTGCTGTAGCTTGTATATTGTAGCTTGTAGATTGAAGCTTTTAGATTGTATATTGTAGATTGAAGCTTTTGTAGCTTTGTAGTTGATGAGCGGAGCAGAGCGTTCTTCCAAACGAAGATCCTGAAGATTGTAGCTTGTTGCTGCTTTGGTTGTCCATGCTGGTTTAGAGTTGGTTCTTCAACGGAGCTAGCTACGGTGAAGCTGCTTCTTCCAAACGAAAATCAAGTGAACTGAAAAACTGTGGCTATTTATAGTAGCTTAGGGCTCATATGATTGGAAGATAGTGATTAGCAAATGCGAGACCGGCCGTGATAAATCATAAGCACGTGATTCTCTCGAAATTAGTTTATGAATAAACTTCACTTAAGTGTTGTGAAAAGGAATGACAACATTACAAAGTGGTAAATGCTTTACTATAGTGGTGGGCAGAGCGAGGCTACGTGAAACACTGAAACTATCGAAGCAAATGTGTCGAAGCTTCGAAACGTTTTGAAACACCACTCTACGGTGACACCTAGTGGTCATTTTATTTGTATTTCACTGAAACAGCTTCAGCAAAGAACAGTTGAGCAAATTGAGGTATCAAACCCCACTTTGTAGCCTTGAATTGTCAAATGGTTTAGTCGAGCGGTTAGAGTTTGTGACTACCATGAGGGAATAATGGGTTCGAATCCAGACTGACACAATTGTTTTGAAATGCTTTAATACCAGTTGGTAATGCTTTGTTATTGTATCGTTTTGTTTCAACATTGCTCTGACATCTGAATAAACACCTTGTAAATAAATTTGTATTGTTTTGTTCATAAAACAGGGTTGTTACTAGATCAGATACAGTTGTGGCCAGAAGTTAACAATAATTATTTATATTATTAATTAAATTTCCCATTGTATTTTATTAACGTCTATCCAAAACCTAAACCCATCACAGTACTGTAAAAATATGAATTATTGTTTTACAGTGTTACAAAAATTATGCTAAATTGATGGCATATCCGCAGCTGTATCCTATCTAGGCTACACCATGAAACAGTAACATGATTAAAATACATAAAATCATGATTTTGGAGTATTTGTACTAGTCGAGATTCGAACCCAAAAAAAATTTGAAATACAGTACCATAGTGCACACGCACGGTCCATCTAGGCCATACTAGACAGAGTCATAATAAAGATCATGCCTGTCAAATGCAGATTCTCCGGGTCTTGAAACGCCTCTGAAATGATCGATGCTTTGAATCGCTTTTGTCACGTGACCTGGGTGTTTCGGATCATGCTTCGGGATCTCGACACAGTGTCGAAACGTCAGTTTCACGTCAGCCATCCCTACTTTACTGATCCATTTTTTTTTGTGTGTTACGAGAACCAAAATTAAAACAAAACAAAAAAATTAAGGAACACAATAAATAACGTGCTGCTGTATAGTCTGAAATGAAATACAAGTCAAAGTAAATTTAGAGTTTACTTAGGCCGCGTTTACACTAATGTGTTTTAGTTTGAAAATGTATAAGTTTTGCTACGGTTACGCCATCCGTTCACACTACACCAGAGTTTTTGAGTGCCAAAAACGGAGCGTTTTATAAACACTAAAGAGGCCTTTTTCATTCTAAAACGCTTCTGCTCCGTCTCAGTGTGGAAGGGGGAAAACAGAGACATCTGAAAACGGAGGCGGAGCTGCCGACATTCGCCTATCTGATTGGGGCTTTTCCTCAATATTAAGTAGCCTAACGTTACAGACAGTTCAGTCCTGCATCCTCTTCTAGTAAGTTGAGACTTCGCAAGTTTGATCAAGGCTGCAGTCTCCCCCTCCTTAGTTTAATAAGGAAAACAGACTACCGAGGACATGGGTAAATCTTCAAAAGGTAACAGTGTACTTTATAACTTCATTCACATCACCCTGGCTACGTTTTTTCACTTTCTCAACAATAAAATGAAAACATGATTTTAGGAACTGCCTATTTTCATTTTGATATTAGAAACTTAACAGACAGCAAAAATGTTGAGGCGTTGTGCTGCATATATGAGCGTCATCTTCACTGTGTGGACATTTACAACAAAACGGAGCCTAATTGCCTCCTTTCAATTCCTGTGAAAATATGAAACATACCCTCTTTGCTGAATATCAGTTTTAATAATCAATAATGGCCATTATAAAAGTATAACATACAATGAGTTTATACATTATAGGAAATAAAGGCAAGCAATAAGTCAATATACAGAATGTAGGCTACGTGGTTACATTAATTATTAATCTATCTTTGCGCCTAGCCAAAACACGCTACCTGAGAACAAGTAATAGATTCCAATGACCAATGTCGGGAAATATGTTGTGAGATATAGACAACAAGATAAATGAAATATCACGTTTATTAAATATAGTGAGATTAGATCCAGCAGGAGATGCTTGATTTGCAGTCTGAGGAGCAGAGCTCTCATCTGGGTAGATAGGCTGCAGCGCTTGCCTGAGAATGTGTGTGGTCACGTGATGTGCGTTTTCAGCGTTTTGGTGTGGACGGAGAGCTGTTCAGAAACGCTGGATAAAACGCTAGTGTGGACACGGATCGGTTTTATTCTAAAACGACGTTTTAAAACTAAAATGCACTAGTGTAAATGGGGCCTTAGGTTTTCCATACTGTTCTGATCGTCCAATTAAAAGCTTCTGATAAGATTTTAGAAGTTTAGAATATCAGTTGTCATTTCATTGTTCTTAAAATATTAGATATTTTGTGATATAACCTACACTTGTGTACAAGTTACAAGGCCATGACAGAAAATGCCTAGTAAATTTATGTTTTTGCTAGCAGAAAGTTGCTAGACAGTGTGTGTAACTGCCCATGATTTAATGTACTCGCTTTGCTTGCCCTAATTGGAGTCACCACAGGAGGGCGCTCTAGACTAATAGGATTTAAGTGAGACAAAGCAGAGTAAGAGCAATTCACGTTTGTTCACGAGCTAACAGGTACAGCTCGGAAGAATGCCTTGAGCTTTTAGTGTCCCTTCGGCAAGCAGAGCGAGGTATGTTTTGTTTATTGTTTGATTTATTTGGAAAATGTTAGATGTTTTGTAAATGTTTGTTGTTTATTTTTCTATGTTGTTTGTTTGTTTTCTCTAGTTTTACGGTGCTTTGGTGCTTTTGGTGCTTTTGGTCTTTTGATGCTTCTGTGTATACAACAAAGAACTGAGACGATGATTTATGTGATGAACTTTATTGCATCCAAGTAAAACTTTTTAAATGCACCCGTCAAAAACTCTCTGCCTATTCTTTGAAAGCTGAAGGGCTGCTACAGTAAAACTCGCTGCTACACATGGCGTTTGCATCACGTTGGTGATTCATCACATGAGTGTCATGTTACAAGCCTTCATCTCGTCTGTGGCACTGCATGGTATCTACAACAGACTGAATCTACACTAGGACGGCGACTTTACACGGTTAACTGGGAAAACTCTTCATGAAAGACTGAAAGGTGACTGCAAACAAACGTTGTGGACTCAGAGGTACAAGAAAAGGAAAAATATTTATCTATTTATTACTTTTGGGATAATTGCAATTTTTAAAGAAAAAAAAGGATTTATATTTGTATGCTTTGTTGAATTTGTATGCAGTAATTGAAGTTTGAGAATGAGGAGTGACTAATGATTTAAGTGCTCATGCTTCAAGGTGTTTGTGTAATGTTGGGCTTATATTCATGATGCATGTATTAGACAAATGTTTGCAATTTTAAAGTGCTTAAAGTTTAAGAGTTTATACTGTTGTTGCACATGTGATTTTTGACTTATTACCTTTGCTATAATATTTTAGGTGTTTAAATTTGTCTGATGTAAGCAGGTTGCTGATTTAAGTTGTAGACAGACAAAATGGACGACACAGCGGAGCAAATGGCGGCACAAGCAAGTCAAAGGTCAGTTCTTGATAAAGATCTGAATAGTACAACAGAAATGCAACAGGTTAGATCAAGATCAAGCTCTCGAAAAAGAAATCCCACAGAAAAGGGTTTAGAAATGCAAAAACAAGAGACAAAAAAGCACGAGAAAGCCTTTAATAAAGCTTATACTTCCTGGAAGCAGACAGCTAAAGAAATTAGATGTAAATTAAAAGCCTTATGCACATGTGAAGAGCTTGAGCAAATTTTGAAAGACATTCAAACTAGTCAGGATGTTGTCACTCAACATTATGCCCCATTACTGCGTAATCAAACTGCTACTCCAGAGATTGTAAGAAGAGTAGATGTTTGTTCCATATTGAGTACAGAAATTTGTGATTTGGTGAGCAAACGAATAGAAACTGTTGATGTCATTCAAAAAAGGGAAGTAGTTAAAGAGAGAGTTAGGCAGATATTGAACAAAGAGGAGTATGAGTCTATATTTGGTTGTACCAATACAGAGACCATTATCTCAGTATCGTCACAGACTGTAGAAGGTTTGTCAGCTGTCTCAGAAACTTCCTCTGAAGCTTCAAGTAAACGAGCTGATGCAGAGGCAGAACTTGCGGCTAAAGTAGAGCAGAAAAGGGTCATTCAAGAAATTTCCAATCAGCAAGCTCGACTAGTTAAACTGGAGAATGACTGGAAGCTGGAAGAAGCAAGAATGTTAGCGGATATTAAACAGAAAGAAATTGAAATTCGCTCCAAGTTAGAAGAAGAAAAAGCAAAATTGCAATTGTTACAAGCGGAAAAAGATGTCAACGTAGCTGCAGCTCGAGTGAAAGCTTATAACAATGCAGAAAGTTGTCTTGAAGAGAGCAGTTTGGAAGACGACGAGACCGGAAATGTCATTTATCCTGAACAAAGAAAAGCTTCTAACAAACCTCAACGTAATCCTGTGATAAATCCATTACCTTCACAAACATTTCAAGAAGAAAGGAAAACTAAAGAGACTGAGAATTTAGCTCAAGCATTAGTGAACTCCTTAAGTATAAGTCGTTTACCTGTTCCAGAACCAACCACTTTTAATGGCGATCCTCTGAAGTTTATTGAATGGAAAATGTCCTTCACAGCACTCATTGATTGTAAATCCATCCCAGCAAGTGAGAAAATGTTCTATTTAAAAACCTATCTTGCAGGAGAAGCTCGTAAGGCCGTAGAAGGGTTCTTTTATAAGAACTCAGATGATACATATCAGGGTGCTTGGAGAGTCTTGGAGGAGAGGTATGGAAACCCATTCATTATTCAGCGTGCTTTTCGAGAGAGACTCATGAAATGGCCCAAGGTGGGAGTAAACGATCCATTTTCCTTGAGAGAGTTCAGTGATTTCTTGCAAGGTTGTGTTGAAGCTATTCCACAAGTCAAAGGTTTGTCCATCTTGAATGATTGTGAGGAAAATTACAAGTTGCTTAAGAAGTTGCCAGAATGGATTGTCCGTAAATGGAACAGAATTGTTGTTGAAGAGTTGGATATGACAGGAGACTATCCAAGTTTTAAGCAATTTGCTGAATTCTTGAAGAAGGAATCAAAGATAGCTTGCAACCCTTTCACTTCTCCACTGCTAGCCAGTTCAAAGGTTCCAGATGAAAAGTATCTGAAAAGAGCAAAAGCTTTCAATATTAAGGCTCAAGTAAAAGATTCAAGACCAGAATTCAAGGTAACATTACCATGTTCTGTGTGTAAGAGTGAAATGCATAGTATCGTCAAATGTCCTATCTTTGCAGAGAAGCCCATGGATGATAAAAGATCTTTCATTCGTGAAAATCACATGTGTTTTGGATGCTTGAGAAGAGGGCATATTTTTAGGGACTGTAGGAGACGGCATATTTGTGGAACATGTGGACTGCGTCATCCAACTTGTCTGCACGAAGATAAACGCAAACATTCAGAGGTATCCCAAGCAGATATTACATCAGAAGCATATACAAGTCAAGAGGGCCAAAGGGCAATGTCTTATGCAGTAACACAACATGTCTCTGCTACTTCTAGTATTGTTCCAGTGTTTATCTCCACAGTAGAAGAGCCACAAAATGAGATCCTTACCTATGCCTTACTCGATACACAAAGTGACACAAGCTTTATTTTGAAGGATTTTATTGATGAGCTGCAAGTGAGCAGTCAAGCGGTGAAGCTGAAACTCAGTACTATGACAACTACAGACACGATTACTTCAAGTAACAAGGTTAGTGGTCTGCGAATCCGAGGACTTCAAGGTGGGAAATGTATCCAAATACCTCAAGTGTATACGTGTGATTTCATTCCTGTGGATAAAGCTCACATTCCAACGAAGAAAACTGCATTATGCTGGTCTCATCTTAAGCACATAGCCAATGAAATGCCACCACTTCAGAGTTGTGATATAGGACTATTGATTGGATATGACTGCCCTTCAGCGTTGGCTCCCCTAGAGGTCATAATCGGTAAGGAAAATGAGCCTTTTGCACAGAAAACCGCGCTGGGCTGGAGCATTATCGGTCTTTGTAATCCCCACTTAGACAGACAAGGAAGTCAAAGTTTTGTTCATCGAGTGTCTGTGAAAGAAATGAGAGTTCCAACAGCTAATGATGTATTGAAAGTTTTGGAGTGTGACTTTAATGAGAAAAGTTATGAAGACAAATATGTGTCACAGGAAGATGTCCGCTTTATTCGTTATCTCAGTGATAACATCAAGCATAAAGAAGATGGACATTTTCAGTTACCTCTTCCTTTCAAGAGCAGTAATCCACCTTCACTCCCTAACAACAAGAGGCTGGCTTTATTACGTCTGCAGCATTTAGGTAGGAAGTTAAGGTCAAATCAACAGTACCATGAGAATTACAAGATTTTTATGGAAGAAATGCTCAACAAGGGAGATGCAGAGATTGCTCCAGTAATACCTGATAAAGAAACAGCTTGGTATATACCCCATCATGGAGTTTACCACCCTCACAAGCCAGACAAGTTAAGAGTAGTATTTGATTGCTCATCAAAATTCTGTGGCATATCTCTTAACGATACTCTTCTTACTGGTCCAGATTTGATTAATTCTCTGGTGGGAGTACTTTGTAGATTCAGGAAGGAAGCCGTTGCTGTGACATGTGACATCGAAAAGATGTTTCATCAATTTCATGTCCCCCCTGAAGAGAGAGATTATTTAAGATTCCTATGGTGGAAGAATGGGGATTTGAAAGAAGAGCCCATTGAATATAGAATGACTGTGCATCTTTTTGGTGCAGCTTCATCTCCTGGGTGTGCGAACTTTGGCCTGAAGTATCTCGCAGAGAAGTACAAATCTGAGTATTCTGAAGCCTCTTCATTTGTGAATAATAACTTTTATGGGGATGATGGCTTAATTTCAGTTCCATCTATACAGGAAGCTAAAGATTTGATTGCAGAAGCTAAAACCCTGTGCAAGCTTGGAGGGTTACGTCTCCATAAGTTTAACTCAAATGAGAAAGATGTCTTGCGCTGTGTGGATTCGTCAGAGTGGGCGGTTTCTTCTAAGCCACTAAATTTGACTTCTGAATCATCTGGGCATGTTCTTGGCATACAGTGGTCTACAAAGGATGACACATTCAGTTTCAACACTCAACTTAAAGATCAGCCTGCAACACGTCGAGGTATCTTGTCAATTGTATCTTCCTTATACGATCCCATTGGATTTGTTGCTCCCTTCCTTTTGAAGGGAAAGTGCATTTTGCAGGAGCTCTGTCAGAGAAATATGGAATGGGACGATTCTCTCCCTGATGACTTAATTCCACGGTGGGAGGAGTGGAAAAATAGTCTCCAGGACTTGAAAGATTTTACTGTTCCAAGATGTTACTATCCTTCGTCCTTTAGTAAGATTGTGTTGACAGAGTTGCATCATTTCTCAGATGCAAGCAACCTTGGTTATGGTGCATGTTCCTACTTAAGAGTCAAGAGTGACAAAAATGAAGTGCATTGTTGCCTAGTAATGGCCAAGGCTCGAGTGGCACCTATAAAAATCAAGAGTATTCCAAGACTGGAATTGGCTGCTGCGGTGGTTTCTGCTAGACTGAGTGTTTTGCTAAAAGCTGAACTGCAAATGATGATCGATCAAGAGTTCTTTTGGTCTGATTCACAAGTTGTTCTTGCATATCTCAACAATGAAGCAAGAAGGTTTCACGTGTTTGTCGCTAATCGTGTTCAATTGATCAAGGAAATTACAAATACAAGCCAGTGGTATCATGTCAACACATCTCAAAATCCTGCTGACCATGCCTCTAGAGGTTTACTCATTTCAGAGTTGAGATCTACTAACTGGATGACTGGACCTACATTTTTATGGGACCAAGAAGTGTGTCCAGCTCCAAACACTTCAACTAAATTACTAGTAGGAGATCCTGAAGTCAAACTTGTACAGGTACGGCTGACTAAAAGTAGTGATACTGCTAACTTCCTTGATCGATTTGGCCACTTCTCTTCCCTGAGAACTCTAATCAATGTTGTTGCTCGAATAAAAAGGCTAGCATTAAGGAAGAAATGTCTTAAGGATATTGTCACCGTTGAAGAACGCAAGTGTGCATTACAGGCTGTGATTAAGCTTATTCAAGAACGAGCCTTCTCCCAAGAAATCCAAACAATCCAAGGAGGTAAGGCTCTTCAGAAGTCCAGTTCACTTTTCCACCTGGATCCCATCTTGAAAAATGGTCTTCGTGTTGGAGGAAGGTTGAAAGGATCATCTCTTAGCGAAGAGGTTAAACATCCATTAATTTTGCCCAAAGAGAGCCACATTACCAACCTTATTCTAAAACACTATCACAGCAAAATTTGCCATCAAGGAAGGTCCCAAACGCTTATGGAACTCAGGACACATGGATTTTGGATTATTGGTGGCAGTAAGTCGGTTGCTAAGTTAATCTACAATTGCGTTCAATGTCGGAAACTCAGGCGACCAGTGGAGGAACAACAAATGGCAGAACTTCCAAAAGAACGTACTGAAGCCTCTTCCCCATTCTGCTACACGGGTATGGATTGTTTTGGTCCATTTATTATAAAAAAGGGACGAAAGGAGTACAAAAGGTACGGCCTTCTTTTCACTTGCCTTTCATCACGAGCAGTCCACATTGAAATGCTTGAAGACCTATCAACAGACATGTTCATTAATGCTTTGAGATGTTTCATAAGTCTGCGAGGAGCTGTTCGTCAACTTTATTGCGACTGTGGTACAAACTTTGTAGGAGCTAGAAATGAATTCAAACAGGCTCTTAAGGAATGGGATGTCAAAACACTGGAGAGATATCTTGCGGAAAATCAGTGTGAGTTTATCTTTAATGCTGCCTCAGCTAGTCACTCAGGAGGTGTCTGGGAACGCCAAATTAGGACTGTGCGTAATGTGCTGAATTCTACTCTTTCTTTGTGCCCTGGTAGACTGGATGACTCTTCTCTAAGAACATTGTTTTATGAAGCGATGGCTATTGTTAATAGTCGACCATTAACTGTGGATGGAATAAATGACCCAAAATCACTAGAACCTTTAACTCCTAATCATCTTGTTTTAATGAAATCCGAGACTGCTCTTCCTCCCCCAGGGAAGTTTCTAAAGGAAGACGTGTATGCTACAAAAAGGTGGCGCAGGGTTCAGTACTTGATTGAACAGTTTTGGAGTCGTTGGAAAAGGGAATATCTCCTGAATATATCCACAAGACAGAAGTGGCACGTACCTCGACGTAATCTTAAAGTAAATGACATTGTAATCATTAAAGATGACATGCTTCCTAGAAACAAATGGCAGTTAGGTAGGGTTGTTGAGGTTTTTCCAGGTAACGATGGCCTTGTTAGACGCGTTAAAGTTCAAACAGGAGAACAAAAACAGAAAACGGGGTTGGGGCACCATTCTTCACATTCAGTTATTGAGCGACCAATCCAAAAATTGGTTGTTATAGTTGAGAGTGATTGATTAGTTGCAACTTTCTTGCATCAGACAAATAATGTTAATTTTGTATGTGGATTTATTTTGTGAGTTAAATTTGAAGTTAAAATCATGTATGATATTTGTTTTGTTTGTTTTGATTCATACCATGATTTGGTGGGAGTGTAACTGCCCATGATTTAATGTACTCGCTTTGCTTGCCCTAATTGGAGTCACCACAGGAGGGCGCTCTAGACTAATAGGATTTAAGTGAGACAAAGCAGAGTAAGAGCAATTCACGTTTGTTCACGAGCTAACAGGTACAGCTCGGAAGAATGCCTTGAGCTTTTAGTGTCCCTTCGGCAAGCAGAGCGAGGTATGTTTTGTTTATTGTTTGATTTATTTGGAAAATGTTAGATGTTTTGTAAATGTTTGTTGTTTATTTTTCTATGTTGTTTGTTTGTTTTCTCTAGTTTTACGGTGCTTTGGTGCTTTTGGTGCTTTTGGTCTTTTGATGCTTCTGTGTATACAACAAAGAACTGAGACGATGATTTATGTGATGAACTTTATTGCATCCAAGTAAAACTTTTTAAATGCACCCGTCAAAAACTCTCTGCCTATTCTTTGAAAGCTGAAGGGCTGCTACAGTGTGCATATTTAAAGTCACGGAAAAAAGTAGCTGAAATGTATGTGGTTAGTTTGACTGTTATGGACATTTAAGACTTTCAATACTTTTTTAAAACATTCAAAACTCTTTTGTATTTTGTAATTTTAATTTAAAAATAATCTAAACATGAATATACTCACATTTAGAAAAAAGTCAAGGTAATATACCGTATATGGGTTTATTTGAACAAAGTTATTAAATTACAAAACTTAAAAACATTCAAAATGACTTCCTCACTAATAGCATTGTATCTATTTTTCTACTAAAACGTTAGATTTCTGTTGTTTGAAAAAGAAAAATCAGAAATTGTGATTGATTAGCAGTTAATTACTTCATCACATGCTCACAGCATCATCAATAACAGTCATAGTATATATATAAATATATATATATATATATATATATATATATATATATATATATATATATATATATATATATATATATATATATATATATATATTGGCTAAAAACAATGAATGTGCAACCACTTTACTACAGTTTAATTGTCAGTTCCTATGACAATGATTAAACTACAAGTTTCATAACTATATGAAAAGGCACCCTAGGTCTCCACTTATTGATTGTGTTTCATAACAAGAGATGTAGAAGTAGGATTTCTTTGCACAAAAGAGACATGAAGATTCCTTAATGCCTAGCGATTAAGGATAATTAGATGGGTAGAAACGAGAACAAAGAAGTTATTGAATTCTTCATTTTTCAGTCAGCCCTTCTCTTTTCCTCTTTACTTTTTTTGCTCCCTATTGGCAGCTGCACATTGATTAAATCAGAAAGATTCTGCCAGTTGGATTTAGCTGTAAAAGGGTTCGTAAAGTAAATCAAGGTCGGTCTCTTATGGGTTAATATGTGTATGTGTGTGTGCCTTTGTGTGCGAAAAAGAAATGTTTGATTCTTTTCTGTCTTTGGATCGTTTCCCACGCCCCGAGGACAAAGCCTGCTCACCTCAAAACGTCACTCATGAACAAGTTTCAGAGGCTTTTATTTCTGTAAACACCTCAACATTTCATCACTTTAAAAGTTTTGTCATTCTGCTGTGCTTGTAATCAGGTCCCTCAGGCCGAGGTTACACTGACAGACATGAAGTGGATTTTTTTACATTTAGAGAAGGAAGTGTTAGATCCATTTGCCAGTTACTAAGGGATGTACACATGATTTGATGTACCCCTAAGGCATGTGCTCTTTCCTGATTTGACACACTTTTAACAGCTCCAACGTGAAATGTTATTAGTGAGAATCAGCATATAATCGGTGATTCTTGCAAGATTGTTCTTTTTCTGAGTGATTTTGATTTGATTTTGAGCAAAGTCAGCACAGTGTGTGACCTGGTTTTGATTACTGAGAGGCTGCTGATTTAAATTGATTAATGCATATTCATTTAAAAATGAATGCATAATCAAAACATATTTTCTGTGTTAATAAAATGCTAGTTTTGATTTTATTTTAGACGTTTTATAGAATGTGTGTAATTGCACAATACATTACTGATAACTATTGTATGAAGGTTAGATTCAGGTAAAGGTGTATGCGTAGTGCCTAGTTATTGCCCAGTTTATTTTATGTCTATATGCTTAGTGCTAATTATAGAATGTACACATTAAATAGAACTTTAAAATAAACTGACGCCATAATAAACATGCAGCACAACTGTTTCCAACCTCAATGATCGTAAGAAATTGTATAAATTGTTGATTATGTTTTATGAAGGTACAGTGAAGTGCTTTGAAATGTGTATTTTTTATTCGATGATGAGAAAGGGTGGGACATAATAGCTCCTCCCTGTTTAAAAAAAAAAGCCTATATTGTTTAGTTTTAATGAAGCTCTGCCAGTGAGATCAGTTGAGCTCAAGTGCATCAAATAAAAAGTGTCTTAAGGGGGGCGGGACATGTCAGATGCTAGAGAGTATTTTATTGGTCAATATTTGATGAGAAAATGTAGTCTAATGTGATGTGAATCAAAATCATTGGTCGATTTAGGTGGAAGTGACAAACTTATTTCCAGAGATGGCAAAAGTACACACATCCTTTACATCAGTAGAAGTACAGATACTCCTGTTTAAAACGACTCTGGTAAAAGTTGAAGTACTGACTACACTTTTGTACTTAAGTAAAAGTAAAGAAGTACGGCCTCAAAAATGTATAAAAGTAAAAAATAAAAAGTACAGGTTTCAACCAGTCTCAAATACATGTGGTATAGGTGAATAATAATTCAACTAAACTGGCAGTGTAAATCTGTAATTAACATTCTGTGTGAATATGAGTGTGTATGGGTGTTTCCAACACAATCTCACGGCAATTCGTAACTTTTTCATTTAGTGGCTAATTCGTATGAATTCGTACGATCTAATTCGTACAATTTAGTACGATTTGCTTATCCCCCAATGACGGTTGGGGTTAGGGGTGGGGTCAGGTGCCACGCCTCCTTTTTGAAATCGTACCATTTCGTACGACTGAACTCGTACGAATTCGTACGAATTAGCCACTAAACTGGCAAAACGTAAAATACTTATGTTTTCTCGTGAGATCAGGCTGGAGTTTCTTAGTACTGGGTGGCAGATGATAGGGCATTCACTGTGTAAAACAGGCTGGGCGAATTATATTTTTATTTTTTAAATTGCCCAGTATACTTACATTTGTTGTTGAAATATATTTGTTAGAGAATATTAATTGAGGACAACAGTATAGGCCTATGTAAAATCAATAGGCCATTTAAAAAAAAAAATTATAAAAACTGAATACAGCATAAATTCTGTATTAGTAAATATGAACTTATCAGTATTAGAGGAAATAAACCACAATTGATTGTTTTAAAGGATTGTTTTAGTACTAAATGTACAAATCTTTACAATATTTTGCGGTATTAGATTGAAAGACCAGAGTAAGCCCATGCAGTTTAATCAGAAGTGGACAAAAGGCTTAAGCAAAAACAGCATGCTTTTGAACTGCAATGTGCCTCTTGTCTTCCTGTGATCCAAACGAGCAAAATATGTATTATTACCATGTAAACAGGGCAGCATCAGACATGTTAGATTCGCCGTCTAACTCTGACACATCTGTGTATGCTAGCTAGCCTTTCTCAAAGTAATCTTCATGAACTAGCCAACGCACAGTGAGTGATAGCCTTGAAAAGGCCAAGCAGTGCAACCAAGTGCAATGAGGAAAAATAGACTGACTGCATCAAAGCGGTGTTCTTATAATGCGCAATAACAAGAAATAATATAGATCACACCACCAAACACATGAAAATGAAAGTAACGACAGTGGTTTAAAAAATGTAAGAAGTAGAAAGTACAGATATTTGTGTAAAAATGTAAGGAGTAAAAGTAAAAAGTTGATAAAAAAAATAAATAAGTAGTGGAGTAAAGTACTGATACCTGAAAAAGTACAGTAACAAAGTATTTGTACTTCATTACGTCCCATCTTTGCTTATATCTTGTCTGTGAACACAGTTTTTCACTGTTTTGGGTTTTGGTGCACACTAGCTAATAGATATCCTCAGGGCTAACAGACTGAAACTAACATCTAAAACACATTATTTAAAACTTCACAGGACCTTTAATGAATTGTTTGACATTAAAGAATCGAGTAGCCAATAAAAATAGAAAATTCAACTCTGCCATCACAGAAATTATGTAAATAATATTAACGTGCACCTATAAAGAAAATCAACTCTTGGACAGAACTCTCTGTAGATAATGTGCTACTGTCATATTGGAGTTATATAAACTTAGGATTTTTTTTTTTCCTGACGTTAAAATAGTATCTAAATCCCAGTGATTTTGAGGCCCACTGCAACGTGCTGTAGGAGCGCAGTTTTCCCCACCCACTGAATTAATTGACAGGCACCATGTTTCCATAATATGCACCTAATATGGACATGCACGTAAGAACGGTGGGGGAGAAGCAGCTAATTTGGATTACAAAACAACTACAATGTATCCAGACACCAAAATGTGCAGATTCTGGAGGCTACAATAAATTATCTGATGGGTATTTTGTGCTGAAACTTTTACAGACACATTCTGGAGACACCAAAGGTTCATTTTACATCTTGTAAAAGGGGTAAAATAGGTGCCCTTTAATAAATATTAATTAATTATCATACACTTTTAGAATTTGTAAAATGTCTTAATATTTTACAGTACTAATGTTTTACTTTACTGGATTAAAACATGTTGATGAACATTGGAGATCAATAAAATATTAATTAGCTAATTAATTTTCCCTCAGCTTAGTCCCTGATTTATCAGGGGTCGCCACAGCTGAATGAACCACCCAGTAAATAAATAATAAAGAAAGAAAGGCCTACTTAGTCTAATGAATGCCTTTGAATGCCAGTTTTCTCTCTTTCTTTCTTTCTTTCGTTCTTCGAAATCGAAAGCCATTCTAGTTTATAGAATAGAGTATAGAACGCTTTCCATACAGTAATCTCCATTTGCTGCATATAGATTTACTAAACTGAAGGGGATTTAAGTGTAATTTAGCATTCGGAAGCTCAGTCATGCCCAGGACTGATTCATGGCAGGATTTGGATCAATGTGTTTGGCGTCATACTGAGTTCCTGTGTCTTAATGAGAAACCAAATAGCGAAGCGTGGAGAATGAAGTCCATCCAGCCAATTCAAAATATGCTGTTTTTAGGAAAATGCATGACACAAATAATTCGATTATATTTAGAAATCCATAAAAGATTATACAGAGCACATTTAGACAGCTACATAATGAAAGGGTTAGGTTTGCTAGCATGCAATAAAAAGTACCAAAAAGCAATCATTGGTTTACCATATTGTTTTATACTATGTAAAAGCAATGTTTCAGAAAAAAAAAAATAGTAATAGTTATGCAAGTTCTGCCATGAAGCTTTATTGGGCAAGCAGGCTGATATGTCCTATCTAATCTGCATTCAACTTTATAGCACCAGTGATTGGCTGCTGAGGTAACAAGAACCAATGAGCTTGCTTCTTAACATTTAAAAAATACTAAAACAGAAAATAATGAAAATACTAGCAGTAGCAGGTCTTAGTTTTTGATCTTCACAAGTAATCAAACCAGTAGAAGCATAGCACATCTACTGTTTGCATTCAAGATCAAACATACAGTATCAACATTGTCATTAATACAGTAAAACACAGTTGTCATGACAGAAACAGCCAAACTGTGTTTACCTTACCTAGGTTAGGTTAGTTTATTCATTCCTTGACAAATTTGATTAGCACAGTTGACAGTTTGACAGAGTCTCACACACAATCATTACAAAACATAGAGACATAAAGTCATAATGAGTACTAAAAAGGGGGCCATCCTTTAAATTCATTTACATTCCAGCATATGTACAGATGTTTTAAAGTAGAAAGATGAGTTGGTTTAAATTGACTCTTAAACTCCTTTGTCCTTCTCTTTATTGCTCTATACACAAAAAAATAAAAATAAATAAATATATATATATATATATATATATATATATATATATATATATATATATATATATATATATATATATATATATATATATATAATTTGAACCAACTTCAAAAAGGGCTTTAATGTGATACAGCTAAATTGTTTAGTCTTTCTTAAAGTATAACTAGCTTTGGTTCAAATAAAAATGTGAAAAATGTTATCTAAATCTAAAATATTTATTGTTTGCCATCAAGATCAAACATACTGTATCAGCATTGTCATTAATTTATTACAGTAAAACACAGTTGTCATGACAGAAACAGCAAAACTGTTAACCCACAGTAGGTTAGGTTGATTTAGTTAGTTCATCCTCTGGGAAATTTGATTTGCACAGGTGACAAAGGTGATTGACACAATCTCACAGACAATAATAAAACACATTAAAAAAAGCCATATTGAGTACTGAAAAACAGGCCAAGTTAAATTAAAATCCATGTCTATTCATCAAATTCTTTTACATTCCAGCAGATTTACAGATGATTTAAAGTAGATATATAAGTTGGTATAAATTAATTCTTAAACCTCCTTGCCCTCGCCTCTATTGCTCTGTACACTAAGAAACAATACTTTGAACCAACTTCAAAAAATGGCTTTAATTTTTTACAGCTAAATTGTTTAGTCTTTCTGAAAGTATAACTAGCTTTGGTTGAAATTTTAAATTTGAAAAATGCAATCTAACTTTATTTATAATCTAATATTATTTAGTATTGTACAATATCTTTTGTAATATATATATATATATATATATATATATATATATATATATATATATATATATATATATATATATATATATATATATATATATATATATATATATATATATATTTTTTTTTTTTTTTTTTTTTTTTACACTTAGATCAAAGTATAATTTTGCTTTGGACCAACCAATAAAAACATACTGTAACATGCTGTGGCTTGTTACAGCTAAATTGACAAATTTCCCTCAGATAATTCAGATAACTGCTACTTTAAAGTAAAACTACTTTTACATTTTTTTTTTTCTAGGGATTGAATAAAACAAGTTAAAATCAGAAACCTTTTTTCTTCTTCTCACTAAATCCAATATAAAAATTTACTTTAAACAAAACACACAGTACTTACACTTTTTACAGCATACCCCCAGCCTAGTGGGAGTACAACAAACTCCTTGTGCAGTGGGTGAGATGGAAAATGAATTATTGTACTATTTTTTAACCACCTGTTCTCTAAAAATAATATATCTGTTAAACTCTTATCATTATAGATGCAGTCTTAATTAGTTTAGTCAATATGTTTCTTTTAATTCAGATTAATCCATTTTTATTTTTGAGCAACAGATGAGTGAAAAGATGAGCAAAAACTGTTATATAATCAAATACTAATTTTACCAAATTTGATTAGATGCATCACAACAGTCATTGCTGAGTGTAACATTACATTAGATCTGCTCATTTTGCAGCAAATTATAATTTTATTTTTCATGGCACAAATATAACCAAACAATTCTGTTGTTCAAATTATAAACATATGCAAATATAAGAGAATCATTTTGCTGGTAGTCAGCTTCAGTGACAGTAACAGGAAGCATGCTGAACAGCCGATGGGGAATGCTTTTTGCTCACTTTATCTGAACAATTTGTTTCCAGTTTGCATTAGCAATAAACTAATTCATAAATGGTTATTAGCTTCAAGTTTTGTCTGTGTTGCCTGCACTGTAAAAAAAGAAGAATCATAAAATAATATATAGTTTGTCTTCTAAATAAAATCATTAATCATTAAGGTCAATTAAATGTTTTTAAAAAATAAACAACAACAAAAAACTATATATACTTGTTGTGTAAAATAATCTTATTTTAAACCAAAAACAAACAAAAAAACTTTTTATTTCTGAAAATTAAACAGTATTTTTAACTTTTCTTGAAAATGCTTCTTGATATAGGACGTTTTAGATATTTAGTCTAGAAACAAAAATAAATAAATCTAAATAATCACACTTAAACTCTGTGAAAATCAGAGTTCTAAATGAAATAATAATAATAGTAAAACATAAACTCAAAGTGTTTAATGAAAGAGAGAATATGACGCATCAAGACACCTTGGGAATGATGCAATCTATAGGGAACATCAACCATGGGAAAGACAACAGATTAGCGCATGACAGAGCCCACAGGGGGAATAAAGAGGAGAGTAAACAAGGAGACTAACAACAAATAACCGGTGGGGTAAAAGAATCAATAATCAGGTAATGAGGGATTGGCAAGGTCAAACAATAGATGGCACATTGAGCACAAGAGAACACATGGGACATTGAAACAAACAACACAAAGCCTTGTGGTCAGAGAAAACACAGTCAGTGAGTGCTCGCAGCAACTGCTTGTCCACACAAAACATGACGACATGAAAGCACACAGTTGATATGTAATGTGAAATATGTAAACATGAAGCACAATAGTAACTGGCCAATGAAAACATAAACCAGCTGCTCAACAATAACACTAGAAAAGAGCACATGGTGAGTGAAAGAGCACTCATACCATGGTCGGAATAAAAGACACTTTGCTCATACAAAACAGCTCACATCAACAAAGCTATCAGCCATCAACATCAACAAACTATATAGCTTAAAGAATTGTGTAATACTGAAAGACTTTCTGATAAACATTTTCAATCTGCTATGTAGTTTTTTAGAGACCAAGCTCCTGCTGCAGAAAACTTCACCAAAATATGATGCTTTCTGCTACACCTTTCACTAACTTCTGTACAAACATTGTGTTCAATGTTTCCCCAGTTTAACAATTAAAATAATGTTTCACATCAAACTTAATTAAATTAAACTTAAACATTAAATTAAACAACATCCTTAAACTGAGTTGTGAACCAGTTCTGTGTCCACACAACATACATTTCATTTTTCTGGTTGAAGGTTTGCTCAATAGATAACTATTATTACATTTTTTTTTTTAAATGTCAAGGCACTGTATGCCATTACAAATTCTTGCCCTGTTAAGCATGCATGTTCTCCCCGTGTTCATGTGGGTTTTCTGCAGGTGCTCCAGTTTCTCTTACAGTACAAAGACATGCGCTATATAGTAGGTGAATTGGGTAAACAAAATTGGCCATATGTTTTTGAATTTGAGATGTTGTGGGTGTTTCCCAATAATAGATTGTGGCTGGAAGGGCATCTGCTGTGTAAAACATATGCTGGAATAGTTGGCAGTTCATTCATCTGTGGAGACCCCACATAAATAAGAGACTAATTCAAAGGAAAGTGAATGAATAAATGAATAATTTTTGTATAGTGCCTTTGTAGTGCTCAAGGATGCTTACAGTTGTAGCACAATTAATACAATAACCATAAGAGGGTAGACTTATAATGCATAAAAGGAGTAACAAAAACAAAGAAACAAATAGCAAATAAGAAAAAGACACGACTGTCAAGAACTTGTGGCTGAAAAGGTCTTAATATTGACATTCATCTTGTCAATCTGCTGTCGGGGGGTTTCAGTCACTGGCTTGCAAAAGTTAAACAAGGTTTGTCAGATAATAAAAAAAAAAAACATGTTCTATCTTATCATTGAAATACCCAAGGCCAGTGGTCCTCAGCCTTTTTATCACAACAGACCTGGGGGATGAAGGATTGTATGTAGAATGCTAGACAAACTGACAAAACACTGCTTCAACTCTGATACAACTTTTATTTATGGAGAAAATCTAAAAACACTGCAGTATTTGGGTGCTCTGTGATATAAATATTCCTTTTGAAATGTGTATTCCATACAAAGTATAAAACTGAGCGGTTAGTACTTGTCACATGACTCGCAGTGCACTCACGACATTTTGAAAAGCTGAGATATTTTCAATATAGGCTCATTCTGAAAATGAGAACCCCTATACAGGGTGGGCCATTTATATGGATACATCTTAATAAAACTAGGAATTTCACAAGAAAAACAATGGTGTGCTTGGTTTTAACGTAACTTTATTCTTTCATGAGTTATTTACAAGCCACCTCACATATACTAACGTACCACAAACATTACATTATTATCACCAACCATTCCTATTTTATTAAGGTGTATCCATATAAATGGCCCAACCTGTACATTTCTAGAGTTCATGAATTATGTAGCCAGAAGCACGTATGGCTGTATATCGTATTTAAAATGAACGCTTGTTCAGTTTGTCCAGTTTGCTTGCCATGCATGACGGGCCTCGAGTCCACCAAAGAATGGTTCCAGAAAGTGGGTAAGACAAAAACAGAAGCTAACAAATAAAATAAACAACTAGATAGCAGAGTGGGAATGTGGTAAAATCTGAGAAAAAAAATGAGATCAGTGGCCTCTGGTGGATTTGTGAAAACAAAATCTGCAAATAAGCATACCTCCTGGGATTTATTTGGAGCTCTCCAGTAATGTATAGTGATATGATTTCAGAATGAGCCTGGGTTGGATGTTTTCAACTGCATGTGCCTGGAAAGCGTGAGCTAATTCAATATTTCCAATAGATGCATGACTGGAAATGGAGGTGCAGAACAGACACGGTTTTTGAATGGTCCTTAAAGCCACCGTCATTTGAGATCTCCAGCAGTTGATCTTTTTCTTGTACAGACTGCTAGATTTACCAGATTTGTTGACAAATAGGTTGCAGATCTATTCCTTGGCAGTACGTCTGTGTCTTACTGATTTTGTTAGCTTGTGGGTTAAATTTTGGTGCTCAAATGACCATGAGAATACAGTAATTTTTCTAAATTAAAGTTGTTTTTACATAAAAGATCGGTCAGACTCAGATAATAAATGAAATGGAAATAATTAATGATTTCTTATGCAGCTTAATACCAATTGATCAACGGATTGTTACCGATCTGCGGTCCGGGGGTTTGAACCCTAAGCTATTTATATGGTTGTATAAACATGAGTGCCACCACTCAGCAGCAGGAATTGGGATAGAGCTTCTCATCAACCATTATGCTGATTAAACTGTTGCCAAATTTCTGTAGTACTCTGATTGTTGAAGGCATTAGACAAGATACAACAGATGTATTTAATAAAAATGTCCCTTACTAAATATATGCTCCAAAATGTTGTCCACTGATAAAACAAAAAAGTTCAATTGAGACCCAGGTTTAATGGAACTGTCAGGGAAGTCTTCTAAAAACCCATCAAATCCAGACAGAGAAGGATAACCCCAGACTATTAACATTTTAATGCAGAGACATCTTGATTGCCTGAGCAAAATACTAATAGACCTGGAGAGGAAGAGTGTGTGGGAGAAAGAGGAAGAGGACACTTAGCATTAAGAGTGAGTTTTTTATCCATGCTGTCCAGAGCTTTGACGCCAATCAGATGGATGATCTACTCAACCAGTTTGTTTAAATACAGATGCTGTTGGATTAGCATTAATTAGTTGGTCAAGCAGTTCTTTCAGGATCCATTCAGATTAAACAGTAGATTTTATTCAAGTTTGAAAATCAACTGTGTAAACCCTGTTCTCATAATTCTGCCTGTCAACTGCTGTTTGTCTGTGTGGAGAGGACACTTACTGCTTAAAGCATTGTCAGTTCTTCCCCTAAGTGACATTTTGTTTCCCCCATCATATATCTGACTTCTAGTGAGAGTTCATCAGTTCCCTTGTTTTCATAATTCTGCTCTTGCCATCAGCACAGCGAATGCATATGCTACTGACCCGCTGGTCTTCTCCCCCTCTTCTTGTCCTATATGAAGTGACCTTGCCTCTTATCTGTATGATGTGACATCTTTACCCTCAGCTGAAGTTAAACACATTATAGAAAAACGAGCCAAATCTGTAATTATGTTCATGTATTTATTGAGATTTATTTAAGAAAAACAAAGGAGTGACTTATATAAGTAATATTTTTTTCCGTAATCAAGTGTAGGCATCTGTAAGGACCTGTCATTCTTTCATTTAGTTCTTCTGATAGCATTCCAAAGACTGAATTACTTTTGAAAAATATAACATGCAGTTCTTGCAATGCGATGCAGTGTATAGAGTTGTCAACCTCTAAAACTGAGCAATTTATTTGCGGCCGGCATGTGAAATCTGCCTCACAGTCAAGTTCATCTGCATGAGGGATGTGCCTTGAATTGTTTTTGCACTAATAAGTTTGTCTGAAGGGTTGCAACACTGGCATGAGCCCATGTTTGAAAGTCAGAAAAGAAACTACTGGGGACCAAAACAACAGAGGTTCACACTGACGAATGCAAAATTGATCTTATTCATTAATAAATTCTTCGATTATATGGTCAAATTAGGGATATGGTATAAGATCATGCACAATCTCGTGAATACAGGAGAAACATCTTATGAATAAACAAGTTGGAAGACTTTTAATTCCCCAATCACCAGTTTTATAAATATTTGCCATGGATATAATAGAGTAACAGCAAATATGTGAACATTTTAAGAGCTGGCAGGACAAAACACCAAGTATTAAATATTAATCATCTAGCATTTTTAGAATTTTCATAATTGCAAGCCATAGCCTGCTAGACTTTCAAATCGGCAATTTCATTAAAGATGTATTTTATACCCTAGGAGACAAGCAACATTTCAGTTCTGACATAACATTTAATTAATCAACTGATGCAGTGTGATTTAAGTCATAACAAAAACAGACAGGTGCAAAAATTTGAGCACCCCAACAGAATAATGTCATCAATCTTTTGTAGAGCCACCTTTTGCTGAAATAGGTGCTTCTTATAGTAAAGGATAAGTCACTGAGTTCTTGCTAAAGGCATTTTGGTCCATTCTTTCTTGGAACATTTCTCCAGTTCAGTCAGGTTTGATGGGTGCCGAGCATGAACAGCCCATTTCAAATCAATCCATAGATTTTTGTTGATGTTCAAGTCTGTGGACTGGGATGACCATTCTAGAACATTGTATTGTGTCTGACCTAGAATTCCTCAGTAGATCTGGAACTGACTTTAGGTCATCCTACCCTGCCATAACTTCAGCCTCTTGACTGATTTCAGGACATTGTTCTTTAGAATCTGCTGATACTGCGTGAAATCACTGCAATTTTCAACTCTGGCATTGTTTCTAGTACCTGTGCTTGCCATACAGTACATCTGCACAGCATGATAGACCCTCCACCATATTTTACAGTAGAGAGCATGTTCTTCTCCTGAAATACTGTTCTTTTTCTGCCATCCAAGTGCCCATGGTTGTGGCATCTGTCCACAGTATAGTTTTCCAAAATGATTCAGGCTTGTCCAGATGAGTCTTTGCATACATCAAACGACTCTTCTTGTTGTCTTCTTCTGCATCACTCTTCCATTAAACTGTTCTTTGTGAAGAATGCACTGAACTGTGGGACGATGTACAATGATATTATCAGCAGTAAAATGTTCCTGGAGCTATTTGGAGGTGGTCTGTGGTTTGTCTGTGACCATTCTAACCATTCTTCGCCTTTGCCATTTAGATATTTTTTCTTAGTCTAGCACATCTTTTTTACACAAGAACTGTCTCTGTGGCCTTCTATTTTCCTATGATATTTTTGACTTTAAACCTTTGCGATACTTTTTTTTTGCGATACAATTTAAAGGGCCATGAAACCCCCTCGTTTCAGCAGGGTGTTTTCACACCTCTACTTTGGAAAAAGTCAGAAAAGTGGGCGTGTCCAGCTCTGTTTAGGGGGGAGTGTCGGAGGAACTAAAGTGGGATGGTGTGGGAGTGTCTATTTGTGCACGCGCGAGTTTCAGAGTCAAAATACACACCCACACAGACAGGAGAAAGTGATGTTTAACCTACATGGACATCTGTAGTCGAATTATTTGCCAAATTATTAAATGTTGGACTTTAACTGCAGTTTGGCTCTTTCATTCAGGGAATTCATTCATGCCTCTCGCGACAAACGAGATATTTGATTCGAGGAACTGCTGCAAGCGTGTATTTTTCATGCAGTGTTTGATACCGCACGGCGAATGAGAGAAAAAAAACTCTGCATTTCCCGGAAACTTAGATGCACACGGCAGGTAGTGTCAGAAAGCCGCGTGTGTTATTCCGGTCACAAAATGCGGTGCTAACATTTCTGCACTCAGTGCAATAGTTAACTTAATTCGATACGAACAAACTGAATAAACAAAGAGCACTGGTCGCTCACTTACCAAATCTGTAGAGACAGAACAATCACCAGCAACTAGAGCCGCGTCTTTATGAAGAGAATACTACAAGCAAATCCAGATTTCAGCATTTGCAGATGAGAACAGCTCTCAGGTAAACAATAATCCTCCTTAGACACGTAAGTTATTGTTGTCGCGCGTCGCGTACACTGTTAATCCACACGTGATCCAGATAAACTCTCCCAGAGAGAAAATGAAAACGAAACTTAACTGCAGCAAACTATAAAAGCAACACTTCACGCTTGTTTTGCCAACACAACGTGGCGTCTTTGTGGTGTAAACACGGTGACAATAATGAATATTAATGAAGTTGCACAATAGAGCGCGCTGATTGGTTTGACCCAAGCCTTACTCATGCATTAATGCATCACAATGTAAGACGTAATAAGACTCACTCTGGCACAGACGTCCAGTCTCCACGCTGGAATACACGCTATTATGTCATGACCGTGACGCAGCTTCAAAAATTCGTTTCAAACAGGAAGTACAAATTTGCTTGAAATAACGCAAAAACAACCAATTTACACTTTTTAGTGAAATATAGGTGTCCTAATAGTGTTTTTAGCAGTGTGGGACACATATACGACTGTCAAAAGCTCAAAAAATGTGTTTTGGTGTTTCGTGACCCTTTAATTTCACACATCTCAATACTGTTACACTACGTATTTCTGTCTGAAAACTTTACCTTATCTAGCTTTCACTAGAAACCCAAACTGCATTTCACTGCAACATTCTTTTTTTAAAAAAAAAATACCTATTTATCTCAGTTATATTTAGGTTTTATGTTTAATTTGACCTTTTTAGCTCAATATGATTTTTATTATTACAATGAAATCTATATAAAAACCAAACGGAACTGTGCATTCTGGTCTATATATTGTGCATTTTAACTTCACACTCAACCAAAAAAGTTACTTTAGGGGTACAATAGTATGTCAATAGGGCAGTACCATTATATATTGTAACTTATTTTTGTAACTTATTTACCACAAAAATGTTATATTAATATTGCCAACTTAATTTAAATAATTGTACAATAAGTTACTAAACTTTTTACCATAAAAGAGGTCTTTTTAAGGGTACTGTCCCAGTGACAATCTGTTGTGAAGTTACTTTTTTTGCAAATATTTATTGTAATGTTTTATTTTATTTATTTATTATTATTATTATTTTTTTTTAGTATTTGGGTTATATGATGTACATGGCACAATTAATACTTTTCAATAATACAGTGCACTTTAGAGAAATTTCAGAAGTCATTCAAGTCACACTACTGCAAATAATATGTTAAGCTAAATACTGTACATTAATTAAGCTGACCTGAAAAGCATGTTACAGTATGCAGATCCTACATGCTGAAATGTGAGTGTACATTTGTCCAGGTAGCTAATATATTCCCATATGCAACTAGAACAATAGATAAAGTTTCCTATTGCTGATCATTGTGCAATACTATACTGCTTGACCCCTTTGTGAAGTAGTGAACTCCTGTTTAAAAGTATATTTCTATGAACGTTGGATGTAGCATGGTGTTTGGGTGTAATCATCTTTCATAGTGTTCTTCATAGCATTTCCTTTTGTTTTCAGTGTCACATTAACTTGAAATGCCACAGTGCGTTCACTGTACAGAATGTCATACATCACTGCATTTCTTTTTCTGAATCCTCCTGTTGTAACATCTCAAAATAGGAAGTTGGTTGCTGATGTCAGCATCATTTTGTAGTAGAGTGTTTTTAAATATAGGCCAGCTTAACTTGACCTCACTGCAGCACTGAGTGTGCAGGATTAAAGCTATATGAAAATTCCCTGAACTAAAATAGATCTCCGTTCCTCATTAAAACACGAAGCGTAACATCCTCAGAGAGAGGAGAACATATCCCAGCTTCTTGGTGCTCCATAAGCAATATGCTGTAAACTTGGGGTTTTCTCCACTGTCAGAGCACAGCAGCATTACATCTCTGAGTCAGACAGCAGCTGCTATTTATAAGCTCCATTGGCTGAGCTTGTAACTTCTGTTCTGCTGGCCTGGATTTACAGCTCTTTGGAGTATTTGCTCTGAATCTGCAGCTGTTAGAAATTGGTAAAGCTTCTTCCATGTAGATCCCTACTGCTGGAGTAACTGGCTAAATGCTGCAAATCTATAATTCAGTTGGAGTGACGCTGTAATTAGGCTGAGAGCAGTTTAGGAGAGATTGTGCTACTAATGTAATAATAATTGCAATGTCACCTTTTAAAATTCTTTTGAGGTTTTGAGGTAATATTCTGAATGTGGGATTTTAATATAAATCTTACATATAAATGTTCCAATCTAATTAAATGTAAATGTTAGAAGTAAAAGTGGAAACTTAGTTTAGTAGCTGGTAGTAGCTGCATAAAAAGGACTGAGGCAGTAATACATGTGACCTTTAGCTCTTCAGAAATTGAAAGAAGTCATACTTTAATATACTCTAGCTTTTTTAACTGTTAAACCTGTTATTTACGTTGCAATACTTGTCACATGTAGATGTGATGCATGTATTTTTCTTTTTTTATTGATGACACTGGACAAAGCCTTACCAAGTTTGTTTATTACTTAAATAAAATATACAGTGTCCTTTAAAAAAATTCCTTTATATTTTAGAACATTACATACATACATCACATAATCATGAAAATATTTTAAAATTACTCATTTCATGTCAATTCCATGTGTTATTAATTATGGGATAGTAATTTTGCACATACAGTTAGGTCCATAAATATTTAGAAATCAACATAATTCAAACATTTTTGGCTCTATCATACCAATTAAAATGAGCAGATGAAAGGAATCTGTTACTGTCAACTCTCATGAGATCCAAAGAGCTGTCATTATCAGTCAAGCAAGCCATCATTAAGCTGAAAAAACAAATCAAACCAATCAGAGAGATAGAAAAAACCTTAGGCATGGCCAAAATAACTGTTTGGAACATTCTTAAAAAGAATGAATGCACCCGTGGGCTCAGCAACATCAAAATAACCGTAAAGCCACATAAACAACTGTGGTGGTGACCAAATAATTATTTCCCACAGTTGGATAGATCAAGAACACTTTCCAGGAGATAGGTGTATGTGTGTCAAAGTCAACAAACAAAAGAAGACTACACCAAAGTGAATACAGGGGGTTCATCACAAGATGTAAACCATTGGTGAGCCTTAAAGCAGGAAGGCCAGATTAGAGTTCTAAAAAAGCTTTCACATTGCTGGAAAAACATCCTATGGATAGATGAGATCAAGATCAACATGTACAAGTGTAATAGGTAGAGAAGAGTATGAAGAAGGAAGGGAACTGCTCATGATCCTAAGCAGTGACCCATGCTGGTATAGTGACATGGCGTGGGCATGTATGGCTGTAAATAGAACTGGTTCACTTGTTTTTATTGATGATGTAACTGCTGACAAAAGCAGCAGGATGAATTCTGGAGTGTTTCAGGCAATATTCTTGCTCATATTAAGCCAAATGCTTCAGAGCTCAATAGATTGTACTTCACAGTGCAGATGTAAAGGAGAAGGACCCAAAGCAAAGTTTTTGAAGGGAAAAAAGTGGAATGTTATGGCCTAATCAATCACCTGACATGAATCAGATTGATCATGCATTTCACTTGCTAAAGACAAAACTGAAGGGAAGATGCCCCAAGAACAAGCAGGAACTAAAGAGAGTTGCTGTAGAGGCCACCAGGTATGAAACCCAGCATCTGGTGATGTCTTGCGTTCCAGACTGTAATTGAGGGCAAAGGATTTGCAACCAAATATTAAAAAGTGAAAGTTTGATTTATGATTATTATTCTGTCTAATTACTTTTGGTCCCTTAACAAGTGGGAGGCAGATATGCAAACTGTTGTAACTCCTACAGTGTTCACCAGATTTGGATGTAAATAGCCTCAAATTAAAGCTGACAGTCTGCAGTTAAAGCACGTATTGTTTGTTTAATTTTAAATCCATTGTGTTGGTGTAAAGAGCCAAAAATGTTGAAATTGTGCCGATGTCCAAATATTTATGGACCTATTTATGTACAAATGAAATCTCTCAAATTGTTTTAAAGCTAACATCAAGGGAACATTACATCTCATTTAAAGTTTTTATGATATGTTTAAATGATTTCTTGATATAGATTGAGGATATTAACGTGTATTATAAAACCACAATTATTGTAATTAATAACTTAAATTTTGTTTTAATTTTTATATTCACGTAAAAGCTGTTGATTTAAAGTAATAAGGTTTCTTATCAGTGATAAGATTTCTAAAACTGACCAATCTTTTTAGTTTAAAAGATCTCGATGTATCATCGGGGTTATTTTTTTATTCTACTTCAAAGTCCCGTAGACTTGCATGTAATAGATCATGAGGGACCCCCTTTTTAGCTAAAAATCTTCATTGATGTTCTGCTGAAGAATCACCTACATTTTGAACAGCCTGAGGCGAGACTTTATTAAAAGCAATTTCTCACTTGTAAAATGGGCTTTTTAAATCTTGTCTGAGCTAAATAGCCTCTTATTTGCAGCATTGTTCTCACATTTAGCATAATTGGCCGCAATTTGCATGTTCAGTTGCACTGCACATTATAAAACAACACATTAAAGGTTAAACAAAAATTGGCTTCTTAATTACATGGTAGATGTTTGTGGAGGATAATATGACAATACAGCACAAATGAACAGATTTTCTCAGGTCCTAGTCCTTTTGCTTCAAGTTATAATCAAATAATCATTAAATGAGGCAGAAGTGCTTCTGCAAGAAACATCACAATTTGTCCTTGAACAGCACTTAATATTCTTTTCCTTTTTCCTTTTCAGGCACTTGGGTGACATTTGGAGGGCAGATTTCAGATGATGTAAGTGAGAATTGTTATTTTCTTCTCAACCTGTACTTGAAACCATGAAAGTCTGAACTATTCAAATCCGAGAGGAAAAGAGACAAGAAAAGCCTGCAGACGGCAGATACTCTGAATTGTGTGTTTGTGAATGCACATGATGCAAAAGACTCTGACATGTTGTTCTAGAAGTTGTATAAAATGTTGAAGAGCACAGACACAGATGTTGTGGAAGGGACAGTCACGTCCACCCAGAGGACAAGTGAGGATGATAATTTGTTTTTGAGGGCATGTAAGTTTATATAAAACAGCCTGCTCTCCTCGATGGAAGGGTTAAAATGACCTTTAGTATGCATGGTCAAACAGCCCCTGACTTTCTGTACTGTCTGTCAAGAGATAAAGATGAGATGTTGGAATCGTCACCCCGTCCTAAACAGGCACACATCTAGTGTTGAGCAGAATGACTCAGCGAACTGTCAGCTGAGTGAATCTAACTGGACTCGCAGCGTAGACTGACAGGGCAGTTTGTTTCTCTGCTGTCATCAGGGATTTGCTTTCTCTGCGGCATTGGGATGTCAGAGGGTAACGTCTGAATCAGGAATTTATGTTAGGACTCTGTGTGAGTAACAGTCTTGGACGGTGTGTGAAAGTAGTAGGAGGAGGATTAAAGGAAGTGTGAAGAGGCTTCTGTTAAATGAACTAAAGTTGACGTTGTGTTCACTCTTGGTCTACAGACTGTGAAAACTGCTCTTCTCTCAGTTCCTCCCCCTGTTTAAATATCAGCCATTATATTTGAGCTTTACTTTATAACCTATGAGCAATGTATCTTTAAAAGTCAAGAAAGCCACACTGGAAGAATGTACCAAGATATTTGCACCCAAAGTATTCTAATGCATCATATTTGCTGCAGTTCTCAGCCGAAATGGACACCAATAAATTTAAATTCTTTGTACACAAGTTATGTTTGCAGGGTTGTTCAATTTTGAGGACTTCCTCACAGTCTGTTCGACAAAAATAGGGTTGTTGCTAGATTGGATATGGTTGCGGCCAGAAGTTAACAAGAATTAATTATTTTATTTATTAAATTTCTATTTATTGTATTTTGTTAACCCTACCCCCACCCCAACGCTAAACCCAACCATCACAGTAATGTAAAAACAGTATAGTTGTACAGAGTATTATTTAATCTAACTTATAAATCACCCAATAAATTGTATTTTTTAATACCTACCCCCAAACCTAAACCTAATCGTCACAGTACTGTAAAAATATTATTTATTGTTATATAGTGTCATAAAAAAATGCTATGATAATTGATGTTCACATCGCATTTCCGGCCGGCCATTAGTTCGATTTAGACATTTACACTTTGTTTATACTTGGTCTCTTCACTTGTTTTCTCTAATTGGATAGCTATCTGATTTGTAAAAATGGTTTATTTTATATTTAGCCACGTAAGTGTTTAAGAGATTTATAAAGAATAAATAGTCCTAACTTTAGATTAGGTCACAAAACTGTATGGGTTCTGTTAACCTATTTGTGCCCAAATATTTAAGAATGATTTCATGCATGTAGCCTTGTTAATGGTGTCCTATATGAACATGGTTTGTATTTACTTTCTCCATGTTTTGATGTTTTTTAAGAAAATCATATTTGAATATGCGACAACTAGTTGCCGGTGGACAAACATGTTGTAAGAACTCAAAACTCAAACTCAAAACAACTGCTGTCAAAAGATCTATTTATATTCATAAGCGTATTTAACATGTTTTTCAAGAGTTCACACTTAAAATGATTATACTAATGATTGATTATAAAGCTTGTTCGGCATGCTGTCCTGGGAAAGAGCCCTGAGCTCATAAGATCCTTAAGCCTGGGGCTCCCTCCCGTTTGCAAGGCGAGAGGGGAGTTTGAGCTCAGGTAGATCTCGAGAACTCCCCTGCTATAGTAGCTAATAAACCGATAGTGATTGCTCTTAGAAGATAACTATTTACTAGAGCATGTTTATGATGCCCATTTGGATTAGTCAATTAACTTAGGTTGCATGTTTTTTGACGGTGGGAGGAAACAGGAGAACCTGGGGGAAACCCACGGGAGCACGGGGAGAATGTGTAAACTCCGCACAGAAACGCCAGCTGGACCGCAAGGACCAGAACCAGTAGTTCCCCTTCGGTTGGGGAACTTCAGTGCCATGAAATGGGAGGATTCGGATCAGAAGCCGCTTGTCTGGAGAGTATTGAACGGGCCAATGAATGAAATTAATTGGCAGCGTAAGCTTGCGCAGGTGTGCGGCATCTGCAATTATCTCAGCATATAAGCACACCTGAAGCCAGCAGACGCCATCCTTTTCGCTTCAGATCCTTTCTGAGTGAGTCGATGAGGGTTCCTCTTGCTGATCAGCACTTCAGAGCGAACGAGTGTGTCTCCCGGTCCAGAGTGGGTCTTCGCGGTTTCAGACGGTCGAGCTGGGTTTCTCCCTTGCCTGCGGTTCTTTGGGTCCGGTCCTCCAGAGCAGTGCGTATTGTTGCAAACTTTCCTAAAAGAGCAACACAGTCGTGTAGCACGTCCTTTTCAGGATGGCGCTCCGACTGTGCGTTTCTGGATGCGGGGGTTTCCTGGCTCCGGATGATGGACACGATCACTGCATTGCATGTTTGGGGGTCCAGCATGTTAAAGCGAGCCACCCCAGTTGCCTCCTGTTCTAAAAAAGCAGCGGGCGCTCGGGCAGATCTGAGGGTTTCAGCGGGAGATAATCCACCGCCCACGGGCTCGCGGACCTCTCGCTCCTCACGGCGCTCCATCCAAGCTTCGGGTAGTGGGAGTGATCCGTCTAACCAGATGGTAGCTCTCACACTCGCTGACACCAGAGATCAGATGTCCTCCGCGGCATCGGAGGGTGGGCTTTCACTGTCCGACGAAGATCCGGACCCGCTCGCCCCCTCCGGGCAGGTGAGCGCTGTCAAATTGGATCCTGAAGCGGACATGTTAGCCGTGCTTTCCCGGGCTGCTTCGGCCGTGGGGTTGGAGATGGTTTATCCCCCAGCTCCGCGGCCGGACCAAGCCAAGCTTATTACATGAGCTGCGCACCGCGACCGACTATGCTCTTCGGACTACTAAGTCCGCCGCGTGTGCGCTGGGGAGGACGATGTCCACACTTGTGGTTCAGGAACGCCACCTCTGGCTAAACTTGGCCGATATGCACGATGTTGACAAAGTTCGCTTTCTTGACTCGCCCATATCCCAGGCTGGCCTGTTCGGCGACACCGTCGGTGAATTCACCCAGGAAATCAAGGCGGTGAAAGAGCAGTCGGATGCGATTGGCAATGTCATCTATCGGCGTGGCCGTAAGCCCGCTCCGCCCGCCGAGCCATCCACCTCCGCTGTTCCTCGCCGAGGGCGCCCGCCAACGAGTGCTGCTCCGCCCCCGCCTGCGCCTCCGGCCAAGCGGGCGCGGCGTACACCTCGAAAGCAGGCAGCCCCTCCTGCCCAGGGCGCCGTTAAGTCCGGTAAACGGACCGCGAAGCGTCCCTGAGACAGGCCATCCGGAGAAGAGGAAACTTGCTCTTTCCCCGCTGGAGGGCGGGGCCCCGATAACAACGGTACTTTTCAGTGCCACCAAAACATCAGTAAAAGAGCACTTTTTCCCTTCCCCGGATGTGACTGCACGAGTTCTGCCAGTCCGGGACGCGCTGCCTTCCGGCTCGCAGACTCTACATGCTTCGCCAGTGGCTCACGAGCGCTGGGGGGACGGTCTCCCTTCCCTCAGCCCTCCAGCCCCCTCTCCGGAGTCAGGGTGCGGAGCCAGAGCGAATCGCTCTCCTCCAGCTCTTCCGCGGGACCCTCGTGCTTCCCGGATCAGCACACCCACTCCGCGCTGCCCCACCGCTGGTACGTCAGCAATTGTAGCGATGACTCCATTAGCGAGGGCTCTGCCTGCCTGGTTAGCGCGGGCCAGCCCCTCGCGGTGGCTCATACGCACAATCAGACTCGGTTACGCGATTCAGTTTGCGAAACGGCCCCCCAAGTTTACGGGCGTGTATTTCTCCAGGGTCAACCCCCTGTCCGCCCCTGTCTTGCGAGAGGAGATTGCTGCCCTCCTGGCGAAGGGTGCAATCGAGCCGGTTCCTCCAGCCGAGATGGAGAGTGGGTTTTACAGCCCATACTTCATCGTACCCAAAAAGAGCGGTGGGTCACGGCCAATCCTAGATCTGCGCGTTTTGAACCGCTGTCTGCACAGGCTGCCGTTCAGAATGCTCACGCAGAGGCGCATTCTCCAATGCGTTCGTCCTCAGGATTGGTTTGCAGCCATAGACCTGAAGGACGCGTATTTCCATGTCTCCATTCTCCCACGCCACCGCCAATTTCTGCGGTTTGCGTTCGAGGGTCGAGCGTGTTGATATCTGACAGAAATAGTTAAACAGCTCAGTGATAAGTAAAGCTGCTGATTTTGTTTGCAGAGTTTTTTTTAAAGATCTTGAATCTTTAGATCTTGAGATTTTAAGAGATTTATTAAGTTTTTAGACAAGTTCCTAAGGCTATGTCCACACGTACACAGGTGTTAATGTAAACGAAAACTTTTTTTCCCCATTTTCTAAAAAACACAGACTAGGGCGCTTTAAAAAATCTTCATCCTGACAAAGAGCTTTCAAAAATTTTTGTCAAAAAAAAGCTGCAATTTAGACAAAATCCATGTTTGTGTGGACAGCAGGGCCTAAGGTTGTTACTAAAATTGGTTGTAGTTTTGTGTTTTTCGTCAGTGATTCTGCTTTTTAACAGCAAGAGTTCATTGTTCTCTGTTCACTTAGCACTTTAACTCTGCTCCAGTGTTATTTTAACTCTTTGTAGGAGTGGGACCAGTGGGAGAAGTTGATTTTGCTGTGTGTCAAATTGTGCATCAACAAAGTCTACTTTAAAGCAAAGGTATCAGTTAAATTGTTAGGTTATGTTTAGATGGGGTATTATGAAAACAAAAATCATTAAAGAATCATTAAACAAACAATTAACCTTGATTTTTTAACTTATTTAAAAAAATATATTCCCTAATTCCCCATGGTTTATGCACTTACAATGTATTTGCCAACTGGCAACTATAGTTGCCGCTTGAACTTTTGACAATACAAAAAAACAATAGATTTATTGAAAGATTTGTTTTATTTTGAATGAATCTAAACATTTGTTCATTCATTCATTCATTCATTTTCTTGTCGGCTTAATTCCTTTATTAATCCGGGGTCACCACAGCGGAATGAACCGCCAACTTATCCAGCAGGTTTTTAAGCAGCCGATGCCCTTCCAGCCGCAACCCATCTCTGGGAAAATGAATCTAAACAACTTTATGATTATGTTGATTTATATTTGTGAACAAAAAACTCTTTCGTATCATGATTATTGCCCTCATTTGGGAAGGTTTGCCTCAATTTTGCATCCTGAAATGAGGGGTAGGAAGTTGAAGGCCTCATGCGGCAGGAAGTAAATCAATTCCTTCGTTTTTTCTTTCTTGAAATCTTTTATTTGGTTGTTTGCTTGCATGTCATTGACAAATTAAACATGGATAACATGTAGAAAATTACTTAGAAAAAGAAGATGGCAACTATGAACTTCGTTAGCTATAGGTGCCGGTGCTGGGCTTAAAATAGGTTAAAGCATTTATTAACATATATTTACATTTAGTCATTTAGCAGACACTTTTGTCCAAATCAACTTACAGTTAAGGAGGTATTCAGCGATTCAACAAGAAGAGGCAATACATACAAGCTTGTTATTTAAAATAACTTGTTTGTGGTCAGAGAATTTAGTGCTATAGGAATTTTTAATTTTTTTTTTTAGTTTTTTTTTTAGAGAGAGAGAGGGAGAAAGAAAGTGCTTCTTATGGGTGATTTTAGTATAATTCACTTGGGTTCAGGTGTTCTCAGAAAAGATGGGTTTCTAGTTGTCGTTTGAAGGATATCAGTGTATCCTTAGAGTGGGAAAGGGAACATCATTCCACCAGTGAGGAACATTCATTGTAATTATAAGTATATGCCTAAATATGAAGATATCTAAACGTTAATTTGAACAGTTTATTAATCATTTACTTACTCTTTGGTTTTGGTTTATAAATAATGCAATACCTAATTTAGTAATGGTTTTAGTAATTATCATTACCAAAATATGAAAATGCAATCATCAAGCACAATTTACATTTCTAAGAGTAGAGCATTTGTAGCTGTACGTATAAACTGCTTACTAATGTATTATAATGAGTTAATGTTTAACAAATGATTAACTATTTGCTAACGCTTAATAAATTACTTAAAGTGTGCAGTAATATATAGTATGTTGTGTTACCATCTTCATATTGACAATTGCGTTGCCTTTGTAGTGCACTTAGAAAACATTTATGACATTTTGAACGCAACCGTTACTCATGACAAAAGCTATAGCCTAGGTGGCTATTATTTAAAAGCAGAATTTACGTTTGTTTTGTGAAAACAAAAATATATAGCATAAGTTAAGGGTTTTAATTTATAGTAGGTTTTTTAAGAAATGTGTCTGTAGCCTACTGTATATGACATGGGCCATGTGGTTAGAACATTTCTGCAGTGGTTTGAATGTGTCACAGTTGTAAAAGTAGACTTTTTACAAAAAAATGAAATAAACAATATCCTACTTAATAATAATAATAATAACAACAATAACATATTATTTTGGTGACACAGTGGCACAGTAGAAAGTGTTGTCGCCTCACAGTAAGAAGGTTGCTGGTTCGAGCCTCAGCTGGGTCAGTTGGTGTTTCTGTGTGGAGTTTGCATTTTCACCCTGCGTTCATGTGTGTTTCCACTGGGTGCTCCGGTTTTCCCCACAGTCCAAAAACTTGTGGTACAGGTGAATTGGGTAGGCTCAATAGTCCATAGTGCATGTGTGTGAATGAGTGTGCATGGATGTTTCCCAGAGTTGGGTTGCAGCTGGAAGGGCATCTGCTGCGTAAAACACATGCTGGATAAGTTGGCGGTTCATTCCGCTTGTGGCGACCCCAGATTAATAAAGAGACTAAGCTGGAAAGAAAATGAATGAATGAATGAATATATATATTATATTTATTATTATTACTTTTCTTAATAAATTGCCTTCTGTAAATTACAACCACTCTAAATTACTAACAATCTAATCTCATATATAAATCATATAAATTATTTATTTATATGAATTATATATGATATAAGAGTGTTAGCTAAGTAGTTTTAAGTTTTAGAATAGAATATGGAATATTCTCAATAATATTTGTAAAGAAAACATTGGCCCTATATGTGCCGTTTACATATATTTCAGTTAATATAGAAAACGAGTGCATATTTTAGTAAAACTAATATTGAATTTGAAGTGCATGTTAGTGTAAAACAATATAATTTTATACAAAAAATTATGGTCATTTTCTCTATAGAAGTTGTTACTCTGCTCTATTTAGAGCACCATTATGAAGGTTTTATGTTATAACTAACGTGGTTCAAATGATGGATCTGCGACAGAGAAAGTACTGTTTTGGGGAAACACTGGTGACTACATTGTTCTTTTCATAAACAATGCATCGTACTATGATAGTTCCACCACTAGTTATGTTTGACAAACGCACCCCTGGTCGGCATCCAGACCCCTCTCCACTATATGGGGCTGTTTACACTATATACTAACCTACATATTATTCATTCATAAGATACCCTATTCGAATGTCATCACTCAACGGGCGTTATCAGTGGTTATCAGCTAATAGATATGGACCAGTATGCACCTACTGATAGGCTTAGAAGGCTGTTATCATCCATTTACATGGTTAATCAGCTCTAGATCACATACCGCTGCGGCCAGAAGTTAACGATAATAATTTATATTACTTATTAAATTTACAATCAATTGTATTTTATTAACATCTACTCCAACCCTTAACCCAACCATCACAATAATGTAAAAACAGATCTAGATCTGGAGTCTTTCTATTAGGATATAGCTGTTTAACCATGTGAATGGATGATAAAAGCTTTATGAGCCTACCAGTTGGTGCAGAAGGCCCCAACTGGCCCATATCTATCAGATTTAACCACTAATAATGCCCACTCAATCTAGTGATAACATTCAAAGCAGTTGCATATGACAGGAGCAAACAGTAAAAAACTTAAGTGTGACAGATAAGCAGATACATGTTAATATGGATGTAATTATATGGATGTGAAATTGAACAATGGTGATTCAATGTTCCCCGATGATTTGTGATGATTGTGTTATTCAGCGGGTGTTATCTCAGAATAACATACCTTATTAGAGTCTAGGGATGTAACAATTCACCGTGAGTCAATAAAAAATTGATCAAATGATCAAATATGTGATGGTTTACACCGGTAGAAATGTTGAACGAATCACAATACATTTTTAACAGAGAGAGTGCAGGGTTTACAGGCCCAAACTTGGAAAAAGACATTAACTTAAACAAACAGAACAATGAATATGATGCAGCACAGTAAAAAACTACTGTCACAGACGTTGTATTGAATCGTGAGTCAGGTGAATCATTAGATCCCTATTAGAATCGAGTATTCGGTACAGCCGTGTAATCACCCACTATAAATGCCTGGATGTAATTTATCCCTTACTTATTACACAGCTGTTGGAAATACTCAATTATCATAGCAACACATTATCATTGCCATGATAACCAATGTAAATATTTGGCAAAATGAAACAATTGGAAACACAAATCAGATCTCAGCATTTGGACAAATAATTAGACATGGACTGACAGTGTAAAGAACAGTATTAAAATAGCTTTTTTCACCTATTACTTCTTGTAAGTTCAAAACCATGACTAAATGTAAATGTTGACATTGACCTGTAGGTTACCACCTAGTAGTGTAGCATCATCACAAGCTGTGCACTTGATCAGTTAGCTTATCTTTAATATGCTTTTGGCATTTTTCCTTACCTCTCTTTCATCTCTGTCTTTGCGCCGAGGGTCACCTTCCTGGATGAGTAGTCCTTTATTGATGAGCTGGGAGATTTGTTGAACTTGACAGGGGGAAATATAATTATGGCTTCTCATAAGAAAAGTTAAGGAGGAACTTAAAATTGAAGACACGAGTAGGATATCACAAAACTTCAGGCATCAAGCCAAATAGTGTGTGCCAATTATTTAATGTGATTTACATTTTAAATAAACATTTGATACAATGTACATATTGTATAGATGCAAGTAGTCCATTGTATTTATATTATATAATGCCTTAAACTTATTAGAAAATGTATTATCTATAATTACTTTCTATAAATACATCTGCAGTTAACACTATTAATCCTGTCTACCATCTAACTAACATTTATACCTGTAATACTAAACCTGTCACAAACCTTAATCAGATCATAAACCATATATATCTGTTTGATGCCAAAACAAAGGGGTTAAAGAAACTCAATATGAGGATGGAATAAAGTTTTGTTTACCACACACTTTCTATTTATAAGAGTAATTCAAACACTAAGTTTGATTCAAATTAATTAATTCAAACAGGAATGTTCAAACAGTAATAGTATAGTAGTTGCATGTAATGATTTTGGAAATAAGCCATGTACAATGTAAACCCTAATAAGTTGAGACTACTCAAATGATTTGAGAAAGTAATTCCCTCAGTTTGTTTGAGTAATAGGAAATCGATCAAATCATTGATTAAATATGGTTTCTTTGTTGAATTACCTTAAATGTTTAATTACAGATAACTTAAATGTTTAAGTACAGATAATTAAAAATTACTAATAGACAAAACTGGTGTTGCAAAAACACCAATGTTGGTGTTTTGTAACATTTAATTTTTACGAGGTGGGTCATTAGCCCAACACTCAACCCCCAACCTGGAGCACCAGGACATATACAAATACACTACGGACAATTTAGCTTACCCAATTCACCTAGCACATGTCTTTGGACTGTCAGGGAAACCGGACCACCCGCAGGAAACCCATGTGAGCATGAGGATAACATGCAAACTCCACACAGAAATGCCAATTGACCCAGCTGGGACTCAAACCAGCGACTCTCTTGCTGTGAGGCGACAGCGCTACCCAGTGCGTCTGTTTGTATAAAAATTAAGAAAAATGTATATCAGCATTTAAATATCTACTAAGTAATTTTACTTTTCTATTTCGTCAGATGGGTTCAAAAAGTGCCTCTGTCCTGCTGCAATTAAGCAAAATTCAGCATCATTCTTGTATTATATAATATATATTAAACAATATGTTTCCCAAACAATGACGTAACTCGCAGCTGAACTAACATAGTATAATGCATCGTTTGGGAACGATGTAGTGACGAGTGTTTCCCAAAACCCCTAGTTTCTCTGCCGCAGATCCATCGCTTGAACCACGTTAGTTATATTGTAAAACGCCCAAAATGATGCTCTAAATTGGGTAGAGTAACTCATTCTTTAGAGAAAAACACATAATTTCTTTGTGCAAATTATATTGTTTTACACGCACACGCATTTAAAATAAAATCCAATATTAGATTTGGTAAAATAATTGCACTCGCTTTCCATATTAACTGAAATATATGTAAATGGCACATAGGGTCTATGATTGCCTTACTAATATTTTTGAGAAGTTGAAAATTACATATTCTATTCAACATATCACTTCCAAAAGCTAACATGTATTCTAATATCATAAAAATCCTATAAATAAATAATGAGGCTATTTATTATAAAATTAAATTTAATATTTATTATTTATTAGAAATGAAAAAAATCATACAAGGTTTGAAGACTGCTTTTAAATAATAGGTTACCTATAGATTTCGCCATGAGGCTGTGTTCAAAATGACATCAATGTTTTTGAAATGCACTGCAAAGGAAGCACGAAGGTTAACATAAAGATCGCTAAAACTGAACTGTAAAAATAGTTTGAAAGCAATTTACACATGAGAGAGATGACCTTAATGCTTTTTTTATTTTTAATAATTCCAACTATGAACGTTAGAATGTTTCAAATGAAAATCAACAACTACAGACTATGTTTGTAACGACAAAACCAGCGACCCTAGTTGGCTAACGATGGTTTTGAGAATCGCACCCCAGCAGGGTTGTCAAGGCAGAATTTCAAGTGCAGCCAATGAAGCAGCGTTTTCAAAACAAAGACATGGTGAATCATGTTCTCTTCAGAAAGATTTTTTAGGTTTTAAAGAATGTCTTTTTTTCTTTTTAAGTAAAATTACTGAAGCTCTTTTGTAATATGATTTGAGTAAAATTATAAAGGATTTACTTTTTACTGGAATAAGACTTGAGGTAACACTTGAAAGGGGTTATTATAGGATTAAGACATGATATGTCATGATTATGAACGAGACTTTATGCATATGACAACTGCCATTAAGTGTCATTTGCTGATCCAAGTATGACATTGTTTGAAAAGCTTTTGTTATGACAGCTTGACATAAACAAAGATCCTAAAATTTCTTTGTCTTAAAAACCTGTCAGTGTTTTATAAATTTTATAACAGCATTCTTTTTTTTCTTAACAAATCAAATCGTAGCATTAGAATTATAAGGTTCTATTTGCGTTCTAATTGATTTTGAGATATTGAGTTTCAAAGTTTTTGCATTCCATAACAAACAGTATGTGTGTAACGATTGTTTATTAAATATAAAGTCTTAACATGTAAACAACTTATAAAAAACTTCCCATAATGTAAATAAGTTGTCATTTAATAAGAATATGTAAATAACTCAACTTTTACAAAAATGTCACATAGAACCTTATAATTCTAAGGTGAGGAAATATATCATTTAAATGCCATTAAATATTACTACAGTTGTTATAAAACTATTTTTAAAAAGTACTGACACATTAATTAAATTTTATGATAAAAGTGATTATAATGCAATTTTAAATTTTAATTATTTAATTTTATGCATTTCATTTTATTATTTATTTATTTATTTATTTATTTATTTATTTATTTTTTAAGCAAGGTTTACAATTTTTTGACATTCTGGCTGAAGTCAAAAGGAGTAAAGGAGTTACTTTACCAGGATGATACACTTGCAGACAAAAGTCTTGTCATCTATCCCAATTGTAAGAGCAGCAAATAATAACTTGACTTTTAGTTGATCATTTGGAAAAGTGGAAGATTTTTCTGAGGAATCATGTTGAACTGCAACCCAATCATCACAAAGATCTATTGGAACTCGCATGCACCCAAGATTCTCATAGAAATCAGTCAACTTTGGTGAAGGAAAAATCATGGTTTGGGGTTGCATTCAGTGTATGGTGTGCAAAAGATCTGCAGAGTGGATAGCAACATCTACAGCCTGAGGAATCAAGACATTTTTGCTGCCCATTACACTACAAACCACAGGAGAGGGTAAATTCTTCAGCAGGATAGCACTGATTCTTATACTTCAGCCTTCACGTCAAAGTTCCTGTAAGCAAAAAAGGTAAAGGTGCTCCAAGATTGGCCAGCCCAGTCACCAGACATGAACATTAATGAGCATGTATTGGGTAAAATGTAGGAGGAGGCACTGAAGATGAATCCTAAGAATCTTGATGAACTCTAGGAGTCCTGCAAGAATGCTTTCTTTGCCATTCCAGAGAGATGTATGGATGCAGTCTTCCAAGCTCATGGGAGTCATCCACAATATAACTTCTTTTTCCATTGCACCATGATTTTATATTCTATACTGTACATTATTTCTGTTAAGTGACAATACTTTTGTCTAAGCAAAATTAGACCTTACTGTCTTAATTAAATAATTTAAAATCAAGGCATGATCATATTTTATTTTGGTAAAATAAGCGTAGTCTAGGGTCTTTGCCTTTCATATAAGCCACTTCTGATACTAAATGATCAACTAGAAGTCAAGGTATTATTTGTTGTTCCTAAAACTTGGATAGGCAACAAGACTTTCGTCAGTTAGTGTATATCATTAGGCTTGAAGTACTTGATTTACATACTTTATCCACCACTGCATACAAGTGTCTGACCCATTTCCTGAAAAGCAACAGTTTCACACCAACAGGGTTTCCTCGGGACAATGACCCGTCTATCTCTGATTTTCTGTGTGTGTTTGTTGTGTATTGCAGGTTGCTGAGCAGCTGATGACTATAGCGTATGAGAGCGGGGTGAATCTGTTTGACACTGCAGAGGTGTACGCTGCTGGAAAGTGAGTGTGACTCAGCATCAACAACATTACCCAGAATTCACTTCGCTCCATGATTCATCATTAAATTTTCTGTCTGTTACAGAGCTGAAGTCATACTGGGAAACATCATCAAAAAGAAGGGCTGGAGGTACGGCTCATTTGTATTTTATGTGTCAAACCCATCCGTGTCACTTTGCACAATAATAGAGAAGCAAACATAAATTCAGTGAAAGTGAAGCTTTTTATGTTATGTTTTTTTTTTTTTTTGTTCTATTGTGTACCTGCTGAATCTGGTTACATCTCATTACACACATAAACTTTGCTTTCTAGGATAATGTTTAGTTTGTGTCAGTTTGTTGCCAGCAAATTGGTGCATTATTGAATTATTGCCATGGAAACAGATGCTAACCCACTGTGATTGCCGTAACTTCTGGAATGACAGCGCTTTTGCTGACTTTGAGTAATTATTCAGCTGATTTGTCAATTGAAGTGAGATTTATTATTCGCTGCAAGATTCACAGCAGTTTCCACATGAGCTGTGGAGTCTGGGAAAGTTATTAAACATAAAAAGATGAAAACAAAGAACTATTATACTGCCTACTGGATTTTACTGTATTTAGAATGGTAAATACTTAATAATGCTTGAGCTCAGCGCACCACTGAGCCCCTTATGATTTGAAGGGGAGTTATATCTTTCTTGCATTGACTCTACAATTACTTCAATAGCAGGTTGATTGAATTAAATTTTTTACATATGAACAATATTACACGAGTAGCAGTGCGATATGGCTGTGTATCGGCACTGGTGGAAGGCGTGTGTTGGCTTAGAAGGCGCGAGTCCCTTAGTGTCCCACCAGTGATGATATTGACCTTATTTTTCAATGCGGAAGTGCACTCTGTTTTGCGATTGTTTTAGAACTTTAGATTCAGCTGCTATGGGAGAAATGACTAGGAATAATAAACCGCAGAAAACAGTCAAACTACTTGCTCTACAAACAAGTGTTTGCATGACTATACAGACTATACTGACCCAGCCAGGGCTCAAACCAGTGACCTTCTTGTTGTGAGGCGATTGTGCTACCCATTGTGCCACAGTGCTGCCCAAGTGGAACAATAGAATAAGAAAATATCAGTTTACAACATCAATCAACATTAGGAACTGTTTTTTTACATATAAAAATGAATGGAAGTGAATGACACCGGAAATCTTGAGCCAAAAAGATTCAAATGGTTGTGATCGCTCATACGCGAAGAATAACGTGAATAGAGCCTTATCACTATGCTACGAGTGTGATATTGCTTTTATACAACAGTTTGATGGCATAATCGTGTATATATTATAAAGGAAATCAAACACAGACAGACTTATAAATTCTTTTGCACAAGGAAATACTTTGTTCCGCCGTTCATTTACAACTGCAGTTGAAGTCAGAACAGCAGAAACCATTGCTAATTCACCATTATCACTTTAGAGCTTGTAATCGAATGATTTTCTGACTTAATGTCAACAGTAATGAGAAAACAGCTGATTTTGCTCACATTTTAAAATTAAAATGCTGAACGGCATGAAATGCCTTCAGTCTGGAGACATTTCTCAGTATTTCTCTGTTGCAAACAAGATTTCACAGTAATTATCCCCGGAAAAGCCAAAAGAAAATCAATACACTACAGTGTTACTATGGTATAAATAGAGCACTACAACATGCAAAACGGCATGAAATGCCTTCAGTCTGGAGACATTTCTCAGTATTTCTCTGTTGCAAATGGAATTTCACAGTAATTATCCCCGGAAAAGCCAAAAGAAAATCAATACACTACAGTGTTACTATGGTATAAATAGAGCACTACAACATGCAAAAGAGATAGATCGACTTAAAATGTCACTTACCTGTTCGGTGGTGATTTGTTCAGCCGTAGTTTAAAACTATACACTGAGAAAATGATAAGTTTTTACCCTCTAAGAACTTATTATACAATTGTATTGGAAAGTTAACCATCTTTGCTGTGCCAAGTATGACAGGCTGAAGGCTGACTCTCTGAAATTCTTAATATTTAAAATAGGCACTATCCGTATAAAAAAAAAAACTGCATAGTTGCATTCTTAACTACATTCTTGCCTAAAAACCCTTAAAAGAACATTATGTTGTCCAACAGCTGCAATAGTTGTTAAACTGTAGTGAATTTATTGATCTTCTGTCGCTCTATGTAGGTGGAGTAATACACACTAGGCTCATTCTGAAAACATGGCCCTATATACATTTTTGGAGACAGCGAAATATGTAGCCAGAAGTACTGTACGTATGGCTGCCTTTCTACATATGGGGCAGCAAAAAGCTACTCCTTTTTGCACTTACCAGCTGACCGCTTACCTTAGTTTGGACAGCTTTCCTGCTGTTACCAATTTGTCCAGTTAGCTCATCATGTACATCGGCAGATTTGAGCTAGGGTTAGAGTTAGACGCAGTAAGGAATTGACCACAGTGATGGGGTTCGAGTCTGACGAAGAACGATTACAAAAAGAAGGTAAGACAAAAACAGAAGCCAAAAAATAAACAATCAAGTAAATAACAGGGTGAGAATGTGGTAAGATATATGAAAATAAGGTAAAAATCAGGTGAGAGCTTTGGATTGCTTTTTAAAACTGTCGGTTGGGTTTAAGGAAGTGGGTGGGTGCGTGGGTCAATCGGAGCTTTTGAAAACAACTATTGGCTTATTGGTTTGGTTTAGGGAAGGAGGAGGGTGGGTCAGTAATCGATCTGTCAGTCAGTAAATCGACAGCGACCTCTGGTGGATTTACACAAAAACTGTAAAAAAAAAAGTAGCTTCTGTATTTGGTGCTCCCCATAAATGTATATAGCAGTACATTTTCAGAATGAGCCTGGGTTGAATACACAATATATGAAGAGTTCAGATGCAAAAACCTCTAAGTTCTATCTGAAATTTTCTCCTAAAATTATTATTTTTCTCAGACTACTGTGTATCAGTTGAGTCATTTTCCTTTTATGTCAATTAATATGTTATTTTCATTGCATTTGATCCAAAATTAGTGAACATAAATATAGGTGTCTCGGATATATATAGGTCTGGAAGAAGTGAGAATAAAGTAAATGATAAACGAATTTTCATTTTTGGGTAAACTATTCCTTTAAGCAGCACAGCTACTGTCAGTAGTAATAGTAGTACAATATCAAACAAGCATTTTAAAGTAAATTCTAATAATATGACATTATAAGACTGAAATAATTGCTACTGGAAAGTCAAAATAATTATATTTTAAGATGCTTTTGGAAACTTTAAATTGTAATAATTTAAATCAATTTAGAATGAAACTTTCTATCATAAACATTCATTTTGTATTCATTCGTGATATTCATAAAATCAGCATGTACTGTCTCTCCTTTGCCCTCTTTGACACACAGAACATCTCATCAGACTGATTTGATTTAATTGTAGTATTTTAGAATTGTTGCTACATGATTCTATTCAGTCTGTCTCCAAACTAATTAAATCTGCCCATCTTTATGAACTTCAGAACCTTCTAAGATGTAAGCCCTGTATTACTTTCCCCGTTGTCTGTCAGCACATCATCAGCTAGTGTGTGAATATCCCATGACCCCAATCAAAATTCATAAACACATCTGGATTGATCTCATCTGTAAATGTTTGATGGATGTCCATTAAAGATGAAGTGACCCCTGAGATCTACTATTTTAATGAACAAAGAGATTCTACGCTAAAGAACCCATTTGCCTCACCTATGTCTTTCATTGGTTTACTTTTCTATCAATATTTATTTTCTTTGTTTCTCTCTCTTCATTTCTCTTGTAAATATTCTAAATCTTACCTATTTCCACACCTCCCCATAACTCATTTTCTCTTTCCTTTCATTCATTCTCTTTCCTGTAGCACTTTAGATTACAGTCCTCAACACCCCTGCAAAGTAAATAAACTGAATTACTGCTTACTTCTTTTGCAATAACATTAGTACTGCAATATTACTAAATATATGCAAATTCCATTTATTTACTATAAATAGGGATTACATTTGTAACAACTTTACAGTAATTATTGGTAAAAACCCGCAACCTGTTTAACAGTACATTTCCTTAACATGTATGGTTAATTTTTCCAGGATTCCCTGCGTGACACTTCACTTTTTATGCTATGTTCATTAATTATACACATTAGAGTTTTACCTTACATTGGTGTATGACAAAATATTTTTACAAAATATGGTTATTTACTGTAAAATTTTGGCATTTATTTTATGTTCCTACCCAATTTTAAACGGTTAAATTCCGGCTACCACCCCTGACATTTTAAACTGTAAGTTTTTATTCGATTTTTTTTTACAGTGTAGTTTATCTATAGGGCAAGATACAAGGACAAGGTAAGGTAACAATATAAAAAAAAATTGGGAAACATGTACAACCCTAAATAACAGTCTGCATTCCCAATATCAGATGACTATGACAGTGACACATAACCTACTTGAACATGAATTGATCAATTTAATTCAAACTCAAAATGTATATACAGTTGAAGTCGGAATTATTGAACCTCCTGAATTATTAGCCCCCCTGTTTTTTCCCAATTTCCGTTTAACGGAGAGAAGATTTTTTTTAACACATTTCCAAACATAATAGTTTTAATAAATAAATTGTAATAACTAATTTATTTTATCTTTGCCATGATGACAGTAAATAATATATAGGTATAGGTTAATTAGGTTAACTAGGCAGGTTAGGGTAATTAGGCAAGTTAATGTATAAAGATGGTTTGTTCCGTAGACTATTGAAAAAAATATATAGCTTAAAGGGGCTAATAATTTTGTTCTTAAAATGTTTTTTAAAAACTGCTTATAGCCAAAATAAAACAAATAAGACTTTCTCCAGAAAGAAGAAAAAAAAAATAAATAAAAATATATATATATACTTTTTTCTTATATATATATATATATATATATATATATATATACATATATATATATATATATATATATATATATATATATAAATATATATATATATATATATATATATATATATATATATATATATATATATATATATATATACATATATATATATATATATATATATATATATATATATATATATATATATATTTTTTTTTTTTTTTTTTTTTTTTTTTTTTTCTGGAGAAAGTCTTATTTGTTTTATTTTGGCTAGAATAAAAGCAGTTTTTAAAAAACATTTTAAAAACAAAATGATTAGCCCCTTTAAGCTATATATATATATATATTATTATTTTTAATAAATAAATAAATAGTGTAAATAAATAGACACATTTAAAACTCTTTATTTTAATCATGGTGTGAAATGCTCATAAATCAAGCAATAGAAAGTATATTAATAAATAACTTTAAAAGCACAATAGTTTTTTTATTAAACATGAATTAAAACATTTTAATTTGTCTATCTGTTTATTTGTTTAGGCATTTATGCATTGAACAATTATGTTTTAATGTTTTATTAAATTAAGCAATACAATTAAAAAACGAATTCATATATGTCTGTTAATTTATCAATTTAAAGGTGATCTATTTATATAAATGTTAACGTTTGATTTATTAAACTGATTCTTCCATCAAAGTCAATGCAGCTGAAAACACTTATAATTCTTCTAAAACTAATCAAAACATAACAGAAACCTTATACTTATACTGTAAAATCGAGTTATAACAAAAATTAGAGGATATGGGAAAATGAATTTAAAAGAGGTCAAAGAAAAAAAAAACTGTTATTATAAAAAAGCTGTATTAGTTTTCCTGATCTTACAGTGTAAATGCAACTGATGGCCCCTTTTTTTCTTGTATTTACATGAGAAACAACATATTTACAGGCTGTAAGTGTTTGCAAGTGGTGTTTGTTTCCCTTAACTTTTATTGTCATTCCTGTGTTTACACATAGCCTACATTCTGAATTTATTATTACCAAAAAAAAAGCACACTGTAAATTTGGTTTACTTACTATGTCATTTGCAGGCTGTGATCTAAAGTGTCACCCTCTTTTCTTTCACCTCATTTTCACCATCTCACTCCTCAGAGGCAATGGTGTGAAGTTTGTGTGTTTTTAACACCAGATGATCGTCTGCTACGCAGTGACGACCGGGTGTGAAACCAAGTCATTGAATTCATGACATCTGGCCTAATATATCTGTTCATTTTCACAACCTCGCTTTTCTGCTTCAAAATCTTTCTTAATTATATTATAAAGCCAAAATTCTCATAGCAGCTCTTGACTTTTTTTTTTTTTCGTGAATGTGTTGAATGTAGGACACAGCGCGAGTTCACACTAGTGAAAGCTCATTTACACCCATTTACAATGCAGATGAGAGCAGCTCTAAGAGACCTGCAGATTACTGCCAAAACAGCTACAGGCGAAGGTCACATGTGTGTCATCAGTGAGCAATGGCATCACTGTCTCTGCAGAGTCCTGTTTAACAGGTCTAGATGATGATGCTACTGTAGCTCTACTTCATCCAGCATGTACATGTTAATCAGACTCCATTTGGCATCAGAACTGAGCATTTGCTTGTGAATTAAATGATTACAGTATTTGCATAATTAATGTAATATACACTAACAGGGGTGGTTCTAGGATTTTATCTGTAGTAGCCCACGCTACTGTTGTTAACCCTCCTGTCTCAAATAACAAACTCGCAAAAGATATCTTAGATAGCTTAGATAGAAGATAGCTTATTTTGAATATATGTGAAAGACACTTGTCAGATTTTTTTTTAGACAGCAGGCATGAGGTTCAGCTTTGTGTTCTTCATTTTCTGTCTAATTCAGTGTCACACATCGCGTGCAAGTGACTGGATGTGATGGCACCTGGTGACATGGAGCCAATCTGCGAATCACAGCACATTATGTTATCTGACCAATCAAAGCCTCTTGAGGGCTAGGACTAAGTAATATGAGAGCCGTTTTCATGTTACCTGAGTAGCTGTATATAATCAAAGTAAGACATATAAAAATAACAGGAATTTCTACAAATGAAGCATGAGCACACATTACTTTGCATCTTCTAAACACAACCAAGCCTTAAAAATTCACTCTGGACCACCCCTTTAAAAAGTCTTAAGTGTTAATTTAGTTGTTCAAGCGTAAAACAAGATGAAAGGCAAATGCAAGCAACATGAAGAGCAGCAGGCGAACACTAAAACTCCACTGAAAATACTGTGATAAACATTTTGTCTGTCATTTTTGTCTGGTGTGAGACCCATTTTATATTTTATCTTCATCAAGCAGTGAAGATCATTGATTTTAAACAAACCTCTTAAACACAGCAAGATTATAATATTATAAAATAATATTCAAAATGAAAAGTCTCTGTGCATATCGCCCATTACATAAGTGGATGTAGCAGGTCTGTAAGCCTATCATAATGTTCAGAGCAGACCGAATGTTTTGATTGGACAAACTTGTCTTAGTCTTAGACCTTTCGCAAAATATTAAAATACATATAAATACAGGATTCAATATGTGAAACGACTTTCAACCAGTTTAACAAAACGTATTGCACCTAAACTGTATAATATTTAAAAATATATTTAAACTGTAGCTTGACTGCAGAAAATGCATGCTGTTATTCAAGTATGCCTGCACAAGTAAACATCAGTGTTGGGAGTAATGCATTACAAAAGTAATGTATTACAGTAATGTATTACATTTTCCTGTAACGCAGTAGTGTAAGGCATTACTAATACGTTTTCAGTAATATTTTCCTCGGTACATGTTCAGTAACGCGCACGTTACAACAAACCTTTTGCTCGCAAGACATTAACAAATAAAAAATACCGCAACTAAGTTCTATTTTCTGTTCGTGATTAGTGAATATTGTGTTGTCATTAATCTCCCTCTGGCTATTGGTTTTTATTTAAGTTTTTTTTACTTTGAACACGGAATGATTTCAGCCTCTGAGCTCGAGGACCGAGACTATTGGCTCAGCCCTGACGTGCAGTAGAAGAGCGGCAAATAGATGAAAGTGGCAGAAGACAAATGCATTCGCGAGATGAACGTCCGTGCATATGGTGTTATTTCACTGAAAAAATGTCGTAAGTGCAGTTTTACATGTCGAGAGCAGATTCATGTAATTCTCTGTTCGAGGAGAAAACTGCTCGACCGCAAAATTTCTCGCAGTCGCACGCACTCAAAACACAGCTGCTCACGTGCGAATGATTGGCTCTCATTCCGTCAGATGATGCAGTTCACAATTAGTGCATGTTTCCTCTTTCTTTCGTGCTTTTGCTCTCCAGAGATTCTCCTGTTCAATTGGTTATCCCAATAATGTTGATATGGTTTATATATTGCTACACTATTTATTAACAATACACAAAACACTTAAAGGTTATGGTAAATTCTAGTGTTTTTGAGTGTTAGGTATACTGCCTATGTTTTAGGCTAGTATTATGTGTAATAAATTTTAGTATAATATACCCTATATTGTAAAAAAAATAAAAAATAAACTATAGCACTCGGTAATTTGTTTATATTATTACACTTGTGTTACCATAGCAACTATAGTATTACTAAAACTGATTAATTGAAGTACTTTACTGTAGTACTGTTCAAAACACTGTACATAACAAGGAAAATGTCCTCCACAGTCCTATCAACAATGTGGAAGCCAAAGAGACAAGTTCACTTCATTTTAGTTGACATGATAAAATGGGATTGAGAGTGAGAGTTACTTGAAGAGTGAATAGTACAGTAGGCTATAATACCTAGTCAAGTTTTTCCTTATTTTTTTTATCACAGTTACATTTCTGCTTGCGTTAGTCATATTTTTGTTTATTTATTTATTTATTTATTTATTTATTTATTTATTTATTATTTATTTATTTATTTATTTATTTATTTATTTATTTTTATTAGGATGGTGCACCTTTTGAAAAATAAAATCTTTCTTCACATCCAACTTCTTTTCTCTGTGTCTGAGTGTTTGAAACTGGAAATACCCCATAACATACAGTCAAAAATGTTATGGTTTATTAGAATAAAAATGTAATGTGTATGTCTATTTTAGTATTTTGGTTATTGTTAATAAATAGTGCACCAATATAAATCATATCAAAAAGCACAAAAGGAAGACACAAATTGTGAGTCTCAAATAATCTGTGCACTCGGTACATAAAGTGTACTGAGAGAGCGGCGTAAAAATTTGTGCGTGAGCAGTGCATATTTGAGAGAGGGTGAGAAAATTTGCACCAAGCAGCGCATATTTGAGAGCTCACAAGCAGTTTTGTCCACAAGCAAAATCGGTGCACGAGCATTATATTGAGAAAGCTGTTTATCATGCTCACTTTGTACATAACAGTTTTGTTTTGTGAGCCTGAATTTAAAGTGAATAAAATTGGCAACAATAAAAAAACAGCATCTTGTCATGGCATTGGAGTTTACAAATAGGCCTGTTTCGTCTAATATGAATATAGTCAAGCTATTCACAGATATTGCCAAATAATCACTTTACGTCTACCATACTATTAACTGACTTAGATCATTTGTAATTCTGGCTGTCATCCTTTCTTGCATTGTCTTGAGCTTTCACGTTGCCAAATATATACTATGTTGTAAGTAGTCTGAATAGGTCACAATCATTCTGCTACATCATGTTGCTTTCTACTGGATGTAAAATGCTCTGCAGTACATTTGGTCATTTTAGAATGTTCTCATTCTGTAGTTATTTTGGTGAAAGTAACTAAAAAGTATCATAAGAGTAAAGTAACATTAAAATTTTGAGACAGTAATATTGTAAGGTAAGGGATTACTTTTAAATAACAGTAATAAGTAATCTGTAATTTATTACAGTTAGGAAGTAACTTGCACAACACAGGTAAACATACAGATAATTGATTAACTGAAAGTTATTTTGTCACATTTATGTGCCAGTTTTAACTCACTTTTTTTCCCTCTTTCCTTCCTCCTTTTCTCAAGGCGGTCCAGTCTGGTTATTACCACAAAGCTCTACTGGGGTGGAAAGTGAGTAAACTGTCATTACGCTCATTGTGCGTGTCACTTCCTGTCAAGACAACTTTTATTTCAGAACTCTCACACTGTTGCACATTCTAAATGGCAGCACACTCAACGCCGACATCTGTGGATTCCCACATTTCAGAAATGCAGTAATTAATCTAAGTTCAGGTCAAGCACTGACCCAGCATTTTCTCACTGAGCAAGTCTTCTGGCAGTAAGTGAGCAGAAGTACAGCTGCGGAGCTCGATAAGACTAAAGAAAAGACCTGTCCCACTTCCACACAAATCCTCTCTCATGAATAATAATCGGAATTTAAATATGCCAGGGTTTTATTTGAAGTTGAAAAGGGAACATTTGCAAAAAGGCGAGTTTGAAGAAGGAAAAAAAAAAGATGAGTAGGAAATTCTTGCAGAAGAAATATGTGCCTTGTATGCAAGACTGAACTTTGTCTAAAATATTGCTGTCTGATGTTTGTCTCTTTTTTTCTCTATAGAGCTGAGACTGAACGAGGCCTTTCTAGGAAGCACATTATTGAAGGTATAGTGCACATTTTTTCCGTAAAAAGACTCTTACTTTGTGATCACAGCATTTGTTTGTTTGTGTGTGTGCAACGTGTTCGGCTCCACACTGGACATTGATTGAGTGGATTTAGTCTTAATGTCCTCTAGCAGGCAGGACTAATAGATAGCAGGACTAAAGAGGACAAAGACACACACTTGAGTGACTTTCTTAATGGCTTTAGTCACTAAATAAACACTACAGAATCAGGAGAGAAAGGACATGACATGCATCTGATTGTCAGGAAAATCATCATCTGAGAGATTGCAGTTCATCTGACTCTGAAAGGCACCTTGAATTTCAGTATGTCGTCACAACAGTGATGTTGTTACTTTATATCAATTCATTTATTCATGTTGTGAGTTTTTTTTTTTTTACGTATACAGTATAATGCTATAAAAGGTCATTATTTAGTTCATTACAGGTACTAGATGTAATCAAGTTATTGTGAAGAAAATGGTTTAACTTTATTTTAAACCTAACTATTCATTTTTACTACTGATGTATATTTATTAATTAAATGTACTTACTATGTTTTCCAGTACTGGGTTGCAGCTGCAAGGGCATGCACTGTGTAAAACATATGCTGGAATAGTTTGCGTTTTCTCTGCTTTGGCAACCTTTGAAATATAAAATGTGGGTTAGGTTTAGTGTTAGTTGCATGCAGTTTTAAATTATTACTATACTCAAAAAAAAAAAAAGAAAAGATTTTGGCTGTTGTTCTAACTATTTGTTTAAAATCAGCTGAAACAAAACAATTCTTGACATTTTCTTGGTGCAACTTAATTGTTTATGTTTAATCCACTTAAACTCATTAATTCATTAATTTTCCTTCAGCATAGTCCCATATTTATCATGGGTCGCAACAGTAGAATGATTTGCCAACTATTTTGGCATATGTTTTACGCAGCAGATGCCCTTCCAGCCACAACCCAACAATAGGAAATATTTAAATTTGTTGTTAACTTTAATTTTTTTGCTGGAACAACATGAATGAATTGTGTGGAACCTTACATTTTTACATGGCTTATCATGTGTAATGAGGACACCTTAAAATAAAATGTTGCCACAAACTCTGTGTAATCTCTGCACTTTTGAAAGCTTTTTTTTAATCATTCTGTCTACTTGTTTAGGACCAGTGTTTGGGGTAAAGCATTACAAATAATGAGAGTAACTACTAAAGTAGCGCATTACTTCTACATTTCCAGGAAAATAATTTAGTTACTTTTTTTTTACAAAAAGTAACTCAGGTAACCTAAAAGTAATGTAATGGATTACTTTTCCTTTAAAAGGTATTATGTTTCATTACCTTTTTAAAGACATAATGCATGATTTCAATGCGTTACTTTTAAAAGTAACTTTCCCCAATACTGTTCCCCAAGACTGATTGGAGACTTTCATTAACCTTGTGATAGAACTATATACCTTCTTATATAAAGGTAAAGAAAGCTGTAAAAACTGTTAGTACTTGCTTAAGTTTAATTTTAGGGAAGTTTGAATATCAATGAAGGAATAACTTCAGTATACACTTACTAGACTGCTTTTGTACACTCATTTATTCAGTTATTTTTTTGCTTGTTCAAACTACTTATTTAAGATGAGCTGAAACAACAATTTTTAAGATTTTGTTGGGACAATTAATGCTCAATCCAATTAAATTAATAAAAAGCGATAAATTAACTTAATCTGTTTATGTTGTCCCAACACAAATTGTGTGGAACCTAGCATTTATTATTTTATTTATTTATTTTTTTTTTTTACAGATTTTTTACTTTTGGACTGTCCTGTTTCTATATTCCACCCCTTTCCCCTTAAAAAAAAAAAATGTCATGAACAGTTTTAAAACAGATTGGAAAAAGTGTACAGCACTTTCCAGAAGAAGTGCCCGTGTTCTGTCACACAACTCTGACAAAAAGTCAATAATCGTCAAGGCTGTAATGTGATGAAATGTTCTGAAAGGAACACAAGATCCAAGTTCAGTCCATTTCTGTTTATTCCCAGTCTGTCTTCATTGATTTTATGTTTCTACAAACCCACTCTATCTAAAAGTGCTTTGATTGGCTAGCTGACCTAACTGCATTGTAGTTGGCCAAACACATCAAAAGTGCACTGGAAATGTAATTCAAAATATGTATTGGAATAATTTGTGAATTTCAACTTTGTTAAAAAATGTAATAAATTTAGTAAGATTTGCTCATCCCTAATTGCAGTTGAGTTTAGGGGTGGGGTTTGGGCACAAGTCTTTTTTTTTTTTTTAATTGGATGTTTTAATTAAATTGTATGAATTGGTATGAATTATTACAAAGCATCATATTTGGCAAATGAAAAGTATTTTCTGATCACCAAGACTGCATTTGTTTGTAAAACAGTAAAATATTTCAATATTTTTCTAATCAAATATATGTAGGATGTATTTTAAAAAATGTTATTTACCAATGAACAGACACAATAGCATGGGATGTTACATTTCAGCATACAATTAAACCAATTATGTTATATTTAATTAAAGGGACATAGTATCATGATATATTTGACCAAAAAGATGACAAGTAAACTAAAATTTGTATTTATATTTATTTGTTGCAGAACTATTCGTTTAAGGTTTAATTTTACAGTATTATTTATTCCTCTTTAAAAGGTTATGCTTTCCTTCATACTCTAGGTATTATCAACAGGGTCACACAGTTAGCTTTAGTGTGAAAGTACAGAAATAATAATACGCACACCTCTCTGGCCTAGATATGCAGGGTTACAGGCAGGAAGACTGATTGGTTTGTGTGCCGTTCTGCGCTGGCCCAATATTTTTCTTCCATGCCAGCAAGTTTTGGGGCCAGACACCTATTTTACACACATAATGCTCAGAATACACACTGCTCTCATCCACCTGCAGCGCCTTGCATTTGGAGCATGTCTATGAACACACCAGCAATATTATATTTACATCACCACATTTGCTCATTGGTTTAGTTAGGCTGCAAAGCACACACACCAGTGGTGTAAAGTAACTTATTACAAATACTCAAAATACTGTAATTAAGTAGTTTTTCACAGAAATTGTAATTTTCTAAGTAGATTAAAAATGTGTACTTTTACTCTCCCTTGAGTACATTTTTAGTGCAGTATCTGTACTTTTACTCCGCTACTTTCCTTCAAGCAGCAGTCACTACTTTATTTTTTCTTATCTATGAGAATTGGCTGAGTTGTCTTCTGATTCCTGTCCAATCAAACCACACATAGAAGGGAAATCCCATCATAATAAACTACCTCAAGTCATGGGTGATTTATAATTGCAGCAAACTGTTTGGAAGCATTAAAAGGTCCACAAGACAAGATGGTCCACAAGACAGGAGTATGAAAGATAAAGATGTTGGCTCAAAGTTGGTTTTTAGTCACTTTCTAACGACCTAATATTGACCAAATATCAACGTCATTTGACGTCATTATTGGACATCAAAATAATGTTGTCCTTAGACGCTGGCTAGACAAGGAATTTTAGTCACCTGACATCACAACCTAAATCTAACCTAATATTAACGTCTTATGACTGAGCAATAACTAGATGCACTACAGAATGTTACGTTTAAACACATCCACAAATAACATGTAAACGCATTAGCTTTTTACAGTGTAATACTCACTACTCACGAGTACCTTTGAAAGGTATATTTTTTACTCTTACTTTAAGTTATACAGCAGATCTGTTATTACAACAGATACTTTTACTCTACCTACACTACAGTTTTGGGCAAGTAATGTTTCTTTTACTTGACTATGACTATTCAGTACTCTTTCCACCTCTGACACACACACACACACACACACACACACACACACACACACACACACACACACACACACACACACACACACACACAAATGTATTAATACACATTAATGTTAATTTTAAATTTTTTTGGCACATAAGTTAAGATATAAAATCTGTTTACTAGAATACACAGATATTTAAAATAATGTGTAAATGCTAGAAACTTTAGGTGACAGCCTTTCCCATGACATGATTGATGTCATAAAAGATTAGTTCAGCCAAAAGTGAATCTCACCCTCATGTTGTTTCAATCTCCCCAAACATTTGTCCATCTTCAGAACACATTAATGGTGCTGTATGTACGTTTTTGCAGATATTCAAGAAACATGCCAAGTGAACATTTTTGTTTATCTAAAAGATCAGTGCTAAAGTCAGATATTCTGCTTTGAAAATGTGTTTTCCATGCCGGAACGCTGTCCTTGTTTTGGTCATTTTAATCTTCCCAAAGCCAGTTTAGCTCATTTCATTAATTTCTTCAGAATGGCTCTCAAAGCATGCGTCCATGACCAAACTGCGATCTCCGGTGGACAGTAGCAGACTCCAAAATGAGACGCAGATTCAGTTCCACATCACATTCTTAATTAGCAAATGATATAAATATTACCAACGTAAACATTAGGTAAGCAGGTTACTGCATGTCCAAACAACCCGCTTCATGACAAGATGCGCAGTGATGAGCAATTTGGCTGTTTGCACCAGATGAAACACAACAAAAATGAAATTACAGCATTCAGAACAACAAAATATGCTCTCACTCAGGAAATGGTAAAGTTTATAATCTATTTAATACATATTAACCCTCTTTAACATGATTAAATGTACATGCTGAATTACGCATATGTGTTTAGTCCTAAAGTTCAATTTCAAACGGTTTATTTTATTTTCAAGATCTGAGGTGAACTATCTGCTGCTGATTTCAGTATGGCAATGAATGTCATGAAAAATGTCATTCAAACTCACATTGTTAGCAGTTAACACTGAATAAAGCACAAGAGCTTTACCTGAGGTGATCATTGTCGGTTTTCAGTTGTTTACCTGTAAGAAATATAAACTGTTTATAATATATACATTTCAGGTGTTGGTAAGGAAAAAAAAAAACTCTATCTAATATGTAAAATAATTCTTCAATTGCATGCATTGCTTTTATTTAGAACATCAGGAGTATCACTCTCTCCTGTCCTCACTCTGGCAACCTGCGCTTGTGTTTGTTTTGATCCAGGAGTGCAATACCTAGTCCTACCACTAGGTGTCAAACTTACATTCTGCACCTTTAAGATATTTAGATGAAATCCAAGAGCTCTTATCCTACATAGAAAGCAAAGGTCTTGAGACATTCAAAGTCCACCAAAAAAAAAAAAAAAAAACTAAACTAACCAAAAATTTAAAACATTATCAATGGAAGATGAGGAAGCTCTCGGATTTGAATATCCTAATTTGTGTCCTTTAATTATTGGAACAAAATGAGGGTGAGTGATAATAATACAATTTTCATTATTTTTCTTAAGCCCCAAGTGTGAAATTTCTAATTTTATATTATGTAGGGCATGAAAACAATTACCTTAAAAAAAAATATATATATATATCTGTACATGGTTATTTTTTTATGAAATTTCAGTCTTGAAAACGTCAAAAATGTGCTACACTATAGGGTGTATTGTGTATTTAGAACATTTTTGGATTACTTCATATGATGGACAGTACTTAGGGGAATTCTGTTGGTCTGATGTAAATCAGGAAAATTCTTAATGTAAGAATTTAGCGGTTCTCAAATATGGAACTGGTGTACCACTGCTCTGCATATTTTGCATGTCTTATTTTGTTTAACACACCTGTGTTGTTTCTAAAAACACCCCTTTACCCTCAATTCTTATTCCCTACATTATACTACTAATATAGTCCATTGGATGGAGTAAATGAAAACAAATAAATACATTTGAGCCCTCAGTCCACTGGAAGAGCTACAGTTTGTTCTTTGCTGGTAAATAAATCCCTCAGGCCAGTGGTTCTCAATCCGTGTCATTCCAGCCCCCAGCAATGCTTGTTTTGCATGTCTCTTTTGTTCAACACAGCTAATTTAGATAGCCGCTCATTAGAAGAGAGTTGCAATAAGAATCTGTGCTGAGATCAACATGTTCCTTACATAGTGTTGCCTATTCTCTACCTCCAGCACAAGAGAAATTGACTGTACTTGAAGTTCACTTAATTCAAATAAATAAAATAACATTTGCACTATGCAGCTGTTTAAAGCATTTTCAGTTATTATAGAAGTGTGAATGGCATAGATAACACTCTTGTGATTTACCCTTTGAATTAAACACACTTTCAAACCAGAATCATGTCAGAATGTACAATGATATGTGCAAATGGAACAAACTTCCCAAGAAGTAAGAGAAACAAATATGCATGATTGAATGAAATATTCATTCAGGAGCGATGAGGACGAGGATTGAGAACAACTTCCTAAAATAGATTTGATTTTAAACTTCTTGGTCAGACTTATGATAGTTTTTTAACACTTAGGAAGCTATCTAATAAATAAAATCTGATAATATTTTTTCTTCTGGATAAAGTATTAATTGTTTTATTTCAACTAGAATAAAAGCAGTTATTAATTTTTTAAACACCATTTTAATTTCAATATTATTAAGCCCTTTAAGCTTTTTTTTTTCGATAGAACAAACAGAACAAACTATTGTTATACAATTACTTGCCTAATTACTCTAACCTGCCTAGTTAACTTAAATAACCTAATTAAGCCTTTAAAGGTCACTTTAAGCTGTATTGTAGTGTCTTGAAAATATATCTTGTAAAATATTATTTACTGCCAAAATGGCAAAGATAAAATAAATCAGTTATTTAAAAAAAAGGAGTAATTAAACCCATTATGTTTAGAAAAGTGTTGAAAAAATTGGCTCTCCGTTAAACAGAAATTGGGAAAAAATTAAACAGGGGGGCTTACAATTCTGACTTCAACTGTATATATATATTTGGGATATTGTTAATATGTGGGATTGATCGAGTGCACTCGGTCACAAATAGTGGCTATTTCTTAATATGTGTTCTTCATCAATCTTGTGTCCTCGTGTTCTTGAGTATAGTCATCATCAACTGCCAATGTACAGTTACAAAACTTAAGGTCGCAAGAACGGAAGATGTGTGAAAGCTCCCAAATGCATTCTTGGTATCGAGGATGCACCGATGCAGACTTGAGCACTAAACTTGCTCGAGAAGTCCCAGAAGTCTTTGTAACAAAAGCATTCTTCCGAGGTGACCTGGCGAGACCGATCTTCACAAGAATGCAAGTCCGTTCTCTGCATCCTTGAAATTAAATACACAGCCTGTGTTTCCCTGAATTACAGCAACATTTAAGGGTAAAGGGGCAGTTTTGGATACAACCAGCTTGCTAGAAGAGCACAGCTGAACTCAATAAGCTTAATAAGCCAAATCAGCTGAACTCAAGTCAACTGAACTCAAAGTTTACTTGATCTCAAATATATTTTCACAGCACTGTTTGCAGCATCGTATAGGACAAAACTACCAGTAGTATGAAGATTTATTTAACCGTAATTTAATGCAGTTCATTCAAACTAGAATCATAGCAGAATATCTAGTGATGTCCACTTCGCAGGGCATTCATAGTTGAACAAACCTCGGTAAGAAAAACTGTGGAGAGCAGTGGAACATCAGGGCCAGGTTTGAGAACCTCCGGTTTAGTTGTACTTAAACAAAATGAATCATTCCTGTTTCATGGTGTTGAGGAAAAGGTAGAATGTTGTCAGATAAAATGCTTGTGCTTTTTGGCTTCTTCTGCATCTTAAACTCCCAGCAACCATTATTATTTTTTGATTGTAAAGCCTCAGCTGACCTCAGGATGTGAATGTTATCAAAGTAAATGTCTAGAGCAGTGGTCACCAAACTTGTTCCTGGAGGGCAGGTTTCCTTCAGATTTTAGCTCCAACCCTAATCAAACACACCTGAACAAGCTAATCAAGGTCTTACTAGGTACTTCCAGACAGGTGTGTTGAGGCAAGTTGGAGCTAAACCCTGCAGGGACACCGGCCCTCCAGGACGAGATTGGTGACCCCTGCTCTAGAGAGAATCCAGTCCCAAACTATCTTCAAACTCTCTTCTGCTTGCCGCCCAGTCCAACACTCTGCCAGTTTAAAGACAGAGACAAAGAGAGAACAAGCCCTTGGGCCATGGAAAAAATAGCTTGATTACTGTCAAGTCCACTAGACTTACACTACTGGGGATCTCTCGTCTATGGGACTTGATTACAAGTGCAAAGTTTGCCCTGATGTTATGAGGGCTTTAATAAGTCTTCAACTATGATCTGTCAAGGCATACAGCTTTTCAATTAGGATTAACCTGTGCCTTATTGTAGCCTGTAACCTTGTGCATAAGTTACAAAAATACACAGACACATTCACATTAAACCTCTTTTCTTTCAGGTCTCAAGGGCTCCTTGCAGAGGATGCAGATGGAGTATGTGGATGTAGTCTTTGCCAACCGGCCTGATAGCAATACACCAATGGAAGGTGAGTTTGACCATTTATTCTTACATTTTATTAAAAATAAGTCTCTGATCTTTCCAAGAATGCAGATGGCAAACCAAATGGTGAGACACTGCTTGCAAAAGTTCAATTGAATACGACTCTCAATTCAAGTGTTTTTTTTTTCCTATCTAATAGAAAGTAAAACCTAATCCATAATTCAAATATAAAAGTGTTTCTTTAGTCACACTTTATTTATAGATTTAAATCTCAGCACATATTTTTAAGGCTGTTTTCACAAAATGTTTTTTTTTTCTATTGCACTTATCTTCTCTTCAGCAGCACTTACACCATTCTTCACAGTTTTATTCAAATTTTTATTCTTAAGGTTTTTACAGAGGGATATATTCATATATGATTGGCCTGAATATATACAACTTTTGTAGTACTACAGAGTTATATAATATTTTTTTTTTAGCACAACTTCATTAAATGAGGCCTTGACATGAAGCACCACATGAAGTCCACATTTAAAAATTGACTACAAACTCGTGCTATCTAGCCATGCAACCACCTGTCCACTCGATCCCATTCCCTCTCATCTCGTGCAAGCCATCTCTCCTGCAGTCATACCAACACTGACTCACATAATTAACACATCTCTTGACTCTGGTTTATTCCCCACTTCATTTAAGCAGGCTAGGGTAACCCCACTGCTAAAGAAACCCAACCTGGACCATACACTACTTGAAACTACAGACCAGTATCCCTGCTTCCATTTATGGCCAAGATTCTGGAGAAAGTAGTGTTCAATCAAGTCCTGGACTTTCTTACTCAAAACAATCTCATGGACAACAAGCAATCCGGCTTTAAGAAAGGCCACTCAACTGAGACTGCCCTGCTCTCGGTCGTGGAGGATCTCAGACTGGCTAAAGCAGACTCAAAATCATCAGTCCTCATCTTGCTGGATTCATCAGCTGCTTTTGACACTGGCAACCATCAGATCCTGCTATCTACGCTCGAGTCACTGGGCGTTGCGGGCACTGTTATACAATGGTTCAGATCTTACCTCTCTGACAGGTCATTCAGGGTTTCTTGGAGGGGAGAGGTGTCCAACCTACAGCATCTAAACACTGGGGTACCTCAAGGCTCTGTTCTTGGGCCACTTCTCTTCTCCATCTACATGTTATCTCTAGGTCCAGTCATCCAGAGACATGGATTCTCCTACCACTGCTATGCTGATGACACCCAGCTATACCTCTCTTTTCATCCTGATGATCCCTCGGTTCCAGCTCGCATCTCAGCCTGCCTTTTGGACATTTCACACTGGATGAAAGATCATCATCTTCAGCTTAACCTCGCAAAAACGGAAATGCTTGTAGTTTCTGCCATCACGACTCTACACCATAACTTTTCAATCCAGATGGATGGGGGAACCATTACTGCATTCAAAATGGTGAAAAGCCTTGGAGTAACTGGGCTTCCAGCTAACTCTATCAAGCCTCTTCAGCTGCTCCAGAACGCAGCAGCACGAGTGGTCTTTAATGAACCAAAACGAGCACATGTCAATCCGCTGCTAGTCCGTTTGCACTGGCTGCCAGTTGCTGCTCGCATCAAATTCAAAGCTCTGATGTTTGCCTACAAAGCAACTTCTGGCCTTGCTCCTGCTTATCTGCTCTTACTTCTGCAGATCTATGTGCCCTCCGGAAACTTGCGTTCTGTGAATGAACGTCGCCTCGTGGTTCCATCCCAAAGAGGGAAGAAATCACTTTCGCGAACGCTCACGCTCAATCTACCCAGTTGGTGGAATGAACTCGATATTTTCAAGAAACGACTAAAAACTCAACTATTTAGTCTCCACTTCACTTCCTAATCTGCAATTGCCTCTCAGTGTGTGTGATATCTCTCTTAGGATATCACACTAACTGTACCCAAAAAAAAATAAAATAAAATTACTAATACTTTCCTTCTTAGACTTTACAGACCTGAAACTTGCCTATAGCACTTATTCATTGTTGCTCTTAAAGTTGTGTAAGTTGCTTCCTTGTCCTCATTTGTGAGTCGCTTTGGATAAAAGCGTCTGCAAAATGACTAAATGTAAATATAAATGAGAAATCAGACCTTTTTTTTTACTTGCATTGAGAACATCAAAATTTGTCAGTATCAAAATCAAAAGTTACTGTAATTTATATTTCTCAAATGTGGAAGAACAGTATATGTCCATTTAGAGTAGAATAACGTATAACTCTAATTCAACATATCACTTTTAAAAACAAAGATCTGATTCCTTTATCTTAGTTTTAGCACAGTAACAGAAATTTCAGGTTAATATTAAGCATTTTTTTTCAAGTTTATTAATATTATTGTTATTATTATTATTATTTAAAAACAGAAAATACAGTATGAACAATGTACATGTACTTTCTACAGTACATGCAATACCAATCAGTTATTAACAATAAATAAATAAATGAATAAAAAATAAACAAATAAATAAATAAAATGCAGACATATATATAGCTATTGTCATATTGTATTGCAGCTCACCTGTGTACAGTATACTGCTTCAAACTGTTCTCGCTCTCTGCCATCTCACAATAAAATAAATATATAAAAAAAAAACTCTGCTTGCCGTAGTTTACATCGGACTGGTGGGAAATATGCATTGATACAGCTTCATAATATATGGTATGTGGGTTATTAAGATAGGTTAACTGTTTTTGGGCTGTTTAGCGCTCCTCAGCGCATTCAGAAAGAGAGATCATATACCATATACAGTTCTTCTACTTACTTCTTTCAGTGGATATTTCTGTTTTTTTGTTCTGCTCTTTGATTCAAATGTGGTTTTCCAGCATTCCTCAAAGCCTTCCTTATCCTGTCCTACTATTTGTTCATGTTGGCTCTTCTTTTTTTGCCAAGGATTTGCCTTTTAATGTCCGAAGTGCACATGACAGCAAGCGGTATCTCTACTCTTCTTAGTGGACATAAGCGTTTTTCCGCACAAAGCTATAGCGAGTAGGCAAAAAAAAAAAACGTGATAGGTAAACATATTTTTGAAAGTATTAGCGTTCCCTCACAAAGATGTTTTGCGTTCCCTCGCAAAACTGTCTGACAAACATTACACTTCATACATGACAACCCTTCTGTTTTTGCCGGGATTGTCCCGTATTTTACCATTATATCCTATTATTAGGTATTTTACCATATTAAAAAATTTAAAAAGCATGTTAAAATTTATATAAAAATGTCTGCATTCACTTTTCCATTAAAGCTGTGCGTCAATCAGCGCCCCTCCTATGCAATCTCTAAATTAGTGAATCCATCTATAAGCGCATAGGCGCATCCAGACCCCTCTCAAAAAAATCCTTAATTATATATTTAAACAGCAATTTAGGAAACTTGTAATGTTTGCAATCAATCAACTGAGGTAATATGGTGATAACTATTAGTTGTTGTTTTTTTTTTTTTCTGCAATGCTTTGCTTTAAAAGGTTCAAACTTTTGAATGACAGTCCACGGAAATCATACCATTGATTTACATCTTTAAGACTTTAGTAGACTCTGATAGCTTTAGCCATTCATAAGTGTTTCCTTTCAATTAAATAATCTTGATCTTCACCAAATGCTATCTGCAGAAAATGCTGAGATGTTAGTGATGACAATACTGCATCAAAAGTAAGAGATGTACAAAAGAAGGAGTGTGTCAGACTAAAAGGCTTGATGTCCTGCAGGCACATCCGTCTGAGGGTTAAGTTCTATGAAAGATGTATTCATGATAACAGGGTTACGATTAAGTGCAGTCCCCAGGGTGCCATCAAAGTTATAATTCTGAATAACCAGACTTTTTTACTTTCACCGGAGGTACGCAATGCAGTCAGCAGGCTTTCACACTGCTGGGGGAAAAAAAAAAGAAAAAGTCTGTGCTGCCCAAAGCTTCAAGTGCAGTCAGCCTGAAAATCTAATCTACTGTTTAATAATGTGCTTTTTATACAAACCACAGCATAACAAAGACCTTCGAACAGTATAAACCGATTACAACAAATGAGATATACAGGCATGATGGAGAAAACATCTGCACCATGAGGGATCTGGAGAAAATGGTTAGACTAATTAAAAACGAGAATCAGAAAAGCAAAAGGAGGAGTAGAAAGATAACTGAAGCGTAGTCTTTGACCTTCAGGAGCAATAATGAAATGACTAGCTTTTGAAACAGCCGCACATTCTCTTTGATTCATTCATTAAATGATCTGTTTAAACACATGCAGAGAGGGGAGAATAACAGAGTGTATTAGAGAAAGATGGAGAAAATGAAAAACAGAAGGAGAGTGATCAACTTAAAAGTAGTTTATTCTTTTGATCAGTGACGAAAAGCAACAGCAGAAAACAGATGCTAATGCAATGCTAGTATTGCGATGCATATTTGATGTGCATTCTTGCTTTACTGTGGTGTTAATTGGTATCTTGCTCAATAAGATTGTCTTCAAAAGGCCCTGATTGAGAAACTGGAAAGTAGAATTAACATTGACATTCTTACAGTGTACAAAATACAACTTTGTTCACCTTTATCTTTCCATGTGTCATGTAAGGGTGTATGTTTACTATGGCAAGTTCGATATATATGTATGCCATTAGAAAGAGCAGCACAACATGTTAGCAGTATATTGAAGTTAATTTTTCTTCTTTTTTTTGTCGACACAAACGTTTTCTTGGAACTTTCATATCTTTCATATGATTAATGTTTTTTTTTCTTTCTGTCTTCTGTAAAGTGAGGCATAGCCAATTATGATGAATACACCTAGCTAGATTAAGTAGGGTAGTGAATAACCCTCAAAATTGAAATGAAATATCTGTGCTCAGTTTTGATAATGAAAATAAAACGTTGCCACTACCACTAAAGATGAGTCGACATTATATGATGATATGCTAATGATAAAATTTGTACCACAAAGTAAAGTTTATTTATAAACTAATTTCAAGAGGATCACATGCTTATGATTGATCACAGCTAGTCCTGCATTAGCAATGCACGATTAACTAATCGGATGATTTTTAAATTACTATACATAACCAGCGTTTCCTACCTTATTTATCTTTGTCTTGAAGAATCCTTCCTTCCACCCATACTCCTTCCCTTTTCCCAGTTCCCTGTGGTTAGCACTGTCACCTCATAGCAAGAATGCAACTGGTTCAAATCCTACTTGGCCAGTAGACATTTCTGTGTGGAGTTTACATGTTCTCCCCGTGCTCGCGTAATTTTCCCCGGGGTTCTCTGGTTTCCTCTCACAGTCCAAAGACATGGAATATAGCTTAATTGACCAAACCACATTGGAACCATTGATGAGCTCTAAATCAGCAATCCCTAATTGCGTTCGACCATTAATAAGTAAGGGAGTTCTCGAGACCTACTATAGCTCCAACTCCCCTCTCTTCCTACAAACCTCTTATGAGCTATCTTATGAGCTCAGGGATTTCTCCTGGGACATGCCAAACAGGCTTTAAAATCAATCATTAGCTAAGTGTGAACTCTTGAACATTTTTTTGCATACCCTAACATACATTTAAAAAAAAACATGGTTGGTATACAGTGAGGGAAATAAATATTGAACATGCCATGTTTATTTTCCTGTGAGTAATATTTCTAAAGGAGCTGTTGTCAATAGAATTGAACCAGGTTTTGGTAAAAACCAAAACAATACAAATTTAAATATAATATAAATGACACAAGGAGGATCCTTGGCTCAGGTGGCATTTCTGTGTGGAGTTTGCATGTTCTCCCTCCGTTTGCGTAGGTTTCCTCCGGGTGCTCCGGTTTCCCCCACAGTCCAAAGACATGCGGTACAGGTGAATTGGGTTGGCTAAATTGTCCGTACTGTGTGTGAGTGTGTGTGTGAATGTGTGTGGATGTTTCCCAGAGATGGGTTGGGGCTGGAAGGGCATCCGCTGCGTTAAAAAAAAAAAAAGTGCTGGATAAGTTGGCGGTTAATTTTTATTTTTTTTTTTTTGGTGATGGCAACTTAAAGATGCCTCTCATGAGGAAAATGAAGTCACATGCATTGCTTTAATGTGATTTTTATATATATTTTTATAAACCCTGACTTCAACAGGGTTTACAAATCTTTACAAAACTGAAACCAGTGCTTTGTGAAGAATATTTATAATTTTAATAATTATTAGAAAGTATTTTGTAAGACTTTTTAAATGTAACTCAATTTATATTATCATGATTTAAAAAAAATAATAATAATTTATTGAGAGTAAAATTTTATTGACAGTAAACGAGTTGAGAAGCGCCCTTTAACTAAAGTCAAAGTCACCTATATTTTAAATTCTGCAGAATTGTACAGACATACAGAGAACTGAAATTATGTTACTCTTAGGCCCTCGGTTCAAACAGATGACAAAAACACTGAGGAAAGAGGAATGCAGATTTACAAATGATTTTAATAAGAAGCTTTAGCAACAAATGATGTCATGATAGCACAGGGGGTTATAGCAAGCAGCAGGAACAAGTATAATAGACATAATATCCAGTCTGCACATTCTTTGAGAAGATTCTGCTTTTCCAGTAAGCATGTGCAGTTTGACCAAGGCACATGCAAGCTAGTTGATTGAGTGCTCAGCTATGGTTGGTGCAGAAACCGGCACACTAACCTGGATTAATGTTAAAAACAAAAATGCAATTTTAAGCAAATAATTTTAGTTTTTCGTTGTGTGTCCCAATAGCCAACTCCTAGGCTATGGCCTGTGGTAGAGTAAACTGTCAGATGCTCACTTTTTTCCTATTGTTTTATAAATACTATAAATTCTGACATATTGTTTTTCACCTTCTGTTTAATAGGCAACCTGTTTGGATGCATAAAAGTTTCTGATGTGCCTTTGTGTAGAGTTTCAAATTAGCACATTTACCAAAACGGCTGAAATTCCTTACAGTACCTTGCAGAATCAAAAAGAGAGAGAATTTTAAATGGAGTTCAATCAATATTTTCTTTTTAGGAGGGATCAGTATGGCCCTCCGGTTATGTATGTACTGCTCAGAGCTGGCTGTTGTGCAGCATTTAGGGCTTAGTAATATTTCAAAGCCCTGCGCTGGATGCCAAGGTCACCCTGACTCAGCCATTTGTTCCAGATCTCTCTACTTTAACAGGCTTTTCAGCCCTCACTCCATCACTTCTCACTCAGGCACACATAATCTATCACTGCTTCCTGCCTACTTACCTTTTTAAAAATAAGTTGGTAAATGTTTACGGACATTTAACAGGGTTGTTAATTTTTGTTGTTGATATACATACTGTGACAAATGTCATTACAGCTTTGGTCTGATTTTTGAACTGAGTTCATGGGCCTGGTTGCCTTAATCTCTTTTGTGTATGCAAGTACAAAGAAATTGTTTTAATCAAGATTTAAACTGACAGAGTGTGTCTGCCTTTTTAAACACTGCTAGGAAGCTAAATATGAGGTTGTTTTTGATATTCCTGGTTTTATCAATTGGCCAGAATTTACAGAATATAACAGACATGAAGAATTGTGATACCACAGGTGCTCGCTCAAATACTTGGGAGCTAAGCCTCTGGACTTTACAAGCAGGCTCTTAAACTGTATTAGACATTTAATGGGAGCATACTACAATGTTGAGAGAAGCAGACTAATGTGATCATACTCTTTAGTTCTAGTATAAACACTACAGCTGTTGCGTTTCGAACCAACTGAAGTTAGCGGTCAAAACACTTTATTTTGATGGGACCTCCAATGTTGGCAGATGTTTTGAATGCCAGTGCAAAGGCTGATTTCAATTTTTTTTTTTTTTTAATTCCTTACCAGACTCATAGGCTAAAAGCGTCAGACAGCTCTTTTGCTCTCACTCTCACTTCAACGGTCAGGCGCACACTAAAATAAATGTCTGAAGTATATGGCAAGGCTCATCCAAAATGCTGAGTAACGATCAACTAATCATGTGCACCTGGTGTGATACACCTGAGTGTAATTTGAGCCATTTAAGTAGGAATAAAATTAAGGGTGTTCTAACTTTTTAGTTAGAAAAATGCATTTTTTTAAATAAAACAAATTAACAGAAGATCTTGAAAAGACTTTTTTCAGTTTTAAATATTTTGTTATACTACATTTATCTCTTAGTATTGCTAACATTGAGATTAAATATCCATACATTTAAAAATGTTACAAAACTCCCAGGCTTTCATAGGGTGTCATTTCACCTTCAACAGTGCAATTTCACCTTCAACAGTGCATAACATAATTAAAAGATTCAAGAAATCTGGAGGAATTTTAGTGCATGAAGGACAAGGGTGCAAGCCTAAGCTGAACAACTGTGGTTTTCTGTCCTTCAGGCAGCACTGCATCAAGAATCGTCAGTCATTCATTCATTCATTTTCTTGTCGGCTTAGTCCCTTTATTAATCTGGGGTCACCACAGCGGAATGAACCGCCAACTTATCCAGCAAGTTTTTACGCAGCGGATGCCCTTCCAGCCGCAACCCATCTCTGGGAAACATCCACACACACATTCACACACACACACTCATACACTACGGACAATTTAGCCTACCCAATTCACCTGTACTGCATGTCTTTGGACTGTGGGGGAAACCGGAGCACCCAGAGGAAACCCATGGCGACCGCTGGGAGAACATGCAAACTCCACACAGAAACGCCAACTGAGCCGAGGGTCAAAGCAGCAACCTTCTTGCTGTGAGGCGACACTACACCTACTGCGCCACTGCTTCATCATCGTCAGTCATCTATAAGCAATATCACCACATGGGTCAAATACCACATATACACAGCAAATTCATCAGAGTTAAATTCTCGGTGTTGAAGCATTTGAGAGTAAAGTGTTGACGTTAAAGAGTTAGATTTTGATAAATGAATATAATAAGAGTTAGAATTGTTTTTATTCAGTGCGAAATCAAGGAGTTATCTTTTTAACACTTGGTGGTGTTATTTCCAACATCCGGGAATTCATGCAGCCCCAGTCACTAAAGAATTTTCCAGACGCCATTTTCCATCTGAGATTTAGAACAGCAACTGGTGAGTCAAACTACCTAAATGTTGGTATTTTACAGACTTTCTTTGAGGAAATACAGTTGTAAACATGTTGTGAAGTTAATAACTTTAGAATGGAGTTACAATTTTAAACTTCTGCGGTTCATTCATGGTCGTTTGTGTATCTAGCTTAACTGCATTACTATTGACTTCTTTTCAAGAATGTTTTTATATGCTCACGCATACATAGTGCATAAAAACATCAAATGTACATGTTCAACACATTTCTGTCACGCTTAATGCCATTTTGTGCGTTGTTACCCATCTGTAAAATAAAATCGACACTTCTCCTTTAATTCCAAGCAAACTAGCGAGGGAATCCCCGGAGCCGCCTAACGTTAGCCTACTCTGCCCGGATGCTAACGGCAACACAGGACGGTTTCCATAAGCTCTGGAGAGTTTCTAAAACATATCTGGTGAGTAAATGAACATATGCTTACTTGTAAAAGGCTTCCTGACTGAAACAAATGATTGTTTGTTATTAGTGTACGTTAATTTGGTTATTTTAAACACCGCGGCCCTTTTAAACTGGTTCATTCGTGGCCGTCCATATACCGTTAGTCCATAACTTAGACTCGTGTGATAACGTACGCTTGAATTATATTAAGTGTTGACAACCATTAAAGTCGGAATGTTAACATTAATGTCTTTAAATGACCGCGTTTGCACTTTATCAGACATTTAACGTTACAGAAGTCTCCCGGAAGTTGCGGGACTAACGTTAACGTTATTGCCCAAGTAGATGCCCGCAAATGAATGATCATCTCCCGGATATCGCGCGTCTCCCGCCCGGTCATTAAACACTTTGCACGCCCCTCTCCACCGCATCCCTCCCAGCTCTTCAGGTACGTCGCGCGCAAGTCACCCCCACCGCTCTTTAGGTACGTCGCGCGCAACTCATCCCATTGCTCTTTAGGTACTCATCTCTCCCGCTACCTCCCGCAAATCAACTCTGTATCCCCCGAAAATGACTTTTCCCAACTCGGGATGTCTGACGTTAGTAAGTTAGGCTATTTCTGTTGGCAGGAACATCTTAGTCAAGCTTTTTCTCCCGCATGATATTGTGCTTAAAACTATAGGCTAAACTTAGCATGTACTGTACACAACATTTCCGTTTTATTAGTGCGTTGTAAACAGCCACCTGTCTGTAAAATTAATCAACTGATTCATATTTGAGCAGCCTAATGATGATACAGGTTTGATTTGTAGATTTATTATCAATAATCAACATCTGAATCAAAAGATATGTGAAAATGTTTGAGGCATACTTTGTGATGTTCATCTCTCTTTTTTATCTGAAGGTTATGCATATGTGTTAGATACTAATGTGTTGTTGTTTTTTAACAGCCACAGTTCTCTGTACAATAACACAAGACCCTGTGACGGTGGCTGATTAGAGACGGATGGTGTATTTTCCAGAGTTGGTGAAATGACCAAGCACACCTTCTTGGTCATATGTGGTGATAATAATGAAGGTATGTTTGATAAAGTTCTGTATTTGTTTTACAATAAGCTGAGAGGGTATTAGAGCATTAGAGAATAACAAATGACATGAAGGTGATAAGTTTTGTATTGTGGGTGAACTGTTACTTAAATAATGTTTTGCTCTTTGCTTTGCACTTTTCCTCTTCTGCTTATCCTAATATTTTAGATTATATTTGGACCTGAAACATCTGCTAGACTCCAGGAAAGGTGGCGTCAATACTGGACCTGAAAGGGCCTAACAAGTTGAATCTGGTAAAGAAACATGCACGCACACACACACACGCACACACACACACACACACACACACGCACGCACGCACGCACACGCTTACAGAAAACTGTAAATTTATGAATATTTTTTACACTGTGGCCAATATTTTAGGGAAGTCAGCATCACTAAATGATATAAAAGATTTTAAGCTCCTCTAAATTTTGCTCCAAGTGTTGTGTTAAATTCAGGATTCTGGACAGACAGCTGCCTGTTTTTCCAGTTCTAGTCATAGTGGTTAACCTAATTGTTTTTGGAGATCCAACAGTGATGTATGTGTTTTTTCTACTCTTCCATATCCTGTCACCTCAACCAGCTGGGAGAGTCAAGTTGTGGATCATCATGTGGATTTTCAAAAGGTGAGTTTAGATTTCTTGAATGTTTTATTTACTTTAAATGTTCTTTTAAATATATCATAGAATTTGATTGCAATTTGTTTTCAAACATTTTTCTTAGTCATGCTGGAGTCTTGAAGAGTTCTTAAATGAGCATCACCCTACAGTATATCCGTGCATCAGGAACCACCAGACGAGCGATCAGCAGCTACTACTGTACATCGTCATGGATAAAAAGGTCATCCTGTGGCTGGGAAGCACTTCATTCACAGGACATGCTTGATGAGATTTCCTAGCTCCAGTTTGTTTTCACACAAGTTTACAGCATTTATACCTTCATTTAAACTGCTGTGTTTGATATGGAGGACCAAGGAAACACCCGAAGTGAAAGATTTGCACGCCAAGTTGTTTAAAATGTAATTTCAGAAAAAAACTATGCGTTCAGAAGAAAACTATGAGTGACGATATATTGAACTTTCAAATTGCTCTGATGAAACATCAAGTTTGGACATCATATTTTGTTGATACTGTCTTTACTAATAAAACATTTAAAGCAAATTTGACATTGTTGCATTTTAAAAATTGAATGAATTGTTGAAGTTGTGAATGTTTTCAAATAAAATGTTTTTTATTTTGTAATTTACAGTCTATTTGACCTTTTTACCATATTTACACTCAAGAGAGTTGAATAAAATAATATATTACACCAGGTGGTGTTAAATATAGTTACATTTTTTAACTCTGCCCTGAGTTAAAATTAACCCTTACTTCGGTGTCAATGTGCCAACCCTTTTGAAAGTGTTGATTTAAGTCTGTTTTGAGTGGACCCCATGAGACACTTTCAAAGTGTTGAAATTAACACCCATAGAGTTGTTTTGGGTCCCCATATTTTGCTGTGTATAGTTGCATCCACAAATGCCAGTTAAAACTGTACTGTGCCAAAAAGAAGCCCTATGTTAACAGTGTCCAAAAGTTATATCGACTCAAGGGAAACCAATGTGGCTGCAATGGACTTTGTTACATTTGCTTTTGAAAACATTACTTACTACGTTTTGGGAAGGGTTCAGGTCAGACTTTAACAAGGTGATCTATACGACAAGCCCTGGCTTCTCGTTTATGTATAAAAACAGATTGTGAATTGACACATATAACAAACAGTAATACATTTCATGTTTGTAAAAATGTAGACATTGTCCTCTAGCAATTTTGTCATGCAATGAAATGTGCAACATATTTTACATTTTACCCAAAAATTAAAAAAACAACAACATATGTATAAATATATATATTTACCAAGTGTGGGTTGCAGTAAACACTGTCTATCAAAATCATTCAATATTTTTTTTGAACCAGTAATGTTTTGCATTATTCCTTTTTGAACTTGTTTAAAGATTGTATTATTATATATTATTTTAAATTTGTTATACTATTATGATTATTATTAGAAGTAGTAGTAGTAGTAGTAATAGTAGTAGTAGTAGTAGTAATTCCTTTTTTAACTATTTTCTATACATCTTAACTTGCCCAGTAGCTTACTTCATACGCCACCACACTAGCAGTGTGCAAGGTCTGAAGTTGAGTTGTAGAGCAACCAACATAAACAAAATGTTGCCATATGAATCTATTAATAGTAAAAATTAAAAACATTTTTAAGGCTGGACACATCAAACAGACAGTTGGCCATTGGGCAGTGTGGGGCTGTCGGTGAGCGTCTGTCAGGCTACTTTGTTTAGTGTGTTCCACACATCTCCTCTCATCAAACTCACATCAGAAGAAGTTTGCCCGATTCAGCATTTAGAAGTGATGTTGGCTGTTGGTGAAAGAAAGCGCTCTCTTGGGTGCTGTGTTTCAAGGAGAACAAAAAGTCTGATAAAAGTAAACAAACAGAAAAAAAATTAAGAGATAAAGAAGTTGATTGTTGTTTCACTGCATTTCTGAAATATATTCAAACTATATGGTATTAAGGGTATGATATTTTACTGCGCCATATCTGTCTGACATTTATTTACTTTTTCAAAATGTTGAGTCATCCCACCATGCACGGCAGATTCCAGGTCTCAAACAGAAATCTCAGCTCGATGTCTGTAAAACATCTGTCATCTGCTTCCATCATTGAACAATAGTTCCAGTAAACATTCTGTATCCTTTGAATAGAGACTATATGGTGAATATACAAACTGACATTAATCTTTAATAAAGCTGTCAAAATGGACTTTACAATCTTGTCAACCATATTAGCTGAATTGGTCACATAACTACAATGCGTCATTATTTTCTAAAGCTTCCGTTTTCACAGTCCACACTGCAACATTAAAATGGCTTTATTTTATGAATGTATCTATTTTTCTTGTCGGCTTAGTCCCTTTATTAATACAGTGTCGCCACAGCGGAATGAACCGCCAACTTATCCAGCACACTTTTATGCATTGGATGCCCTTCCAGCTGCAACCCATCTCTGGGATACATCCACACACACATTTACACACACTCTCTGGACAATTTAGCCTACCCAATTCACCTGTACCGCATGTCTTTGGACTGTGGGGGAAACCGGAGCACCCAGAGGAAACCCACGCGAACGCAGGGAGAGCATGCAAACTCCACACAGATATGCCAACTGAGCCGAGGATCGAACCAGTGACCTTCTTGCTGTGAGGCGACAGCACTACTTACTTCGCCACTGCGTCACCACATAAACAAATACATATTATAATTTACATTCTTACATTTTCAAAAATATATGTTTTCATTTAATAAAAATGTTGTCTCTGGCCAAAACAGAGAGAAAAGAATATACTTTGGGAAAAATGTATGAAGTAAAATATATTATTGTGGACATGACAATAGTTCTGGTTTCTCTTTGTGAAATGATGTGGGTATTGTCACCTGTGAATAAATATAAATCCTTTCATGCAGGTACAGACCTTACAATCTTATTTAAGCTAGCTGTCATTTGTTTGGAGTGTTCATGCACAGCTGCAGCCAATGCAAGGTGGAAACACATTTTGTTTTTGCATTGCTAGTTCTTTGATGTTGGCTTGGTGTGTCTCAGGCTTTAGCCCCACTGACTGGACAGAAGTGCGATAAAACACACAAGTAACAACCCAAAACAATCTTGTTTTAGCAAAAATGTCTTCTACCTGGTTTGTTTAATCAACTCTTGAAGATTTTCAATCCAAAAGCATGCAAAATTGGCATTTTTTTTTCTCAGCCTCCTATGCTTTGGTCAGTTTCTTTAAAGACAATGAAAACAGTGTATTCTTCACTATAGAAACAAATTACTGAATTGAATACAATCATTTTAAATTACAATTACAAATGTCACTTAGATAATTTTGCATCTGAACTCTTTAAGCATATATGACAAGCACTGTTGCTTCTCTTAAGCTGTCTGTCTCATAGACATGGGCAGGCAGATCGCTATGCAGTGCTTTTCTGCTGCATTGATGCGCATAGTGTCCAGAGTTTAGCGCTGGCTCCTCACACTGTGTGCAGTGCATATTAAAGTTCCTCCGTGGCTCTGCAGTCCCCTGACTCTCTTGGTCCTGTGCTCCTCGCCTTTTTGTTTTGTACCTGATTACCATTTCATCAGCTTGAAGGGTAAAAGCTGAAGAGAATGTAAAGTTAGACTGTACTTTATCATTCATTTATTCCTCATGAGTGCATTTACAGGGTTGAGTGAAACCACACAAAAGTACAGTATATGAACTTAAGTCAACCCTAGCTTAGAGTCAACAAAACAAAATCAATGAAACAAATGAAAGCAAAATAGAGGAAATAGTAGACTTTTACTACAGCTTTTCAGTAATGCTATTCCAAAAGACTGGAAATTGAGTTTCTAGACATTGCTTTAACTCCAAAACACAATGTAATATGCAATTAAAAAACCAAATAAAAGCCATATTAAAAATAATGATTAAAATCCCTGCTATTTATAAACCAATAGCTAAGATCTTTAGCTTTATATAGAACTATTTTGCTGCGTATGGATAGTAAATAAGGTAGAAATTTGGTTTAGGTATTGATTAGGGTTGTAGAATTAGATCATACTTTTTAATAATCAGCCAATATCTTATTAATGAGCAAGTAATAAGCTAGTAATCAATAGTGAGTACTTAAAGTACTTCAGTTCTTATTTTTAGTTGTTTTAAGTTTTAGTTGTTTTAAAGTTTTCTTTAGCATCAGAACATATGCAGCAGAAAGGCATCAAGCTCTTAAGCTGAAATGTGTGGATCACTAAGCAAATAGTCCATTATAGAAATATGTTTATGTGTAGAGAAAAGGGTTGTTGTTAAAGAATCAATCACACAGCACAAAGCTCATTTCCACTAAATCTGCTTTTTAAATTATAGGCTATTTTTTTTGACTGCTTCTGAATTTTCAGCATAAATGAGGCACAAATAAAAGATGAACTGTTCATAATGCAGCAGCTCCAGCATGTTTGCCCTACATGTTAGCATATGACTAAAATAAAGTTTCCAGTTGTCTCTTTGGTGTTTATTTTTGTAACTATTTTTTTTTTATTATTAATTTATTTATTTATTAATTATATTTTCTAATTATTTTCACTTTAATTTATTTGTTTGTTTATTTATTTATATTGTATTTTATTTATTTTTATTCTATTTATTTTATTCAATTTTATTTATATTATTTACTATTTATTTTATTATTTTATTACATTGTTTTATTTTTTCTATTTGATTTATTTATATTTTATTTTATTTACTATTCATTTGCTATTTACTATTATTTTCTATTCTATTTATTTATTTCATTTTATTTAATAATTATTTTATTCTATTCATTTTTAATTTTAATTATATTTTTATAATAATTATATTATTATATAATTATATATAATTATATTATTATATACTTTTATTGGTTTCTGATTCGCAACACTTGATTTTTATTTAGTTACCTTTTTGTACATAAAGAATGGTTCACTGCAGCCAACAACTTATATAACACCCAAAAAATGTGTTTTCATTTTGTGAATAAAAAGTAGGCTACATACATTCGAGTTTAAAAGAAAAGTAGGCAAGCTTTGGGATATACTACTTCACCTTTTAATGCATCTTTAATGTGCTGCGCTTAAATTGCCCTGTCAGTCAAAGTTACCTCACTCCACATTTTTTTTTAAATGAACCTCAAACCTTCTTGTAATACGGAGGCCTGCAAATTTTCACAGATTTTTCTTGCTAAGAAATTAGCTCAAATGTTTGCATAAAGAATCATTTAGTTGATATGATAAATATGTATATATTTTTATCAGTGTTTGTACTTCAAATCCTAATCCTCATCCAACACACAATCTTGTGGGCATTATTGTCCATTAGAGTTTGCATAAATTTGTACATATATACAAATTAAAATTTGAATGCTATTTAAATGAATAGCTGATTCTCTTGTGTGATCTGTTGGATTTACATGTGCCAATTTTATTTATATGGGAACTATGTTTAATAGTGCTGTAATGGTTTTGGAAACTTAATTGGAGGTTGATTGCAATTAAATGAAAATTTATTCGATTGTAAACTTATATTTAAAAGCATTTATCTGATCTTTAGTTTTTTTTTTTTTTTGCATAAACATGAGAAGTACTTAATTCGTCCTTTCATAAGTTCATTTATTTTATTCCAATTCTACATATTGTACTTTTTAATCTACTACATTTTTTTTAATTAATTAATTAATTTTAATTTAATTTATTTTAAAGGGAATGAAATTGTGATGTTTAATTTTTGAACAAGATTTTTTTTTCTTCATTTAGCCAGTTAAATTGGTTCGTTAGGTGCACTGAACAATACACAAATTAATTTGTGAAGTGGACTAACATCTGCTCACGATTAAACACGTTGGTTCAAGTGATCCATTCAGAGTGAGTCTTGATTTAAAGATTCACTAAATTTACAAACGATCTGAAAAGTGTTCAGCATGTAAATGTGGTTTCACATGTTTGGACTTGAATTATCATAAATTATCAAGAGTATGAGACGTTTTGGTAATTCAACTGCCTTGCAAAATAAACACTTATTAGTAAGTGTATTTACTTTTTTCTAACTAAGCTAAGCTACTAAGCTAATTTGACTTCAGTGATATTGAAAGTAAGGATTCACCAATCAGAAGATTTCTAAATTACTATAAATAACCAGAGTTTCTTACCTTAATACCTTAGTCTTGAAGAATCCCCCCTACCACCCCTACTACTCCCTCCTTATTCTAGATTGGGTGACATGGTAGCCCAGTGATTAGCACTGTTGCCTTACAGCAAGAATGTCACAGGTTAAAGTCCCCACTAAACCAGTTGACATTTCTGTGCAGCGATTGCATGTTGTCCGCATGCTTGCATGGTCCCCCCCCCCAACCTCAGGTTCCCGGGTTTCCTCCTACAGTCCAAAAACATATGATATACGTAATTTGGATAACTTGCCACTATAGATGATCTCTTAATAAGCAGTATCCCTACAATCTGTAATTAGCCATTTACAAGTCGAGGTAGTTCATCTAGATCTACCAGAGCTCAAACTCTTCTCTCGCCCTGCTAACAAGAGGGAGCCCAGTGCTCGAGGATCTTATAAACTCAGGGCTTTCTTGTGGGACAGCATGCTAAACAAGCTTTATTATCAATCATCAGCTACGTGTAAACTCTTGAAATGGAACTTAAATGGAATTAACACTTAAAATAATAACCAAGTAATGCAGATGCATGTTAGTCACTTCTTTGAAGCATGATAAAGATTATTAGATTTAAGCCATTAACATTTTACAAATGTTCATTGTATTCTTTCTAAATATAAAATATTTTAGAAATGTTTACTTTTAAGATTTAAAATACACGTAAACAATGAAGAAAAATAATAAGACCAATAAGTCATGACAATATAGGATATTGGGTTACTTTAACTTATTAAAATAATCATGCTTCAACTTTTAACTTAATGTTTTGTTTAAGTTTAATGTAATATATGTTGGAATTACTGTTAAATTAAGGCAACAACAATTTTTAAAGCGAAGTGTACATTCAGAATAGTTGTGTTTGCTTGTTTTTAACAAGGGTGCTGAATTTTTGTCTCCACAGAGATTGTCAGAGCCATGACCTACGTGATAAACCAAGGCATGTCCATGTACTGGGGGACTTCACGATGGACAGCAATGGAAATAATGGTAAATAACATTTTTCTAAACATCACTTGTTGTAACCTGCCAGACACAGCATTTCAGTAGTGAGTAATCACTGATCATTGACTTTCTAGAAGCCTGGATTTAGGAGCAGAAACTGTGTTTGCAATAAGAAAAAAATATGTATTTTCTCTGGTGTATAATGCAACACAAGCTGATTGGAAATATGCTTCAGCCAACATTTTTGTGAAACTGCAAAAACATGCTTCAACATCCATTTGGCTGTGGTTTCTAGGTACAACGAACGCTAGGGGGAAAATCGATGCCAACAACTTTTGTTCCTTTGCACACTAATGATATATTATTGTTGAATAAAGCATTATTTTCATGTAGTTCTTTGCACCACACCAAAATAAAAATGACAAAAAATCAACTATCTATTTACCTGTGATATGTTTGCCGCTCCAATCTATCTCTATATGGACAACTTTTGTGGTGTGGCCAGTTTGATTGGTAACTCACTTTGTACAGTGTTGTACTTGTGATGCGGAGCACTCAGATTCGAGTCCAGTGAAGCACTCAAGAGAAATGAAAGCAATGCAAAATCAAGGTAAAACTACATATTCACAATGCACTTATCTTTCACATTTGCTTTTGGAAATGCTATTGGTTGTGTTTAGGAAGAATTTACATCAGTGGGTACTAGGTGATCTTTATGACAGATCTTGCATTTTCATGGATGTGTAAGAACATGTATCGTAAATATACAACAAAGCATACCATAAGTTACAAATGTCAGATTTTAAACATTTATACAGCGCCCTCTATTGGACATCTAAACCCTGATGAACCCAGTAATTTACGTTTTCCAAAAAGTCAAGGCTGAGGCTTGTATTTCCAATGAGGCTGACCTGGTATATTGTCCACATCACGTATTTTTAGTCCTTTGACTTGAAGTCAGTGTTTATTAGTACTGTATGTTGCAATAATTGCAGTGTAGCAGTATGTAAGTTGGCACAAACTGATATGCTGTAATTAAGCTGTGACATTATTAATTCACGGGTGATAAATGGAGGCTTGATCAGGGTTTTTACAGAGAGGGCACACACTGATGACCTGTAATTTGTGTGACTGTGATAATAGCATGTTCAGATGTCATGCCAGATTCAGCCCACGTAAACACATCCCACAAGTGAAAAACAAGTTCACTGCCTGAAGCAGCACCGTTAGTGGCATATTACCATACACTGTGTATATCAGTGACCAAGATTAAATAGATGTCACACTTTTTTATTTATAAATTTTTCATTAGTAATGGACTTTTAGGCAACATAGTAGCTCAGTGATTAGCACTGTCGCCTTGCAGCAAGAAGGTCGCTGGTTAGAGCCTCGGCTGGGTCAGTTGGCGTTTCTGTGTGGACTTTGCGTGTTCTTTCTATGTTCACATGGGTTTCCTCCGGGTAAGACAAAGACATGCGGGTGTATTTGGTATATGCAGGTGAATTAGCCGTTGTGTATGTGTGTGAATGAGTGTCTTTCCCAGTGCTGGGTTGCGGCTGGAAGGGCATCTGCTGTGTAAAACATATGCTGGATAAAAAGGGGCTAAGCTGAAGGAAAATGAATCAATTTACTTTTAAGTTTCTTTCTTGAATTACCTAGAAAACGTACCATACCTTCATTTTTGTCCTGCCTATATATGCCCAAATATTTATAGCCCTCTATAAAATGATAATTTATTCATAAAGTATATTTACACTGTAAATGTGATTAGTTACTTCAAAAATTAGTAAACCTGTTTCCTTATAAGCAACAAGCTAAAAAAGTTCATTTTTTAAAATGTGTGTAAACCTGCTATGTCTTGGAACGAAACTGATTTTAAAGTGCAGTGTACTTGTTTATTTAATTCCTTTTTTTTCCAAATTCTACCTTTTTTACAATTTTTACTTTTTTATTTTGTCTGGATTTCTTTTTAATGGTTAAATTAGTTTAAAATTTCACAATTGTGCTGACTTCCTATAATCAACTCTATATAGTTTTACAGCCATTTTATTAGATTAGATTAGATTAGATTCAACTTTATTGTCATTACACGTGTACAAGTACAAGGCAACGAAATGCAGTTTAGGTCTGACCAGCAGTGCAACAGCAGCAAGTGCAGGCTATAGGTATAAGTTATAAAGTGGAGTTATAGAAAAACTATGGTGATATTTACAGATGGATGTATTGTGAACATTATATACAGGTTGTATTAGCTATGAACAGAGATTTACAATAAATTAATATTTGTACAGGTTGTTTTTAATAATCAGAAGTGTGCAGATAGACACACAATTACAAATGTATATATACAGTGGGTGTGTACATAATTACAAATGTCCATGTGCAGTGGGTATGTACAGTTCAAATAAGTGAATCAGTGCAATGTAGTGCAATGAATATGTGCAATTTTTAAATGTGCAAATGTAAAATAGTGCAGTAATTGTGAGGAGTATAAGTTAGAGGAGAGTGGGGGGAGTCAGTAAGGGGCGGAGTTTAGAAGGGAGACAGCTCTTTGGAAAAAGCTGTTCCTCAGTCTGCTGGATTTTGTCCGGGGGAGCCTGAAGCACCTGCAGGAAGGCAGGAGAGAAAACCGTCTGAGAGCAGAGTGAGAGGAATTCTTGAAATACTGCGTGCTCGGCGCAGACTATGTTTCCTCTAGATGTCCTCTATGACTGGCAGTGTAGTCCCTGTGATGCGTTGGGCAGTTTTCCCCACCAGCAGCAGTGCCTTACGGTCAGCAACAGAGCAGCTCCTATACCAGACTGTGACGCAATTGGTCAAGATGTTCTCTATTGTGCAGCAGTAGAAGTTATCTGTTGCGTATGGATGCCATGCAGACAGGGGTAGTTCCAATTGCAGCTTTATTACGAGAACGGACATACAGGCAGGGATCAAAAACCTGCATAAACAGTAGACAATACAGAAGCATAATCCAAAAACAGACAAGAGGTTCAGGGCAAGCAGCTAAGAATCAAAACACGATAAACAATCCAAAGTCAAAAACACTGGAAACAGGAAACAAGGAAATCCGCTTATGTAAGGACAGCAACAGCTTAACAATGCATATGTGTGGAACAGAGGGGTTAAAATAGTCCAAATAATCAATGATCACAAGTATCAGCTGTGTGTGTGTGTATGCAATCAGTCATGATCAGGAACCGGTTGTGTGTGGTGCATGACTGGATATTGTAGTCTATAAATGGTGGATTTGTAGTCCATAGCTGTAGTTGTAGCTGGTGATCATAACATTATCCCTACCAAAAGTAAAATATGTTTTTATATCTTACATATATTAATCATTTTATTTATTACTCACTTGAAAAGTTAGCATATATACTGTCCAATAGTAACAGTGTTATGTCATTTAAGTCAATTATTTATGTCACAACTTTTTCAAATTAAACATTTTATTTTCATGTTTAATACTGTTAAGGGGACTTTTTATTTAAATAGTCTTTTTTGAAGTAGGCGTTTACCTACTTTTGTTTTTACATATATGTAAAATTGTGTGATGACTTAAAAAGTAAATCCCATTTCCATTATTGAATTTTGTGATTTTTGTATGTTTTCAAAATCACAGAAATTACAGTGTCATTGTATATTATTCATTAATTTTCTTGTCGGCTTAGTCCCTTTATTAATCCGGGGTCACCACAGCGGAATAAACCGCCAACTTATCTAGCAAGTTTTTACGCAACGGATGCCCTTCCACCTGCAACCCATCTCTGGGAAACATCCACACACTAAGAACAATTTAGTATACCCAATTCACCTGTACCACATGTCTTTGGACTGTGGGGCAAACCAGAGTACCCGGAGGAAACCCACGTGAAAGCAGGGAGAACATGCAAACTCCACACAGAAACACCAACTGAGCCGAGGTTCGAACCAGCAACCCAGCGACCTTCTTGCTGTGAGGCGAACGTGCTACCCACTGCCTCGCCAGTGTATATTATATTATATTATATTATATTATATTATATTATATTATATTATATTATATTATATTATATTATATTATATTATATTATAGCAAGAAGGTCATTAATTTGAGCCCAGGCTCTGTCAGTTGGCATTTCTGTGTGGAGTTGCATGTGCTCCCTTGTGTTTGCGTGGGTTTCCTCTGGGTGTTTCCTCCACATTCACCAAGTGAATTGAATAAGCTAATTTGGTTGTAGTGTAAGTGTGTGAATGCAAGAGTGTGTGGGTGTTTTCCAGTGTTGGGTTGCAGCTGGAAGGGCATTCATTGCGTAAAACATATGCTGGATAAGTTGCCAGTTCATTCCACTGTGATGACCCCTGATTACCAAAGGGACTAAGCTAAAAAGAAAATGAGTGAATGAATATTATTAGAGCAAACATTTGGACATTTCAACCTACGCCAACATCTATGCTGTTTGATAGTGAAATAGGATTAAATGACAGACATGAGTGTTTGATACCAACAAAACAATAGTTTGAGAAAACAAGATTTTTTGTTGTTGTTAGTTTTTGACTAACTACAACTGCAGTCCTTGTCAAGAAGTGAATTGCAGCTATCGCAGGTATAAAAACTGTATTTTATTTTCTTTCTAGGAGGCATATTCTGTGGCAAGACAGTTTAACCTGATTCCTCCAGTCTGTGAGCAGGCCGAGTATCATCTGTTCCAGAGGGAGAAGGTTGAGGTGCAGCTGCCGGAGCTCTACCATAAGATAGGCATGTGTCAATCAATCAATCAATTAATCAATCAATCAATCAATCATCCCATTTAATCACTGAATACTGATTAGGCTTCAGCAAATCACAGCTGTTCATTTGGGTGATAAATATTCCCTTGATTCTGTAGGTGTCGGTGCCATGACATGGTCACCTTTGGCTTGTGGGATCATTACTGGAAAGTATGAAAACGGTATCCCAGACTCCTCCAGAGCATCTATGAAGGTATCCAGACCTTTTTCTTCTGCGTATATAAATCAAATATTTATTTTCTCCTTCTACTTACCTGACACTGCTTGTCTACTCTTGTGTTTTTGTCTTGAAGTCATACCAGTGGCTGAAAGAGAAGATAGTCAGCGAGGATGGACGCAAGCAGCAGGCGAAGCTGAAAGAACTGGGTCACATTGCAGAGAAGCTGGGCTGCACTTTGCCTCAGCTCGCCGTAGGTAAGACTCTCCCACCAAGACCTCCATAGAGAGGAAGACAAAGAGCCATCTTTCCTGTGGTGCTACCTGTTAACTGTAAACTTTAGAGCTAGTACAGCCTTACTTCAGTACACGGGTTTTCAATCTCAGTCCTGAAGGTTCGGTGTCCTACATATATTAGCTCCAACCACAATCAGACACACCTGGGCTAGCGAATCAAGCTCTTACTAGGTGTTCTAAAAACATCCTTGCAGGTGTTTTGAGGCAAGTTAGAGCTAAAATCTGCAGGACACCGGACCTCCAGGGTAGAGTTTGAGAACCCCTGCTTTAGTGCATTCCATCTCCTAATGTTCACAAAGTATAATGGTCTGAGATTGTTTTGTCCCTTCCTCTGCAGCCTGGTGTCTGAGGAATGAGGGAGTGAGTTCAGTGCTATTAGGAACCTCCAATGCAGAACAGCTAACTGAAAACCTGGGAGCCATACAGGTAAGCAAAATTTTCTGTCATGTGATTGTTGCGAGAGACCTGGAGGGCAAAAAAATTGAACTGTCAAGTTTCATGGAAGGAAATCTCTCAAAAGCAAATAAATGATGCAACAGCAACTTTTTAGACACCTGCTGCAGTATTTCAATTACTACAAATGGTGGGATATTCTAAAACACTTGGTAACAAGAAAAACATTACCAGTACGGTTTGGGTCAGTATGGGTTTCCTTTATCAGGCTTGCTTTTGCGCTGCCAAAAGTACCAATGGTACCCTTTTGGTTGGCGAAAAGAAAGTTTCAGTCAATGTCATTCGCGCTCTATGAAATATCAAAGTATAGCTGTACAGGTCGTTCACACATCATATGAGAAGCACTTCTCACGAAACAGAGGCTTGATACACATAAATACATAAATGCTCATTTAAAACCTTTCTATGAACATGATTTGATTATAACTGCAGATCAATGATACTGTAAAATAGCCTACTGTAATGGCTGCAATTATACAAATAAATAAATAAATGCAACTAATATGAACCCACACAGATCCTTATGTTACCAATTACAGAAAAACTACACACAGCATACATTTAGTCTTTATTTGGGATCAAAAACAACACGCAACATAGCTCACAGTCAGTGCAAACCTCTCATCTTCATCTTTAATCTTGTTTTTCATGCTTCACTCTTGTGTTTTTCAGTTTCTGAAAGGATCGGATGTCAGAAGCAACTCAATAATTATGTGCACGTTATTATCATCAGCTCAAGAAGTTTGTTATTTCAAATATGCAACATGTGAGAAAGCGAAACCGTTCGCGCTTTAGACAGCCTAGTAAGAACTGTGTTGCACAGGATAGATTCTGTTCTTGTTCTTGGTTTTATGTCTGTTCATCAAGACAATGACAAGGTTTGTTTAAGCTCAGGTCGACAATGGCTCGTTATTATATGTATATATTATTACTTTGTAATGTCTTAGCTTTGTATTTAAAAATGGCGCTTCCTTTGTTTTAATTTTCCTGCTTGTGTACAAGCTAGTGACTTATGTCTGTATACCAATAGTGTTCAGCTGCACATCTTGCTCTGACTTTTGGTACCCTTTTGTTGTGCTAGATACCCTTCCGAAAGTATTTCCAAAAAGTGGTATGGTACAGTTCTTTTGACAGTGGAAACGGCCATAAAAGCGTACCGAACCGTATCACACTATACTGGCGAGTGGAAATGGGCTATTAATAGTGCAAAATTCCACCCACTTCAAACTGTGGGATTCAAACAGGAGATTCTGACATGGGATGCACCCAGAAATAAGATACCTGGTACCACAGTACCTGGTCTCCATTACTATAAAGCAAGAAAATGATGTTAAACAGCATCCTAGCAAGATGACACATAAGCAAATATTCAAAAAAGACAGCATATTTTATTTCTGTGAAACACAGCAAAGCCACTTTGAGAAGAAAAAAACTTCATGGTCCAATTTCAGGCCTTCTCTCCACCAATGAAAAGATTCAGAAACTTCTGTCCCATCTCTGCAGGCACAGGATACATACCTGCCAACACTCCCGTTTTTCCCGGGAGTCTCCCGTATTTTCATACCCATCTTTTGTTTTTTTCTGTTTCCCGGAAAACTCCCGGAATTTCCCCCCGATATTGGATGTCAAAATAACGTTGTCCTTAGACAGTGGCTAGACATTGATTTTTAGTCACCTGCTGTCTTGACCTAAATCTAACCTAACAATAACGTCTTATGATGTTGTGTGCCAGTTGGAATCGTAACTCTTTTTAGGTAGACAACATACACCTGTCATTGAGGCAGTATCTTATCAAAAATTTTATTTTACCTGAAATGTTCACATTTCTAGCAAATGTGTACTTCATAGTACCAGTGTACCTGAGACCGTTGTCATCCCAGTAAATCACACACACTTGAAATTTAAATATTTATAGAACACTCCACTTTTTTGGGAAATCACAAAGTGTTAAACCATTGAACAAGATGCTACTGGTTAAATCCAATTCCTTGGTCTATGCTACGCTAAAAGTGCTCCCGTCAGACCCAGAGACCAGCTGAATGAAATTGTCCATCAAAGAAGGAAAGCCTTGTTTTTGCCCTCCATGAATGTTTTTATAATGCTGTGATGTCACATTAAAACTATGAATTGAACTTCTATCCAGCTAATAATTTCCTAATGAATTTATTCTCAAATGTAGGTACTTCCAAAGATGACGTCTCATGTGGTCTCAGACATTGATCATATACTTGGGAACAAGCCCTACAGTAAGAAGGACTATCGTTCCTAGATGCTACGGACACACGCTCAGGGTCAAGAGAGAAGTGTGTGTAGCAGTGTTCGTGCCCTAGTGGTTCCTTCTCCGAATCTGTTTTCATCATTGGCCTGACCTCTCTCTCTCTCTCTGAAGCCTTAGAGCGCCGTCCTCCATTACCCATACCTCCATTCCCTCTGTTTTTGCTGGTGTGCCTTTGCACCCCAAAACCACAGCAAGAATCCTCACGACTGGTGTTCAGGTGTCTTCTCGTAATGGCACCTTACTGGAGGAGAGCTTCACTTGCTGATGTGATCTATGAAGCGCATAAACACCCATGCTCCATGTCTGGCCTCCGCTCTCAAAACCATCAGCCATCGGATCGTCTGGTGGTTTTAGCACGCATACTGGAGGAACAGAGCATGACGCCCTCTTGTGCTCAAACGCAGCAACTGCAGAGCTGTTTCACAGACTGATGAGCTTCTACTCAGTGGAACAATGCACATTCACAAAGATCTAAGCTGTTCTGCCTGTGCAAGAATGCCTGTATAGATATTTTATGAGGGGGTTTTATTTTAAGAGTTATTTGCTTCATAGTGTGGGCCACAGTGATGTGTGGTAGAAAAATAAATGCACACTTTTGACCTAGGAAATTACTTGAATGAGGGTAGCATACACCTATGAATATCTGCTTATTGAACATGCAGCTGTATTATAAACTGACCTCAATCCCTACTGCAGTATATACAGTAAGTATACAGTATTAGAGTTGATCTAACATGCATAGACTATGTTATGCCAGCAACCTAAGCATTCATGATGCTTTATTATAAATAAGTGACTTGGTTTTGCTTTGGGTACAATTAAAAAAGGAAATTAGAAGAGGACAACTTAAAGGGATGCCCTTGTGAAAAAGAAGTGTGTCTGATTGTAATGAATCTGCACTTGTTAGTTTAAGATAACATAAAGGCACTTATGTGTGCTTAAAGGGAGTTCACTTTCATGAATAAGTTTCTCTATACATTGTTGTACTTTCAAAAAGTCAATGGAAAAGATTTGCTTTGATGAATATATTAATTCATTGTGGTTTTATAATCTGTTGTCATGCTTTAAAGCAGTGGTTCCCAATCTGTTTTTTTGCCTGAGTATCCCTTATCCCCTGGAAAATGATGCAAGGCCCTTGTAAGGTAACATTTAATGATAGTATCGCTCAAATATGTTTGCAGTAAGGATGACAAAAACTGTTGTTTTCAAACAAACAGTATGTTTATTACTATATAATAGTAATAAACTTGAATTTGAATAGTATTACTTTGAATTTTAATTTCTTTTTTAAATACTTCCCAAATGATGTCTTACATAGCAAGGAATTTTTCACAGTATGTCTGATAATGTTTTTTTTCTTTTGGAGAAAGTCTTATTTGTTTTATTTCGGCTGGAATAAAAGCAGTTTTTGATTTAAAAAAAAAAAAACAACATTTTAAGTTATACAATAACTTGCAATTACCCTAACCTGCCTAGATAACTTAACCTAGTTAAGCCTTTAAATATCACTTTAAGCTCTATAGAAGTGTCTTGAAAATATCTAGTAAAATATTATTTACTTTCATCATGGCAAAGATAAAATAAATCAATTATTAGAAACGAGTTATTAAAACAATTGTTCAGAAATGTGTTGAAACTATTTCTCCGTCAAACAGAAATTGGGGAAAAAATAAATTTGTATGTTTATCCACAAATAATAGCCTAATGCAAAATATAAAAGCAAAACATCAGTAGGCCATTTGTAGCTGAAAAACGTAACATTGACCCTATATTTGTTGCCAATTAGTTGCCAATTTTTAAAAAGTTTTTTGGATTTCATTTTGGATGTGTCAATTCTTTTGCAAAAAAAATGAAAAATGCTCTGGGCTTGTTGCTGTATTGGGGATGAGTTGTCTGCAAATGTCTTGTTTTTTTGGATGTCCTCATGCATTTATAAGCAAAAACTTTGGCACAGAAAACAAAACCGTGTCAGGGACTCTTTGCTTTGAGAAAATGGAATAAAACTGTAGCTCAGGTAGCTATTTAGGTAATTGCATTTAGTGTTTCCAGTATTGCTAGCACTGCAACTCGAAATGTTTAGAGCTTCCTCACCTTAGTCCAGTATGCTTGGGTCATTAGTATTAGCTGCTGAAGGCGAATCAGTGAGACGAATTTTTGACGAATTACAACATTGGCCATTTTTCAGGGGATAAAATGAACTAAACCAACATGATCGTTCTCCTAACTGTCCAATGCAAATTATTATTTTTTTTTTAAATATGACGCGACCCCCCACAGAGCTAGCTAAGGCCAGGACCCTCTGTTGGGAACCTCTGCTTTAAGGCATTATACTTTTCTCGATGTGTTGCTATCATACTAAAGCATATGTGATGTATTCTTATCATTTGAACTGGAGTTTGTTTTTTGTAATGTGTTATTACATTTAAAGGTACTATACTGCAAATGTGCTAAACTGCAAATTCATAATCACAAATGTGTAAATATTTACATTTAAATATAATATTTAAATATAAAATATATATTTAAATACATTAAACAGTACTTTTATTTCACCCTAAATGCTTTTCAGTACATTCAGACTTACATTTTAAAAGAAAAAAGAAAAAAAAATAAATAAATATATATATATATATATATATATATATATATATATATATATATATATATATATATATATATATATATATATATATATATACAGTTACAAATAATAATATTATTAGGTAAGCTGAGTGAGACACTTTTTATTTTAAGTTGCATATACATGAATTTAAACGGATAGATCACCCAAAATTTAAAATTCTGTTCACTTCACACAAAAGAAGATTTAAAAGATTTGAAAAATGCTGAGACCCATTGACTTACATTTTTTTTCCTACTAATGAAGTCGATGGGTCCCAGTATTTATTTTTTTTAAATATCATCTTTTGTGCAGAAGGAAGAAAGAAACTCATAAAGGTTTGAATTTACACACATGAGGGAGTGTAAATGATGAGCTCATTTTTAATTGTAAAATTTAATTTAATTGTTAAAATTAATTATTGTGTGAACTATTCCTTTCAGTACTTTAAACACGTTTAATTGAATCGCAATAAAAACCTTAGTTAAGTCTTAGTACAAAACGAAAATTCTGTTATCAATATTCACTCTTGTAGCATTTCAAACCCATACAACTTTTGTTTATCTTAGAACACAGATTAAGGTATAGTTTGATCAAATTTCAAAGATTTCTGTCCTTTTGCTAAATATCTGGTCATCTAAAACTCTGACGCTCAAAACAAGAAATAAAAAATAAATAAATAAATCAACAAGGTTTGATCCAAGTCTTGTGAAGAGACATCACAGATTTGAGATTTTATTTAGCCTTTTATTAACCACCAATGAGGTTGATTTATTCCTGTCATGTAAAGCATAAATTGATTATTAAGCTAGCCGGGAGAGCTTAAGGTGCTCCAGTTTAGAAAAACACAAGCAAATAAAGAAACGATCTTCATAAGTTTGACAGCACACGTTGCAAATTTTCACAACACAAACAACTGGAGAAACACCCCGCATTTAGTCATGACACAAACAACTAAAGCAATGTGCTGCATTTTTTCACCATGCAAACAACTGAAGAAATGTGCTGCATTTTTTCACCATGCAAACAACTGAAGAAATGTGCTGCATTTTGTCACAACATAAAAAACTTAATATATGCACTGCATTTATCAAACGCGCTGCATACTATTAAAACAACACTTTACATTTAATCATCATTTTATTTAGGCTAATAACTTACAAAAGACAACGGAATCGTATAATCAGGATATTAAACAAACTGATGAAGATCGTTTCTTAATTTGCTGGTGTTTTAAGGTAAGCTCTCTCGGCCAGCGTAGGTAAGCTTCTGTTTATGTAAACTACATTTGACTATCACATAAAGTGATTGTGTACATTCAGAAAACAACTTGATCATTCAACTTGAGTGACATTTTCAGAAATGTGGACAGAAATATGTCAAATTTTATTTAAAAGAAAAGAAGTCTCCATTTGGGTTCTGAAGATGAACATAAGTCTGCTGGGTTTGTCAGTAAAGATGACAGAATTTTCATTTTTTTTAATGATTGAACCCTTTGCATACAGCAAAATATCATATTCAGTTTGCACTTCTTTTTCACAAGGATAGTTCACTCAAAAATGAAAATCTTCATTCACCATTACCAAGAATAAAAGTATAAAACAATGATGAAAGCATTTTCATTTTTTTGTTTACTGTCACTTTAAGAATCAAGGAGCTGCTAATGTGCATGACAGCATTAAGATATAATAGGAGTGAATCTGATGTACCATTTGAGGGTGCCTGTGTTTGATTTTATAGCCCTTGCTACTGTACACCTGACTTGAAAGCCATACTTTATCACGACCTAGATATTGTCAACACAGACAAGCTGCTTTACCCTGTAGTATTTAAAGAGCTTCTAGATTTGTTCGGAAACCTATTGGATTTTGCCTTGAGGAAGCAAGATGACTTTGTACAGAAGAAATAAAGATGTCAAAACTTGTGTTTAGTGATGCGCAGAAGGCTTTATGAGATCAGTGTGTATATATACATATATAAAGTGTTACTTTAGTCTCCCTGCGGAGTGCCTTGATTCTCACCTGCATGAACATTAGGGCTTGCCCATTCTCCCATGGGTCCATGAGTGTAATACTGTGAGCTTTTCTCAACTGTAAATGATGTATTTTACACAAATGAAGAAATCACACCACATGGTGACTATTGTTTTCTAAAGTTTGTAACATTGTTTCTGAGAAAAGAGTGTGTTGGATTCACGGGCTGTTTTGAATCTCTGCATCAGGGTCTTTATCGTGCATCTCTCTCCCTGTATGGCAGCAGTGAGTGAATATATATGATGTAAATATAAATATGTAAACAGTAGATTATATGCTTGAAATAAAAACACATAGGCCAGTAATTAAGTGTCTGTTTTCTTATTTAGGGCGGATGATATCCTGCAGTCTGACTTTTTTTAATTCATCAATCTGTCACAGTTGCCCAAGTGGACATGGTGTCGGAACAAATATGAGATTGGAAGGGAAAATATTTCTCAGTGGTTTGGAATTCTCGGAAAAGCTTTGTGAATGAACAAAAATCATTGACATATAACCTTTTTTTCTTCCTTTTTCGCTCGTTAAGTTTGATGTCACGTTTCAGGTCAAAATAATCAGATGCCTTAGTGAATAACAAATAGTACAGTATATTCCCAGTGTGATGAAAATTAGGACCGTAATATTCATATGCATGTCTAATCTCAGATGGTCAGACACTGATTTGGTTTTTCATAACCTTTTAAAATAGTGGTGTGTGAGATAAAGCAAGACAGCAGTGTGTATCATCAATTTGTAAATGCCTCCTTTTAATATCTTACTTTTTCATGAATTTGCAAGAAGTAATATGATTTCATTTGTATGAATTTTTAAAAAGAAGCTTGCCTCAAAACCCCACAACTACCCCCTCATTGGGAAATGTGAAGATTGTACTAAAATGTATGAATGATTACGAATTAGCCACTAAATCAAAACATTACAAACTGTTGTGCTACACAGAGCATGTGGAAAGTACTCATAGCACTTCACTTTGTCCACTATTTTATGTTACAGCCTTATTCCAAAATGGATTAAAATCATTCACTTCCTCAAAATTTGACACACAATACCCCAAAGTGACAAATCTAGAAAAAATATTTGGGATTTTGTGCAAATTTATTAAAAATAAAAAAAATAAAAAATCACATGTACATGTACAAGTACATGTACATCACATGTACAAGTATTCACAGCCTTTGCTCAATAGTTTGTTGATGCATATTTTGCAGCAAATACAGCCTTAAGTCTTTTCGAATATGATGCCACAGGCTTGGCACACCAATCTTTTGGGATTTTTTTTGCCCATTCCTCTTTGCAGTACCTCTCAAGCTCTATCAAGTTGAATTAGAAGTGATGGTGTACAGCCATTTTTTTAGACCTCTCCAGAAATGTTCAATAGGATTTAGCTCTGGGCTCTGGCTGGGCCACTCAAGGACATTCACCGAGTTGTTGTGAAGCCACTCCATTGATATTTTGATGGTGCGCTTAGGGTCAGTGTCCTACTGGAAGATGAACTGTTACTCCAATCAGAGGTCAAGAGCACTCTGAAGAAGGTTTTCATTTAGGATGTCTGTTACATATTGAGTAACATTAATTTTGACAATGCAAGTGTGTATTGTTCCTGTGTGTTTCCTCCATTATCTATCTCTTTCTCTCTCCACATGAGCGGAGATCAGGTGCAGCTGTGAGAGGGGCGGCGCCAGCTATAAAGGCACGCCGTTGACGCTCCTCATCGAGTTCTCTTCCTGTTTCCCCTCGCTTGTGTGTGTGTGTGTGTGTGTGTGTGTGTGTGTGTGTGTGTGTGTGTGTGTGTGTGTGTGTGTGTGTGTGTGTGTGTGTGTGTGTGTGTGTGTGTGTGTGTGTGTGTGTGTGTGTGTGTGTGTGTGTGTGTGTGTGTGTGTGTGTGTGTGTGTGTGTGTGTGTGTGTGTGTGTGTGTGTGTGTGTGTGTGTGTGTGTGTGTGTGTGTGTGGCTCGCTCTGAGTTCTCTGTGCGGCAGTGATCTGTCTGAAACCCTTTTTATCAAAGTAATCCGGTGAGATACTCTGTTAAATACGGTAATAGGACGGTAACCTGCATTATCGGTGGCTGATTATTTAATGCCTTTCTCCAACCCTGTTTCAAAGTCATCTGGTGAGATACTCTGTTAAATACGGTACTAGGACGGTATCATGTGTTAGCTGTGGCTAATATTTACTTTAATGCTGAATGATCAACGGGAAGGCCCTTTTTCTTTTGTCCAGTTTTCTCTTGTTTTGTGGTTAGTTATGGAGGTTAGAATTGTATGCTTTATTTATGGAATTTTATTTTTGGTATAGGTAAGAGGTTTAATATTAGGTAGCGTACCTTGTTTTGTTTGTTGTTTTGGCCTTTTTGTTCCTTGATTCTGATTTTGATCTTTTTGTTTAATAAATCTGATACCCCTTATTGACAACTTGGCCTGTGTGTGTGTGCTTGGGGGAACAGGAACGGGGACTCCGGGTGACCACTTTTTATAGCGGTCATCCTTAAACTTATGTGCGTAGCGGGGTGCATCCGCTACGTAACAATGTCGCTGCACATTTCTGCATTCATCTTTCTCTCTATCCTGACTAGTCTTTCAGTTCCTGCTGCTGAAAAATATGCCCACAGCATGATGCTGCCACCATGCTTCATTGTAGGGATGGTATTAGCCTGGTGATGAGTGGTGCCTAGTTTTCTCCAAATGTACTGCCTGGCATTCACTCCAAAGAGTTCAATTTTAGCCTTATCAGATCAGAGAATTTTGTTTCTTATGGTCTGAGAGTTTTTCAGATTCCTTTTGGCAAGTTCCAGGCGGGGAGTGGCTTCCGTTTGGCCACTCTACCATACAGGCCTGATTGGTGGATTGCTGCACAGATGGTTGTCCTTCTGTAAGGTTCTCCTCTCTGCACTGAACAACGCTGGAGCTGACCATCAAGTTATTCATCACCTCCCAGAGTAAGGCCTTTCTCCCCTGATCACCCAGCTTAGATGGCCGGGCAGCTCTAGGAAAATCCTGGTGATTCCAAACATGACTGCTTTGGAGGAAGATATACAAAACACACCATTAACAGCCATCGTGTTTGAGTGGTCAGCACGTTGTGTTATGACGCTGCTGACCTGAGTTCGAACCTCACTTTAATTATTTTTTTTTGGGTGTGTGTGTTAAGACATAATACTGTTGGGTTACCTATGTAGGTGTAGATATTTTATTTTTGTTGTGTGACCCCCATTACATGAACAGGCTGACCTCATAACTTTGTTATTTTACAATTTGCAACATGAGGGTCTCACTCAGATCCCAATGTCTCATCTACAAACATGCAGAAGGTGTGTATTAGTACTTTAAAAAAATAATAATAATAGAAATGTTTTTTTCCAGACACACTCAAAGGTGGAGTAAAAATAAAGTCCAAGAAATTTATCCCCAAGCAGGATGTTAATCACATTACACCCTGCTTTCAAAAGACCTTCAGGATAAAGTTGCAGAAAAACATTTAAAATAGGCACGGGCCGGTATTATTTTCTAACTGTATGATCAGCTTGGATAAAAAAAAACATTGTTTTACAGTATTGTGATTATTACAGTTTAAACATTAAGTATTTTGGAACAGTAAACAGGCTGAATAATGAAAATTAATCATTCACTGCTGTCTTCATTAGTTTAAAATACAGCTTTCTTTACAATTTAATATTGTATATTTAATATTGTATTGCATATTTGGATATATTTTCTGCTGGGGATACTGTTATCATAAAAAATCTTACACATAGCTTAGGAACGATATAGCAGAAGATTTTGGTGGTTTTATAACCTTGACTTTTTCTAAACAGCGGTAGACCTTGAAAACACTTATCGTCCCATGCCTAATTTCAAAGGCTGGAAAAGTTATTTGACTTCAAAATGTTACAAATAAAGTATTTCAAAGGGTTATGACAATATCCTTTAGGCACTGTAGTATGTTTTTTTTATTTTATTTTGAGATTTCATCTCTGCCCCACTTTTCAGTAAAATATGACAACAAACATCAGTAAACAGTCTTTTATTGGTACAAAACAAAAAAAAAGGCCTTAATTGATCATAAATTTCATGAAACATAAACAGATGAAATGATACCTCCCACAAAACAAAAAGTCTTAACACACTGACTCTCTCAATCCCATGATCTTCTCATTTGTTTGTTCCTTGGTTTCTCATGATTCATTCAGTCTTTTATTTGGACCCTGTGGACAGCAGAGCGATCAGACCTGAAGAGGCACTAATGGACAGAATGTAGTTCCTGTGACGGAGACAGAAGGTAAATGTTAAGAGCGGTAAACATCTCGACCCATCAACAAACTTCAACAGTCAACACTACAGTTAACTTACACTGTTGGGTTGAAGTTCTTCAGCAGAAAGAAAGAGGCAACGATGACGAGCAACAGAAACAGAGTGTTGTTGTAGAAGATGGAGAAAGTGGTTGCCTCATAATCCGCCACCTCATTCTTCTTCCACAGGATCCTGCAGCAAAACAATAAATTACACTAAGGTACAGAATAAACATTTATTGTGCCATCTCCAAGGCAAAACATAAACAAATTTCTTATGAATTGGTCAACCAATGTCATTAATAATAACCAGTGTAGTTAACTTAAACTGAAAAATAAAACTTACATAAAAACATGTTACATAAAAACTAGGGCTGGACGATGTAGCAAAATTTCTTTAAATAATATTATGTTTCACATATTTTTTGATATGGATAATTATTGAATATTTTAGAATCCATTTAGGGATATCAGGACATTTTAATCACTTTAATTTTACTTGCCAATATTACCAAAGCAAATAGTTTTAATAGTCAAAAACAAAAATATTTAAACAAAAATATGTAATTTATAAAAAAAATAAGCATAAGTGCTAAAGAGACTCTTGCTGAACACTCAAAGCAAACTTTAAGGTGTGAATAATAATGAAACAGTAAACCTCAAATTCCGTCAACAAAACAAATGATGAGTCAAATCTGAGCTTTGAAGTAAAGCAACTTGCATTATTATCCAAATACATATCATATTGCAACAACATTAAAAATTTTGAAGTTGAATGACTACATTACACCTATGCTAAAAAAATCTTTCAGATGGGGAGCTAGTGACTGGGATGTACAAGAAAAGAAACCAAAAAGCCACTCTGGCGACATCCTTACATCCTTTTTATTTACAATTTCCTCACTAATGCGATACAGCACTGATTTTCACATGTGTTGTTATCCTGACCTGAAGTGGCAATGACAACCCAAAACTTGCATGTGAAAAGCATGAGCGCGTGGTTTCCTTGACCATTTTCAATGGGCTTTGTGCTCTCATGCTCCCCCACTGTCTTTTTGTAACTAGGCGACCATTAAGCGTTTTCCATTACCGTTACTGAAATGTGTATATTCCATAAAGTATGAAGCCGATTGGTTAGTTCTACTTATGTTGTTCACACCAGACGCGGAAGAATTGTCAAGCGTGATTGATTTACATGATAAGTGCAGCACGATAAGTGCGACTGACGCAAATTGCGCAGCGCGATACACGGGAATGGGGTGCGCAAATTGAGCATTTTGCTTGTTTGACGCGCTTAACACGCAAATCGCTCAAGTTCGAAAATCTGAACTTTAGCAGACATTTGCGCTGTGTTAACCAATCAGAAGCTTGCTCTTATGGGGCCGTGATTATGACGTAGCGCCTGTTGTTGGTGTCCAGGGGAAAAAATCCTCCAGCCTACACCGACAACATCTCATCAAACTGGGCTCAGCTTAGTCAGAAGCACCGCTGAAAGCCTCCATCCAGGTTCAGTTTCTGTAGGACTTTATGAGCTCACAGACCTGGGTGCACCTCTGAAAGTATCTAGTGGAGTCAGACACTGCTCCAAATGTATCAACACCGTTTTTCAGCATTCATAAAGCACATAAAGGCAGTTAATTTCTCAATAAAATCTACGTTAACCATTCAGCAATGAGTCACCGGGCAGACAGAAGCCCTGCCCATGACGCGAATCCGCGTCTGTGCTAAAGTGGATTAGACACGCAAATGAAGTGAGTAATCTTAAATGTTCACGCATATTTACGCGCGGATAACGAAATTTATCCACATCTTCTGCATCTGGTGTGAACAGAGCATTACATGAATCACAGTGCGCTTGCAACATTAACTAGGTGTGCCTGAAAAATATGCGTGTCGCTGCCTATTTGCACCGCAAGTCACACGCCTGCACTGAAAATGACAAACTTACACCCTAAGCTTATTGGCATTCCTTCCAAGGCGCAAGCTCAGCAACCACATTTTGATAAAACTATAGTGTATACCGAACCTTCTTAACAAACATTTTTTTAATCATTTTTTATTTTACCGATACAGTTTTTAAAATCGCCCAGCCCTAATAAAAATACTCAAATAAAAGGTAAAACAAAATAAATCACGTTGCCTTAACTAAATTAAATAAGCCGAAGAAAACACTAAAAATCACTAAACCTAGATTGGGAAAATTTTTTTTTTTTAATTTGAACCATTAAAAAATGCTGTAGTATTTAGAAATAAAACTGATAATAATTCATTTGAGATTTTTCTTTAATTAACTTGTACATTCTAAAAAGATGCATTATAAATACAATAAATTATAGAACCAATTTTTGTTTTTACACAACCTATATGTAATATTTTATTATATGTAAAATATTTGACATATTTGTTTAGATTTATTTGGCTGCTTAACTGTTGTAGTTCCAGTATATTTTACAATCTAAATGTTTTAATGTACATTCAGAATTTAGACTTTGAAATAGTAATCATTATTAACTCTCATCAACTCCTCCACTTTTACCAAAATTGTTTTAGTTTCTTTCTTTTTTTTCTGTTCAACACAAAGGAACATATTTTGATAAATGTTAGAAAACAGCAGTCATTGGTAGTATAGATTTTTTCTTACAAGTTTCCAGCGTTATTCAGAATTTTTTTAATTGTTCAGCGAAAAAAAAATTATAAAAGTTTAAATCGACTTGAATGCGAGTACATAGTAAGAATATTGTGTGAACTGTACCTTTATTTACCCTAAGTCAACTTTATTTACAGTTGTGAATGTGAAACAGCATTTTGTCATTGCGCTGAACAGTTTGCACTTTTGTAGTCTCTTGTAAATTTAAGACTTTGAGTCTAAAATTGCATTCATAGTAATTTTAAAAAGGGACACCAATGTCCCAGATGAAAATGACTTTTATTTGCCCTATCAAGAAAAATAAAATAAAAAATTAAATAATAAAAAAAAAAAAATTATATATATATATATATATATATATATATATATATATATATATATATATATATATATTAGCGCTGTCAAAATTAACTCGTTAACGCATGCGATTAATTTGAAATAATTTTTTTTTTTTAAATTACGCAATTAACGCATTTTTTTTTTTTTTTTCCTGTTGTGGCCAGGGGCAGACCCGGCAGTTTCCCGCTGTTTCAACGTAATTTTTGGGCCGGGCTGATCATCTTATGATCTGATCGGCCCATAAAACACTTAGCAGACTGTCATGTTTTTCTGCCTCAGTGATTGACGGTGCTGAGTGACCTGTCACGCTCTGAAAGTAAGATGTTTCTTTTCCGGACAAAGCAGCCGTGTGACATAATCTGCAGCCCATTGGTTCTTTTCTTTATTGACATTGGGCTGACCCAATCACAAACTTCCATGTTGGGCTCTGTGTAACGTTGGTGTGTATTCGTCAAAATAGCCAAGAGTCCCGCCTATTTCTTATGCGCCGGTCCGCGCCGCGGGAGAGCAGGCTTTTGCGTCTGTCTGCACTCTGCAGCGGGGCACAGATCAATATACTCCTGTCTATTCTATCTAGTTACCTATCTGTCCTTATACATATACTTTTTTAAACTTTTAATCTGCACCACGGCCGCGGCAAATTCCTATGCTGTTTCCTCAACCTGCAAGTCTTTATTTTACAAATTATAAAGAATGTCTGCTTCTTACGCTCTATGACGGGTGTCATTCATGTATTTTAAGATGCACTCGGTCAGAAGACAAGCGCATGAGATATCATGACATTGCGTTTTTGATCGTCAGCATGATGTAGGCTTATAGTGACAATAATATTTATACAATATGGATATTATAATGATATTTATACATGACCAAAGTAGTGTGCAACTTAAGCAACTTTTTTTACATTTAGTTTTGTAGTTCTGCCCAAACAAATATTTGTTACATTTTTTAATTGTTTAAGTTCATTTGATTGACAATGTAAAAGCTGTTAGCTACGTTTGATGTTTCATTGTTGAGTTAAACATTTTTTAGGGTCTCTGACACATTGCTTTTATTATTTATCTTTATTTTATTAATCAACATTAACTGTGTGCGTCAGCAGGCAGTTTTTGTCACGTTCATTATTTATTAGGCTCCCTCAAAACACACAGGCACCCACATTTCCAGTGTGGATTATAATTTTATTTTAATAATAAATAAATAAATAAAAGTAGTTTTTTTTAATTTGTCAACTCTCGTTATTTCCTTTATATGGCTTTTGTGCTTTTATAGAATGGGAGTTGGTAAACCTATTCAAGGGCATGCACAGATTTTCTATACTCTATTATTATTATTATAATTTTCCATATCTGCAATTCCTGTATTTTGGCATTTTTTTCAGTCCACTTAGAATCCAACATGGAAATCAATGTTTTCTTTATTGGCATTGATTGTTTTGAAATTCAAATGGCATTAACATGCCTGTGTTTTTATTTCTGTAATAAATATGGCTGTCAAGCCAGTATCTTGATGGTTTATTGTGGGTATGTTGTTTACATGAAGAAATCTGTGTTACAAGTTAAACAAAAATTCTAATAATGAATTATATTTTGAATTTAAACAGTATTTGTCTTGCGTTTACATTAATTTTACACTCGAATAGCCAAAATTACAAATTTCAGTCTTTTAAATGCGATTAATCACGACTAATTTTTTTTAAGTGCGATTAATTAGTTAATTTTTTTTAATCAATTTACAGCACTAATATATATATATATATATATATATATATATATATATATATATATATATATTTATTATAATTGAATACATTTAACACAATATAAATATTTTAAAATATTTTAGATATTTCTTAGCAAAATATTTTAAATATTGTGTAAAAACAAGCAAGCTCTACTTGTGTATATATACACTTTTTTAACAAACTCTCTCTACAATAAAAATGAACAGATGTATTACAAATTTTTTAAACTACAGTAAACAAACTCTATACACAACACTCAGACAAGGTTGGTGTGCTCAGCAGTAAATACATGGAGCACTTTTAAATAAATGTTATTATAAGGAAAACAATTAAACCCTTATGATAAACAGAGTTAAAAATAACCTTTTTAAATAAAGAGTTTAAAGTTTTATTGAAAAGGATTGTATGGGTTTTGGCCAGATTGGGTAGCAATTTATTAACGAAGGAAAATTAAGACCTGTTTTAAAAAAAGATTTAAGACCTTAACAAAATATTTCAGTAAATTTAAGACTTAAGGCCTAAAACTTTGATTTTGAGGTTTAGGCTATGTCTTAATTCGTCTTAATTATTAATAATTCATTCATTATATAATGTAAAGCTGTTTTTAATTTTTTTTTTTAAATAATTAAGACAAACAAACCTCTCATCCTTCTCCTTGCGAGACATTTTGCGGTTGTCAGCCTCAGAAAGCTTGCGAGTCACTTCCTTTGACACAGCATCTTCTCGTTTCTGAGCGACCCTGAAAACAGCACAGTTCCACAAACACCCGTTCAGTATTCTCCATTATCCAACTAGTAAAGCTGATAGAGAAAGAAAGAAAATACTCTGAAATTCACTGAAACATTGTGAGCGTTTTCGGACTGGTATACTTACTTGTGCTTGAGAACAAATTTGACATTCTTGTAAGCAAAGGCGACCAGGTAGGTGCTGACCAGAGTCATGACTGCATACAGCACTGCAGACTGAACCAGGTCCATATGCCAGATCCTCCAGAACAACCCTGATACAAACACAAACACAAATGCAGGAGCCAGCTTTGAAGACGATACTGAAACTTTTCCTTAGCAGAATTATTCACAAAAGAATCAATGTATAAAAGTAAGACAACAATGTCATCATGCATTGGTGTTCATATTACATTGAACACAGATAAACAGAAAACACAGATAAAGCACAAAGCGAAAATCTTTAACAAACTTAAATGATTCACCCAAAAACGTAAATTGAGGTAAAGTTGGTTTTGCATTCGAACATTCTAAAAAGGGGAAACATTTAAGTGGCCAAAAAGCTATAAGAGTATAGCAATGTTCAATCAATCAAGTTAAATAGTGGTAATGATGCTTTAAAGTCATACTTGCATGCAATTTTAGACCGTATATTTAAAGCAGCGTGGTAAACAATATAGGAATTGTGTCACAACTGAGGTAAAGTTGCTTTTATATTCATACATTCTGACTTACAACATTGTTGACGGTCAATTAAATGTTGTTATGTAGTCATTAAAATGAGATTTCAAGCCCAATATTCAAATTTGAGCGTTACACACAATTAGGAAAGTTAAATGACCAATTGTCACGTTCTTCTCATAATACGTCATTATAATTAACATGTACTAACGTTAGCCTTTTTAAATTCTGCTGTACTATTTTATTAAACGCTAAATTTTAAATAAATAAATAAAAAAATCAGCTTTTCCTAACTGAAAAATAAGCACTTTGGAGGTCAGAGGTTACAGGTTTCCAGCCTTCCTTAAAATATCTTCTTTCGCGTTTATCAGACAATTTACACTCAAAGATTCTAAACAAGAAAGTTAACGTTAAATGTCTACATAATTATTTTTGGGGGGGGGGGGGGGGGGGTAAACAACTCATTTGAGGTAAACTCTAGAATAGAATAGAATAGAATAGAATAGAATAGAATAGAATAGAATAGAACACTTTCTAGGTACACAGCTCACTTTTGAGACACATCTAACACGGAATGTCATGATGAGTAACAGACGAGCCGCTTACAGATGGGGATCGCGGACACGATCAGCGCGTTCCCGTAGAAAAGCGCCGTTGATTTCGCCGACAGGTTCCTGCTGAAGTCCTGCAGAAGAAGATCCTCCTCTGACTGCTGTTTGCTGCTGGGTTTGGGTGCCATGTCTGCAGTCTATGCTTCTCTCCGATCCTCGGCTATGGTGAAAAGAGATAGACACGTATGTGAATCGAATGGATGAAGCGCTTACGCCGCGTCAGCACAAACAGTGACGTAGAACTGATGCGCAGGGACTTTGAGGAGTCTCGCCGATCTGCTGCTCTCTAGTGTGCAGGATGAGCAATCGCATTTAGAAAACTCATCCGTTCATACGTTTTCTTTTCGGCTTAGTTAGTGCTTTTATTAACCAGGGGTCGCCACAGCGGAATGAACCCCCAACTTATTCAGCAAATGTTTTACGCTGCAGATGCCCTTCCACCCACAACCCAAAACCATACACTCTTGCATTCAAACCCATATGTACACTACAGCCAGTTTGGTTTATAAAATCCACCTAACGTTATAGCGCATTTCTTCGAACTGGGGGAAACCGGAGACAACACGTGGAGGACATGCAAACTCCACATAGAAAAATGCCAACTGATCGAGCGGGACTCAAAACAACGCTACCCACTGCGCCACCCTGTCATGCATTTAGAAAACTATCTCCCAAAAAGTACTTTTACTCATTTAGCAGATGCTATTGTCTAAAGCGACTTACTAGTGAGGATAAAAGAAACACTTCAAAATCATCAGAGTAGCAGGACCTGTCTATTTCTTACTATTAAATTGTATAAATATATGCATTGATTTATATATTTATAGACCAATATATATATATATATATATATATATATATATATATATATATATATATATATATATATATATATATATATATATATATATATATATATATATATATATATTGGTCTATAAATATATATATATATATATATATATATATATATATATATATATATATATATATATATATATATATATATATATATATATATATATATATAGACACTTAAATGTTGATCATGTCTCGTTTATTGTTTGTTTTCTAAAAAAAATAAAAAAGAAATAAAAGAAAAGGAGATAAGACATGCACGACATACGCCACCAGAGGGAGACAAACAAACATTGTGGAAAAGTGAAAGAGAGTCGTTTTACTTTCATCTGGACCTTTAGACTGGAGAACAGGTATGCTACCAAAATTTCATGTAGTACACAACGTAGTATACCCCATGTCAAAGAGTATTAGTTGGGTGACTCAAGCAAGTCTATCATGTAATATCTTTATTAAAAGACAGAAAATATTACTTTACATATGGCCTACTGTATTGTAAATAAATCATAATTATGAAAATTATTTGTGTTTAAATTAATTTAACCACAAATAATTTAAAAAACTGAATAAATATGAATTTACACACATTATACAAGTAAATAAACAGAATTAATGATGGGCTAAAATGAAAATTTACATTTACATTTACATTTAGTCATTTAGCAGACGCTTTTATCCAAAGCGACTTACAAATGAGGACAAGGAAGCAATTTACACAACTATAAGAGCAACAATGAATAAGTACTAAAGGCAAGTTTCAGGTCTGTAAAGTCTAAGAAGGGAAGTATTAGTAGTTTTTTTTTTTTTTTTGTACAGTTAGTGTGATATTCAAAGAGGCAATTGCAGATTAGGAAGTGAAGTGGAGACTAAATAGTTGAGTTTTTAGTCGTTTCTTGAAAGTAGCGAGTGACTCTGCTGTTCTGATGCAGTTAGGGAGTTCATTCCACCAACTGGGCAGATTGAGCGTGAGCGTTCGCGAAAGTGATTTTTTCCCTCTTTGGGATGGAACCACGAGGCGACGTTCATTCACAGAACGCAAGTTTCTGGAGGGCACATAGATCTGCAGAAGTGAGTGCAGATAAGAAGGTGCTAGGCCAGAAGTCACTTTGTAGGCAAACATCAGAGTTTTGAATTTGATGCGAGCAGCAACTGGCAGCCAGTGCAAACGGACTAGCAGCGGAGTGACATGTGCTCGTTTAGGTTCATTGAAGACAACTCGTGCTGCTGCATTCTGGAGCAGTTGAAGAGGCTTGATAGAGTTAGCTGGAAGCCCAGCTAGTAGAGAGTTGCAGTAATCCAGTTTGGAGAGAACAAGAGCTTGAACAAGGAGTTGAGCTGCATGTTCAGATAAGAAGGGTCGGATCTTTCTGATGTTATAGAGTGCAAATCTGCACGATCGAGCAGTTCTAGAAATGTGGTCAGAGAAGTTTAGTTGGTCATCAATCGTTACTCCAAGGCTTTTCACCATTTTGGATGCCGTAATGGTTGCCCCATCCATCTGGATTGAAAAGTTATGGTGTAGAGTCGGGTTGGCAGAAACTACAAGCATTTCCGTTTTTGCGAGGTTCAGCTGAAGATGATGATCTTTCATCCAGTGTGAAATATCCAACAGGCAGGCTGAGATACGAGCTGGAACCGAGGGATCATCAGGATGAAAAGAGAGGTATAGCTGGGTATCATCAGCATAGCAGTGGTAGGAGAATCCATGTTTCTGGATGACTGGTCCTAGAGATGATCTGTAGATGGAGAAGAGAAGTGGCCCAAGAACAGAGCCTTGAGGTACCCCAGTGTTTAGATGCTGTAGGTTGGACACCTCTCCCCTCCAAGACACCCTGAATGACCTGTCAGAGAGGTAGTCTGTGTAATTCTGCATGTACAGATTCCCTGTGGGCCTAGTCATCAGTTATGAAATTAGAGTTTGCACATGTTAGGAGTGAGTGTGTGTGTGTGATCTGGTAGATAAATGTAGCATTTTGATTAGGTGTGTTTGGAAAAGGAAAGCAAGTGGCTTCCCATTAGAGTTTTGTGTATTAGGTAGAGAATTGTGTGTAGAGTTTTGAAAAAAAGCGTTTTGTGCAAATGAAAACTGAGTTCAAGGCTGAGAAATAGCTTCTGGTTTTCGATGAGATGTTTCAGAAATCGTGTAACAAGAAAAGATTTTGTGTGCAAGCAGTTGGAAAAACTGTAAAACTGTGTTTTACAGTTGCAATTGTTAAAAAAGTAAACACAAACCTGAGCTTCATGCCCTAATAACAAAACTTCTGACTTCTTGTGCAAAACGAAACGTTTGCTTTAAAACAGTTTTACTTCTTCAAAATCAAGCACTGCTTTCAAATAATAAACAAAGTGATCAAAATGAAACCCAGTATCAAGCAGTCACTAAACAATACAACACAAACAGAAAACACATTGTTTAAAACGTAGTTTTCATGGAGAAGTACATTTTTAATCTCAATGTGCAGGGCCATACAATTTGTTCATAGTATACAGTGTACAGCCTACAATGCACTGTTCTGCAGTATACAATACTAAAAGGGACACAAATCAAAGGTGGAAACGTGATCAGTTTGCTTCTTCTTGTCTTTATCCTGAGTCAGAGCGGAACACTTCTTCAACATCACACACAATATTGTCTCTCCTGAAGTAATGGGGGAAAAAGCCTCTTGTGTGCCGTATCTAGCCCGACATGATTCCTCTACTATATCACCACATGCTAAATCCATGACTTGCAGCAGATTTACTCTGGTGTAGGGATGTCTATCACACACTTTCCATAAAACTTCTCAATCGGATTCAGGAAAGGCGGGTTTGGAGGGAGGTACAAGTTCATAAACTGCCCATTGCACTCATCCTCCTAAATTGTTACTTCTAACCATGCTTAGACACTTTCCTTCTCACTTTCAACAAACTGTTTGCTTATCGGTTGTGTCCCATTATTTGCAAAATGTGACATCAGTTTTGAGAGGTTGTGTTTAATCAATTACATCCTTTCACTATTTGTATTTGATTGTTTCTACTTGTGTTTACCAGTATGGATGACATGAGCATTCGAGTGCAGAATGTGTTTAGAGTTTTGCTGAAAATGAAAAAGTGAGATGGTTTAAGGCAGTATTTCTCAACCATGATCCTGGAGGACCACCACCTCTGCACATTTAACTTGTCCCCATAACCGAACACACCTGAATCAGATTATCAGCTCATTAGCAACGACTGCAAGACTTGTAATGGGTGTGACAGACAAAGGAGACATCTAAAACATTCAGCGTTGGTGGGCCTCCAGGAATGTGGCTAAGAAACACTGGTTAAGGTATTGACAACAGACTGCATAATTAGCTAAATGGGGTCAGGCAACTGAGAACTTAGTTCAACCAATGGGTTTCAGTAGCAATTGAGAAAAACGTATGTCTCAAAATATGACTATTTTCATTAATTCTTACTAATTCTTATTTTAATGTTTTCTTATGTGCAATCGACTTGATAAATGTAACCTTCTTAGGTTGAGAAATCAAATTAATTTTGCAGAATATTTCTGACAAAAAAAAAATGACTCTGCTTTTCTGAATTGATTTAGGGGTTCACTTTTAATTTTTGGAGTTATTTTGATTAGATACTTATTGCCTGTACATATATTCAACACTTACCAACTTTCTAGTTATCTTCTAAAATTGTAGTTACAGTACGTTATTTTGTAAATAAATACACCCAACACTGCCACAAATCGACATGAAGCAGTACTATAGTATTTTATAGTAAATACTATAGTGTTTTGTGGTGATTCTATAGTTGCTGTGATAATAAAACAAAAATATCATATAAACAAATGACCCAATACATGAATTGCTCTACAAATATAGGGCATACAATACACTACAGTATGTATAATACAATTATATTGCAGTTTAACAGTTCACTATAATACATTGTGCTGTAGCAACAAAGTTTTCCAAATAGTATAATATATGGAGCACAATAAACTTATATTATAATTAAAAGACATTACGGTATACTATAAATTATTATATATATATATATATATATATATATATATATATATATATATATATATATATATATATATATATATATATATATATATATATATATATAATTTACTGTGTAACATCATCGTTGATATATTTATTCATCCATCTGACAACTTTGAGCTTGGTGTGAATATGCAGAACATAATAAGAAATGAGAATGAAAGCAAACTTATACAACAACCAACCTGGGAGGCTTCACCACATTGCACAATGTCTGCATTATAAAGGAAAGCAGAAAGCACCTTGAACACAGTCAGGGTAAAGTTCAGGTAAGTTTATCCTGGGTTTCCCCAATCCTCGGTCAACAAACGGCAGTTATGACATGGGTGTAGACATCATCAGTTTGTTTCTTTATTTGACTTCACCGGTATGACTGGCAGTCCAGTCATGGCAGCTGGTTTGATCACATTTGCACTTCTTTCTGGAAAATAGGTGGATCAGTTCAATGGCAGCCAATAATGCATGCGACAGCTGGGCTTTGATCTGAAAGCTTTACGAGGTTGCAAAATGATGACGGCGATGACAATGTTCTTTGTATTTTGCCAGTAGTAGTTACTTTTGTAGTTGTTGTTCTATTTTTTATTTATTTTTTTTAAATATGGGGTGTGTTTAAAACGCACTGATGGATTTGAAAAGGCTATATGCGTGTCAAATTTAACAACGTGCAGAAAAAGAAAACATGATGATTTGTTGTAGGTAACTTTTTAATTATGCTAAAGGTAAATAAGTATGAGAGTGGAAAGTTTGTCTGGTGCTTTCAGAAGTTTCATTTGAAACGAACAGTAAGGTCATTTTAGGGCCAGATTGGTCTCACTTTATATTAAGTGGCCATAACTACCATGTTCTTGCATCAACACATAAATATAATGTATTTACTTTGTTCATAATGTACTGCAGACCACTTCTGAAGCTCCTAAAGTGGGATATGGGTAGGGTTGGGGTTTTAAGAGGGGATTAATGTGTAAGGAATACAAAATAATATGGAGAAATTAATTACAGATGCATTTACATGCAGATATTTAATCAGTCATAAGTACGATGTAAAAACATGTATTCACCCGACCCCTAGTTTTTCACAATTTTTTATGTGATTGTTTTGCAATAAAAAAAGGCTGATTTTGTGGTGCTAATTCCCAGATTTTTGCAGACAAATTTGCGATTATATTTATATATTAGCCTACTAAGTTAGGTGTACAATCTGACACAATGATAATGACCCATCATACAAATAAAGCTCCTTTATTTTGGTCTCTTGTCAAGAAAAGATCTAAAACAATAGGGATTAAGCCAATGGAAGGTTGTATAACTCTTATTTTTATTCATGATCTAACTTTCTCTTTCTCAGATTACATTCGGTAAGCTTCACCTACCTAAATACAAATAAAACACGGATTGCTGTAAAACTTGTCAATGGCAGGGAAGCATTTATTTCTCGTCAACAACAGGTAGAAAATCTAATGAAATAATTCATTATAATATCATCATAATATTCTAGCTATGCAAAACAATGATAATGTTCTTTAATTTGGTCACGTCCAGCAGGCGTCATCCTTGCACCAATCTCATCATTGTAAGCCGCTTGGTTTTCTGTTTGTTTCATTGCACCGCTTGTTAGATGTTTGCTCCCAATTTCTTTTGCAGTCTGAAGCACGTCAAACACACAAGTGCCCTGTTCGCATCATGTTATTCACTCGATTTGCCCCACAGACTGTCTAATTACATCTTTGCTTTGATTTCAAATGTAAATCACTCATGCTTCATCCATGCCTGCTTACTGCACAGGCTGCAAAACAATTTCCTCCCACTTCAATTTAATGTTAGGATTAAGAGGGTATACAGGTGAGATGTCATTTTTTGTGAGCCACTCAAACACATCACGTGCGCTGCATTAGCAACTTCTATAGGTCTTGTTAAACAATTAATTGCAAACTGTAATGAATACAATTTGATTATATGGTTTGGAATTGCATGTTTTGTAACAAATTTTTGTTGGTTTTTGCATTGGATTCATTGATTCATTGATTGCAATGAATAACTTCAGCGTAAGTATATTAGTTAATGCCTTTTAATATAAAGTGGGACCCACAAAAAGTTTATTATGATACATTAGAGCTAAGAAACTATACAGCCTGTTGACTATTTTTGTACCTTTTTGTACCTGTCTCTGTAATTCTGTTGCACTGTAGAAGCTCTGTCACAAAAACAAATTCCTCGTATGTGCGAACATACCTGGCAATAAAGCTCTTTCTTCTTTATTTATGATTTTTAATTTTATTTAATAGGAAAATATGACATTTACGTCTCATATATGACATCAGAAAGGAAGTTAGCATTCCTCCTTGTCAGTGTTTCTCTTTACGTGACAATATCTTCTAATTTTACTGTTGTGTGCGTAGTCTTACATATTCAAAAGAAAGCTGTCACCTGTTTTTCTCTCTTGCCAATGTAAAACATTCCAAACATTCATAAGATTATTTACATTTACTCATCTGACAGACTCTTTTTATCCAAAGAAATACGAGCAATTACTCATACACAATTACACTGTTTTAGAGGGGTCGCCAGCAGAATCATATGTTTTACTGGCAGATGCTCTTCCTTCCAGCCCAGACCCCAGACAGCACTAGTTTATGGATTCCCAAGACTGGGAAACACCCACACACTTTCTCACTCATACACACGCAATCACACATTAGGGGTATTTTTTTTTTTTTTGGTCGTTTAATCAGTTCAACCGTACCACAAAGTCTGTGGATTGTAGGGGAAATCCGGTGAGAACACTTAAACTCCACACAGAAAGGGACTCAAACTGATGACCTTCTGGCTATAAGATTACATGTGAAATAAAGCTTTTACAAACATGTATATCATTAAAATAAAAACACTTCAAATGCACTGCATGTTTGAAGAAATGAAACAGCCTCCCTAGTAACAAAGAATTCTGGCCCAGATTTGGCAGAAAGCTGGCACAGCAGACATTCATCCGGCACTGGCATTAAGCATGTGGGCCAAACATGACCCAGGTTTGGCAGAGGTGGCACCATCTTTAAGGTGGCATGCAAGATTTGGGCCAGATGTAAAATGTAGTATTTGGGCCAGAATTAAAAAACTGATATGTGGGCAACTTAAAGGTGTTTGGCACTGCACTAGAGCACTCCTGTGCGAAGAAAACACAGCACGATTCGAAGATCCCTGCACATCTACCTGCACATTGACCTGTTAATCACTTTTCACTTTTGACCATAAAACTCCCTCTGGGGTCTGTTCATTTGCAGTTTGTGTCAGCATCTTCACTGCACCCTGCTGCACACTTTATTCATTTTTCACCTCGAATACAAAAGCAATCCGATTATCAAGGACTGTTTGTGAATGAGTTCAATAGGCAGAAAAGAAGGTAGTGTTTAGCTGTTGTTCCAACAGATTCACCCACTTCTGGAAGAGGTCGAAAGTGAATAAGCTCAAAACAATTCACATCGTATTTGTCATTGTTTGTATCTGGCAGGATCCGGTTCTGATTGGATCGCAAAAAACATATTTTAGGTGTGGACAGGGCCAATGAGTTGACAGTGCTGGGGTTGAGTAGATCATTCCACCAGCTAGGATTAGTGAATGATCTATATTAGATCAACCAGGAATTGTAACACTCAAGCTTTTTAATGGTTTGGTTGAGGCTGTTGTTCTCCTTGTTTGTAAGATGCTTTGTTTGGGTTGTTTAGTATTTTACCTAAATTTGGATTGTAACAACCCAGCAACTGTGTGTGTGTGTGTGTGTGTGTGTGTGTGTGTGTGTGTTTGTGACATATCAGGACACAATTCTGTATAATGACATGGGTATGACACAGGTATTACAAAAAGGAGGTGAAATATGAGGACATTGGTGACGTCCTTGTTTATAAATCCTACAGAATGAGTTTAATCAGAGAGTAAAGCTGCACACAGTCTCCTGTGATAGTTGGGTTTAGGGGTGGGGTGGGGTGAAGGGAATACAATATACGGTTTGGACAGCATAAAATGAATGGAAACCTATGTAATGTACCCACTTTTCACAAATACAAACGTGTGTGTGTGTGTGTGTGTGTGTGTGTGTGTATGTGTGTGTGTGTGTGTGTGTGTACTTGTTTTTGTGACATATCAGGACACATCTGTATAATGACATGGGTATGACACAGGTATTACAAAAGGAGGTGAAATATGAGGACATTGGTGACGTCCTTGTTTATAAATCCGACAGAATGAGTTTAATCAGAGAGTAAAGCTGCACACAGTCTCCTGTGATGGTTGGGTTTAGGGGTAGGGTGGGGTGAGGGCAATACAATATACGGTTTGAACAGCATAAAATGAATGGAAACCTATGTAATGTACCCACTTTTCACAAAAACAAACGTGTGTGTGTGTGTGTGTATTCTGGGTGGTTTTCCAGGGCATTGCTTGAAGGCTGCTTACAGTAATTGTGACTAATTGATTTCAGTTGATTGTTGCTGTCAAGGTGATTTATTTGTTGTTTTGCTAAAGAAAATGTTTTAAATTTCCAACTGATTTAAAAGTAAAAGCCCATTCCCTTAGGACAGAACAATTGAAGGTATAATGCAAGACTGTAGCACAAACTGTGTGAGCTGACGTTTAATATAATCGTGACCATGGACCTCAAAAACAGTCAAAACTGTACATTTTTGGAAGCTGAATAAATAGTAAATAAAATGTATTTTCACTGATCTATTCTTTGTTAGTACAGGATGATTTTCAGATGAGATACAACCCCAAATCAGGTAAGTTGGGACAGTATAGAAAACTCAAATAAAAAAGGAAGTTGTGATTTCTAGATTTACTTGTATTTCATTGCAGACAATACAACACATTGTTTAAAGTGTTCCTTATGTTATTATTTTAGTTTTTTCAAAATAATTTATTCCAAATTTCCTTTTTACGACACATTTCCAAAGCTGAGACAGGAGCAATTTAAGCTAAACAACAGTGATCTCTGATCCCTCTGGCAGCACTGCATCAAGAATCATTATTCATCTATAAGCAATATCACCACATGGGCTCATGACTACTTTAGCAAACATTTGACAAGTACCACAATACATGGTTACATCCACAAACCGTGTTGCCAACTATTTTGAATAAAAAGCAGCTAAAGCCTGCCCGAAAAGTTGCTAAATGTTGCCAGATGATGTCATACACTAATATGCATATCAGTGATGTCATCACATATCTGACAAGAGGAAGCCCTCTATCAATATATATTTTATTAAAACACTACATCCACATGCTCAATAAACAGGTTATTATTAACATATTCCTCTGCATGATGAGGTCATTGCGTAATTGCAACTTAAAACTAATGTAGTATACAAAATAATGTTTTCTCAAATTGACTGGCCACCTCAGCAAAAAAAAAAAAAAAAAAAAAATGTAATATGTTGATTTATATTTGTTTGAAAATATAGTTGACTATTTGTAAAAGTAATACAAATACTTATGATAAGAATTGTTTATTTTTAAAAAATAACACTGATAATGAACCGCTACATTCTTTTAAACAACCACAGCTTGTGTATTTACTCTTTTTAACTTGTGAAATTACCACATTTGTGAAAGTGACAACAATTATAGTACTATTGGAATTTATTGCTACCTAAATTACCAACAATTATACATGTTGACAAATATCAGTAAATTAACAGTTAGGAAAAACAGTCTGAGCTAGTAATTTACTCTACTGAGTGAAGCCAAAGAGCATAATCACCAAGAGGCGATACTTTAGTGCGATTTGGGAAACAGCCAGTACCCATGGTGCGGCGGCCATTTTGGAATGAAAACTCCAATATAACAACAGCATAAGTCTGTAAAATAAAGCATAAAAATGCTGATGATTGTGATAGTAAGTGTTGTATTGTCGTCTTTTAGGTTGTATCTCAGCTTTAATGCGCTTTTTAAATAAATAAATAAAAAACAAAGCAGCTGCTTGCCATCGCGACAGCAGTAAGATCCAATGGACGACCGATCGCTTTCACTTCAAAAGGGCAAAATCCGAGGCTGTTGCTGGGCGCTACTGTTGCAATGGAACGTTCTTTTGATTGTCGCCTCTTAGTCATTTTAAGCTCTTTAGAGAAGCCTACAGCCTTTGCTCTTTTTTTAGTCACTTTTTAAAAATTGCTAAAAGTAGCCAAATGAATGTTAAAAAATAGCTAAATTTGTTGCTAAATGCTTTTTTCAAAAAAACATCCGCGCACACACACACACACTACAGACAATTTAGCTTACCCAATTCACTTGTACCCCATATGTCTTTGGACTGTGGGGGAAACCAGAGCACCCGGAGGAAACCCACACGAACACAGGTAGAACATGCAAACTCCACACAGAAACACCAGCTGAGTCTAGGTTCGAGCCATAAGGAAGCAATATCTTAATAATGTCCAGGATCATTGTTGACTTCTCTGGGCTCAGAGGCATCTGGGTTAAACCATCATAATATCAGTATTTTGGATATTTTTGGGGAGAAATAGTTGCTGTGTGCTCTGGACCAATGAATAAAAGCATCATCCAGACTATTACCAGCAACAAGTCCAAAAATCAGAGTCTGTTATGGTATTGGGTTGTGTCAGTGCCCCTGGCAGCAGTAACTTGCACTTCTGTGATGGCACCGTTAATGCTAAAAAGTACATAGAGATTATGGAGCACAATATGCTGCCTTCTTTCCCAGGGACACCATATTTCAACAAGACAAATGCAAAACCACACTCTGCACATACCACACAGTCTTGGTTGTGGAGGAAGAGGATACAGGTACTTGACTGGCCTTCCTGCAGTCCTTACCCTGTCTCGAATAGAGAATGAGTGCATCACAAAATGTAACAAAGACCAACTATTGTCCACCTGAAAAGCGTTAAAAATGTCATATTTTGGTTTTAGGGGTCTCCCAAAACTGCTGATATGCGTGCAAGGTCACAAAACACTTTCATTGTCTATACAAGGTTTGAGATTTAAACCTCCGCTGGATGTTTTCATTCACTTTGTTACACACTGCACGGAAGGTCATTTAAAAAAAAAAAAACATAATAGGGGCTCTTTAGGACTTTTTTGCAGGAAGAATGGGACAAAAATACACCTGAAACATTTCATTACATGGTGTTTTCACTCCCTAAACATCTTTGGGTGTTATGAAAAGAGACATATTTGGTTAATTTGGTTAATACTTTACTGTTCCAACTCTTTTTGAAATGTGTTGGAATATGTTTATTTAGAAAAAATAAATTAAAATCATGAGGAACACATTAAATAATGTTTGTTGTACTCTCTGCAATGAAATTAAGTCAAAGTAAATTAAGAAATTGGTACTTTCTTTTTTATTTACAAAATGTCTTCATAAAACATTATTTTTTACATAATATTCTAATGTTTTTGGCATAAAAGACAAAAACAAAATCTGTAATTTTGACCCATACATTGTATTTTTGGCTTTTGCCAAAAGTTCCGATGCAGCAAGGTGGAAACCCATGCAGCCAACCTGATTTCACCAAGTAAGACATGCTCCTGCGGATTAACATCCTTATTGATCTTGGAACAACATTTTAATCAGCCAATCAGAAATAAGGGATATGTTTACCGTTTATGTTAAGTTTAGAGTTTCCAGTTTACGGTTTATGAACCTCTGTGATTGTTAGCTATTATTCTACTCTGATTTTGCGAATAACTTACAGTTATAGTTGGGTTTAGAGGTGGGGAATAAGTATGAATTACATTCATTCATTCATTTTCTTATTGGTTTAGTCCTTTTATTAATCTGGGGTCGACACTGAGGAACTAACCGGCAACTTATCCAGCACATGTTTTATGCAGCATATACCCTTCCAGCTGCAACCCATCTCTGGAAAACATCCATACACACTCATTCACACTCATACACTACAGACAATTTAGCCTACCCAATGTATGAATTACATTTTCAAACTAAAATGATCAACATTTTCAGGATCAACATAGATGTTAATCCAGGATCACATCGTACTTGGCAAAATCATGACGTGTAAGCATTGGGGTTCTGTTTGTTAAAATATGAAATATAAAACGGTACTTGCCTTAGAAAACACCACTGACTAAATAAATAAATAGCTTTGATTTATTGATGCTAGCCAATGTAATGTTGCATCCTGTAATTAAAGTCTATATAAGAGTCTGAAATGGCATTTTTGTTTGTAACGGGGGTCACAGCGCTCTTCACATGCATAAAGCACATGTTTAGCCTGAGGCCAAAGGCTTGAGGGTTACACTGGTCTGCCAGAGCCGGTTGCAAAAACAAACAACCAAAGAGAGGGAAAGAAAAACTCAAGACTCTGACATTTTGGCAGGAGAGTAAAGCCCATTCGTCTATCTGCATCTGAAAGGTCACTGCGTTTTGTGTAGCGTCAACTCTGTGTGTGAAGAACACGGGAGATGGAAAAACAAACTTGGTGTGACCACTCAAAAAGCAAAAACAACACAGCAGGGGCTCCGAAAAAAAAGTGGAGGTGGAGGGTTAAATAAAAAATTAAATCTCAGCTGCTCTTTGACTTTAAAGCTGACCTTTTCATCTAAGAAAAGACCTGAACAAAACCTGAAGAAGACACTGAATGAGAAGGATATAATTGCTGCTGAGTTAGCTTGACATTATACGGCCCATCAGATTCTGCGTGCCCAGAATGACTTCACCATTTGTGCATCTTCGAAGACACAAGAGGAAAGTAGGACATATGGTTTTGTGTGATTATGTGGAAAATATGCTGAACAAACACATACTGTGCATAAAAACATTTTCTTATATTCAGTTTTTGCGACTTCATATGGGAAAAGATTATGGTGATTAATTAAGATGCTATGAACTACATCACAGTCCAGTTTATAGTGCTCTTCAGTCGGTCATATTTACTGTATTACTAAAATTAGTATTTTTTTTTCATAATCATAAATAGTTTATTGGAAGATGATTCAATTCAAACTTTGATGATCTATTCATTGAAATAACATTGCAGGATTCTTGCAGTAAAATGTATGTTTATATATTTTTAATGGCTGCTTGGTTTGGCTTTTACATTTGTTATAATGTGATATATCTATAAAAATACATATGTGATTCCCTTTTGTAAAAAGTGTACTAACCCTTTTATTAACCTTTAATAAAAGAGTACTTACCATTTAATTTGCATACATTTCTATGGCAACTTTCATCCCCTAAAAACTTTTTATTTTTTCTCTAAACTACGTGCACTTTGTTTTTAAATTGTACTGTGTTTTATTGTCTTTAAATAATTTTAGCTATTGATTGTCCTTAGTTTGATGTACAGAGACCTTGGGCCTCATGTATCAACGCTGCGTACGCACAAAAACTTTGCGTACGCCAGGTTTCACGTTCAGAATCGCTCACGTTTGGATTTACTAACAATGAACTGAACGTGGGAATGTGCGCAGCTTCACGGCAGCTTTCTGGCAGGTGTACGCACATTTTTTGTGCGTGTCTGTTTTATTTCCATTGGCGAATCCTAGAGGCAGTTGTGTTAAATTCCTCTCTACAAAGTGTCTGAGCCTTGCAATGGCAGCTGTATGAGACGGGTTCAGCGGGTATATAAGGTTTCCATACCATACATTTGACCAGCTAAACATTAAAGCACAATTTGCAGCAGTCGCCTGTTTTCCCAATGTAATCTGAGCGATCTACCGCACGCACATTGGTATAAAGACACTATCTGAAGATGAATTTGCATACGTGAATCAGAAAGATTTCCATTCAATAAATGTGCAAATAAAATATGATGCTTATTGATATGAACTTATTGATGATTCCTACTTGTCTTTCTCGTGATAAATAGTTGGCAAAATCTGATATGTAGCGGGGGAAAAAACAAGAAAGAGTTCATCAGACGCTGGATTCGAGCCGAGTTTAAGCTCGAACGTGTCAATTCATGATCACAAACGTCTTACGAGTAGCGCCACTGAGACTGTTAAGCGTCTTGCAACATTTTACAGATATAAACCACACTATTTCTTTTTTTTAATGCACTCAGTGCGATGTTCAGACCCAACTGTGTTGACCGCATCAGCTAAACTCTCCCACTCTATTTTTTTCTTTTGTTGTTAATTCCGGAGAACAAACTTGCAAATAACACCGCTTTTCTCCGGTCTACCTCCGAAAGCAGCACCTACAATTCACATTCTGTTCAAAGTTTCTCTTTTTGCTTGCTTTTGCCATTGCTTTTTCGTTGGGTTTTCCATTAGCATAGTCATTAGCATATTCATACGGGGGAGGAGGCAGGGAGGGGTTTTGTGCTCGTGCATGTTGCGCTCAGTTTCACGTTCATTCAGATGTACAAAAGAATATGCGTGAGATTCGGCGTACGCAGTGTTTCATACATCTGAAATTTTTTCTGCGTACGCACATTTACAGCTTTGTGGGTACGCAATGTTTTAGTAAGATTTCCACGCAAGTCTTCGTACATGAGGCCCCTTGAGTGTCAAGAAAAGTGAACTTAAATAAAAGGCATCATTATTCTTAAAAGTACCCACATTAAACCTTTAAATACAATATAAGTAAATAAGTGTCTAGTATTCTGCGAACGTTTTAATGCTGAATTCTGATTGACTGATGGTATTTTTATAGAAAATATAAAACTTTTATAGCTCAGTTAAAGTATGCAGTTGAATGCAGTTTCAATAGTTCTGGTGATAAACTCAAATAATATATAATCTTTAGTAAAAATAACAGACCTATAGACCGACTGTATATGACAGATGACACAATCTAACTAAAAACATGATGTGTGCTGTAAACTAGGCTATTTAAGCATTCCTTTTGACAGTGATCTGTTGTGGTCCAGCTTATGTTTCCTTTTTTAATATTAGGCTAAGATTTTTCTTTGAAATCTGTAATAGGCTACCAGTATTGACCCTAATCGTTGAAAGAAAGATATTTTTCTACAGGTTTAACGCAGTCTAAACTAAACTGTCTGAGGCCAGTTTTACTTAATAAACATTCCCTTTTCTGTCAATGACAATCCATATTGCGCCCGTCAGTTTCACTTTTATGAATTTAATCAACTACATTGACCACAATGAGCCAGGCTTTACAAACTATTCGCAGCACTGAAAATATTCCGCTCAGAACAATAAACTTTTAATTTTACAGAGCGGCGCACATCAAGTCTGCGCAGCAAGTGCGTGAAAGAAGCGAATGATGCATCAATGAGACACAGCGAGCAGCCCTCCGGTATCTGTGGACACTTTTCAAACTTAGCAGCACAAAAGGGAGAAATGAATGCGTTCAGGATCTGTCCAATGTATTATTGAGCCTTTTCTAATTTAAAGCTTTGTGTGTAAAGAGCAGGTAATATGCTGATCTAACAAACACAGCGCAACATGATTGAGAAACAGCAATGAACTCCTTGTTGCAGGTCAAACTTACACATTTAATGCAAAACTAAATGCATTTCTCCGCAGTTTATTTATATTAACAGGAACAAATAGTCTTGGAGAAAGTTTTCGTGTTGTCATAAACAAATGTGACACCCAGCTTGCATTGTGAATGAATGGAGAATGATTGACAGGTGTGGTGGCGGAAAGCTCTGAACTAAACATGAATTTACCCACTTGAATATTTATCTGTATCCTGCACAATAAAATATAGAATTTCTTCAGAACATTTGGGATATAGTAGACCTGACACCTTTCTAGTGCCCTATAATAGGCTACCTTTATGGCTTTTGTTGGCTTATAAATTGCACAGAATATAGCGCACGAGTAAGAAAGGATTTGGATTTGGTACCAGCTAGAAGATACCCGATCCAGCAAAAACATGGGGTATTGAACAGATATGCCATCAAAGGATCAGGATTGGTGCATCCCTAGTTATTTCAATGTCTTTATACTCCAGCAAAAAAACAAAACCCACAAAAACACAGAGAGCAAATAAATAAACAAAGAAGTAAATAAAATAAAAATTTAAAATAAAAAAAAATAAAAAATTTGTTGTTGACATTTTTGCAGATTCATTAAAAAAGAAAAACTGAAATATTACATGGTCCTGAAGCTGCGGTCACCCTAGAGTTTGTGTGTGCGAAATTCTGTCGTATGGCGCTGCGAAAAGGGGCGGGATTAAACAAGGTGATTAGACATTTAAAAAGCGAGTGATTGCTCCATGTTTTAATTTTCTGTCCAGAGAGGTCATGTTTTGATACTCGATTGGTCTCACGCAGTAAAGTGATGCGATTACGCAGGTCAGAGTACACCATGCTTATACTTTGCACCGCAGCAACCTGCGAAACTTAACGCATGACCCTGCGTTTCCAGTCTGACACATTTGCGTGCGTATGAATGGAAGTCTATGGGAGGAAAAGCCCAGTGTAACCGCAGCTTAAGTATTTAGAGCTTTTGCTGTAACATATTTAACTCTTTTCTTCTGATCATCCTTGAGATGGTTCTACACCTTAATTTGAGTCCAGCTTTGTTTGATTATACTGATTGGACTTGATTAGGAAAGCCACACATCTGTTTATAAGACCTTTTCGGGACCCTTTCGAAAGGGTCCCAAACACAAGAAAGGGTACCAAAAGACGGAGCTAGATGCGCAGCTGAATGCTATTGGTTTACAGAAGAGATACGTCATTCACTTACAACAAGCCAGAATGTAAACAAAGGACCTGCCATGTTTGAAATACGCAGCGAGAGATTACAGCGGAATTATATATTCATATATCATCGTCCTGATGAACAGCCACACAGCCATTGAGTAGAGCAGAATCTACCCTGTGCCTCGCAGTTTTTTTACGAGCCAGTCTGATGCGCTAGCGGTTTCGCTTTCTTCCTTGCGCTCCTCGCGCGTCTATATCTGGAATAACAAACTTCTTGAGCTGATAATAATAATGTGCACTTGATTATTGACGTGCTTTGGAAACCCGATCCCGTGAGAAGCTGACAAACGAATTACATATTCAGAAAGAAAAGGACAAAAAAAAGCCGGGAAAAAAGGAGCATGTTATTTCTTCAGCAAACGTGAACAAACTGCCTTGTTTTAATTATTATCATCACCTTTTGGACTAATATGAAATGGGATTGATGAATTACTCTCTAATAGAGGCTACATGACGTGCTGCTGAAGATTACAGACATAGATGAGAGGTTTTCACTGACTGTAGGCTATACTTTGTGTTGTTTTGAGCCTAATTAAGAACGAAATGTATGATGTGTGTAGTTTTTCTGTAGTTAGTAACATATCAGAGACTGTAAGGGGCTGTATGTGTTCATATATGTTCATTTATTTATTTATTTTATATAATTACAGACGTTACAGTAGGCTATTTTGCACTGTCATTGATCTGCAGTTATAATCAACTCCTGTTTATAGAAAAGTTAGTAATAAACATTTATACAGAAGTATTTATGTGTGTAAAGCATCTGTTTTGTGAGAAGTGCTTTTAACATCATATGTGAACGACCTGTGCAGCTTTACTGTAGACATTTCCTCGAGTGAGAATGGTGCGACTGAAACTTTCTGTCTCACACCACGCCCACCAAAAGGGTACCCTTCATAGTGGAAACTGTGATGTTTGATGGGTCAGATGACATTAATCATGTGAGACACAAAAGATCACTGATGTATTCTGATATTCCTAAGCCTAAAAGCACAACTCTTAGTGATGAAGTGAAACGTAAGAGACAGAACAGGCGGCTCCGGCAGAGGGTGCGCCGAATCAACAAACCAGCTGGACGAACTCTCTGTGAACCCTTAGGTACTTTAAGTTACCCCCTCCCTTGTACTTTAGATGAACCCCCTCCTCGTACTTCTACCGAGCTCTCTACCCAGCTCCTTGCCGAGCTCGAACACCTAAATCTGGGGCATAACTGAGGGAAGTGAGGCTGATATTAAAAAGGCCCATGTATTGATTTCTATGTACTCATATATCTGTCTTCCTATTGTTCAAGTGATTTAGCATGCTCCTTGAATGTATGAGTAAAGTAGTTAAAGTAAACTACTTACATAAAGTATGTAAAGTAGTTTTTGCATGATTTATGAACACTATTATATGAGACATTGAGTATAAAAGCTGACTTGTACTCTTCAGCTTTGCGCTTCCCGACTTCTGTTCATTGAGGTTGGTTGCCCTTTGTCTCTAACGGGAGGCAAAGTAAGGATTTCTTGTTTTCTGTTTGTCTTTTGTTTGTTCAACTTTTTCACTGGATTTTATTTTATTAATAAAAGTGTATTTTATTAATTTTCTTCACTGGAGTGGACATTGACTTCATTTTCCAGAACCCATCTAAGTTACCCTGTGTGGTAAAGTATGCTCTAATTTATTCTTTTGCAAAATACGTTCTTTAAAGACGATCCTTTAACTAAACTCTTGCTAAGAAATATAGCTAAGGGAGAATCCTGATCTTAACTTTGTTTAATTAGGGTGATTAAACAAAGGGAAATCAGCACAAAACGCAAGCCTGATAAAAGTGACCCGTACCGACCCGAACCGTACCGTACTGTACCAGTCAGTGGAAACGAGCCAATAGACTCATTCTGAAAACGTAACCCTATTCACATTTTTGGCGATCGCAAATTATCTAGCCAGAAGTACATATGGCAGCATTTCGTCTTTAAAGCAGATGCAATGGGGCGATGTGATGCCGCTTACCTCCATATGAACGGCTTTCTCGCTGTTACCAAATAGTTCAGTAGCTTGCCATGTATGTTGGTGGATTTGAGACGCAAGGAGAAGACCACAACAACGGAGTTCCAGTCCAGTGAAAAACAGTTCCAGAAAGCAGATAAGACAAAAAGTTAAGTAATAAAACAGGATGTGACATAAGTAAATAGCAGGGTGAGAATGTAGTAAAATGTGAAAACATGGTAAAAATTAAGCGAGGGCTTTTTTTTTCCCGCATTGCTTTTGAAAACTTTTGTTGGGTTTAGGGAAGTGAGTAGGCGGGTCAATTGGTGCTTTTGAAAACACTATTGGTTGGATTTAGGAGAAGGGTGGGTCATTCAATTAGTCAGTCAGTCAGTCAGTCTGGTGCATCTGGTGGATCTACGCGAGAACAACAGGCGTGAATGATACTCATGAGAGAAATTTGAGATCTGAAAAACACACAGCAGCCTCTAGCTTCGCGAAAACAAAGACTGCTGATGACCGGATGACCGGAACTCTTCCTTGAGCTGGCCATCCAGCCAAACTGAGCAGGAGAGAAGAGCGGGCAACACTTTATTTTGATGGTCCATTTGGGTATTAATTAAAATCTCTTGGTACTGCTCCTTTAACAGACATTTAATGAACTATAAGAAACTTTGCAAGTACTGTACATTTCAACTTACACTAACCCTTACTCTAACCCCAAGCTAGCAGTCTACTTATAATCTAATGAGAATTAGTTGGCATATAGTTGCAATGTAACTTACATTCAACAAACAGACCATCAAAATAAAGTGTGATCGAAGAGCCTTGGTAAGAAAAGTAAAGAAGAACCCAAAGATCACTGGAGCTAAGATGCAGTCAGGAGATGGTAAAAAGTTGTAGAAAGTCAACTATCACTGCAGCCCTCTACCTGTCAGGGCTTTTTGATCCAACAGAAGCCTCTCCTCAGTGCAAGGCACATGCAAACCTGAGCTTGCTAAAAAAAAAAAAAAAAAACACCTGGACAATGGTGAGAAATAAGATTCTTTTGAATTATGAGACCAAAATAGAACTTTTTGACCTTAATTCTGAGTGGTATGTGTGGAGAACACCAGGCACTGCTCATCACCTGTCCAATGCATGTATATCAATATATACTAATAATAATAATATAATAATACACTTTTTAACCATTTTATACTTTCTTTTTTTACATTTAAATGCAGTCAACAATTGAGACCTTGCAACATAAGGATCTTTTTTTTCAATCACTGTACATCAGATTTCAATTGATGTACTGTTTGTTGGGTTAGGACAATATTTAACCGAGATCCAAATTTTCAAATAATAGTAAGCTGAGGTTTCAAGAAATTGAAAATATCTAAATACACTTTTAAAATTGTCCCAATTAAGTTTTTAAATACATATTACTATTCAAATATTTGTATATATTTACATTATAAAATGCACAAAATATTTTTGTGGAACATCTCTTTTTACATGTAGATAGATATATAAATTCTATAGATTCTTAATATTCAAATCTTTTTTTTTTTTTTGGCATGAATAACATTAATAATTTTGACCTATGCAATGTCTTTTTGGCTGTGATCAAAAATGTATTCATGCAACATAAGACTAATATACTGCATGAAAACATATTTATGCTTTGTCTCTTATTCATTGTGACAGTGTGTACATGTAAAAAAAAACTCTGATTAATTTACATTAAATTTAAACATACAGTTTGTATTTTGACAATCCATGCGCAAAGTGCAAAGCGCAGGGCGCAAATGCATTAAGGCCGTGTCAGAATCCATTTTTGCTAATATAAGGACGGAAAAATCCAATTTGCGCCGTGGTGCATGGTCTATAAGGGTTGAGCTTATTTTCTTAATGAGGTATACAGTATGTGTGTTTTGAGAATAAACCAATCAGAGTCTTATCTCCCATTCCCTTTAAGAGTCAGTTGCATCGTGCCATAGCGCATTTGCTATTTACATGACGACTTTGTAAGTGGAAAAACTGAGCTTTTCACTAGCAAGAAAACAGTTTAACAGAGCATCTGCTGCGCAAGAATGAGAAATAAGCCATCTCATTATCTACTTTCACTTTCGCTCTCATGAATAGTGAAACATTGTACGCACAGACATAAATTAGCCTAAAAATTATTAATAAAAATAATAATTTCTTTTGTTAAGCGCAAAGATTTGTTTCAAAACTATTTCTAAATTCAGTTCTAATTTCCAGCAAACGAATAAATGAACAATAATAACCAAGTGTGGTCAAAAAACTAAGTTGTATCCAAATACACATGCTGTGCCCCATATGGTCTGAAACCTGACAGGTGGGCAAATCTAAGCTTGTTTTTAATAAACAAATATAAATATGGATATAATAAATAATACTGCTAATAATAATAATAACATTATACAAAAGCAAATTGTTATGAATGTACTGAAAAAGCCTCCCGAGATGAAGGCATGAAAGTTTTTTTATTTTTTATTTATGTAGGCTAGAAAATAATATGTTTTGTAATATTTTAATCCTTTATAATTATATCCTATATATATTCTTATTATATCCTATATGTGGTGTAAGCGGTGAATGGTTCAGTCCAGGTTTACCCCCACACAGTTTTGTGTAATGGTACGGTCCTGGTATGTGTGTAGTTGAAGATGTAGACTTGGCTGGTGTGTACAAGTGCGAGAGAGAATAAAAGTTGTTCTATATGTTGCTATCAGAGCGTGTTAATAGAGACAAAAGGGAAAAGTCACAACATGGTGTCAGAGTTGGAGCAACCCGCTTCTTAATGCTGCACTCGCAGTGACGTCAGATCACAGCGCGGTGAGCTTAAAAAAAAAAAAAAAAAAAAGCCTGACAGCAAGTGCCACAACAAGCTAGCAAGCTAACGCTATCGACAACATGGAGACGCTTCATCCACCTCCTCCGTTATCCATGACGGGGAATTTGGCTGAAAATTGGCGTAAGTGGGAGCAAAGATTTAATCTGTATCTCACTGCCTCAGCATTAGTGGATAAATCAGAGTCAAGACAGATTGCTGTGCTGCTGCATTGCATAGGAGAAGAGGCGCTAGACATATACAACTCATTTGCGATTCAATACGAGGATCCACAAGATAAAAAATTGACAGAGGTCCTCGCAGCATTTAGACAATATTGTGCCCCACGAAAAAATACTGTCTTTGAGCGGCATCAATTCTGGGCCCACACATTCTCTGAGCAAACAGGCATAGACAAATTAGTCACAGAGCTAAAAAATAAAGCCCGCACGTGTGAATTTGGTGATACTGAAGATCTCATGATACGAGACAAAATAGTATTCAGCACAACTGACTCTGGGCTTCGTGAACGACTGTTGTCCATACCTGATTTGACGCTTGTGAAGGCTATTGATATATGCAGAGCTAAAGAAGTCACAAAAGCACAGGTCACAGCGATGGCAGCATCATCAAAAACACAATTTGTGCATGTCATAAAAAAAGCACAGCAGCCCGCACACAGATCAACCAAACTCACACAGAATAAACAACTCTCAAAATGGAAAGGAGCTAATACCAACAGATGTGGCAAATGTGATTGTGTTCACCCTCCAAGACAGTGCCCAGCCTTTAATAAAACATGTAAAAAGTGTGGCAAAAAGAATCATTTTGCTATCGTGTGCAAATCAAAAGTCAAAATAGACTTGCTTAACCAGCCAGAAATAGACACTTTGTTTATTGGTACAGTAGCCCAGTCAAACTGTGACGAAACCGGCTGGCATGCTAATTTGCATATGGCGGGCACAATAATCAACTTCAAATTGGACACGGGGGCAGAAGCAAATGTCATTCCAAAGAAAATCATTGACCGGCTTCAAATGCCTGTAAACATTCAAAAGACAAAAACGGTGCTTGTATCATATGGAGGCACTCGTATCAAACCAGAAGGTGTTGTCAAATTACATGTACAGAACAGAAACAAAACAGCCAATATGATATTCTTTGTGACCTCAGCATCAGACACTGCCCTGCTGGGCAAGCAAGCATGCATGCAGTTGGATCTCATAAGAAGAGTGGAGACAATCACAACCAAACCACCCACCACAAAAAAATGAGCTCCTAACCAGATATGCTTCGTTGTTTGAAGGATTAGGCCAATTTCCAGGATTACATCACATTTATACTGACCCTAATGTACCACCAGTAATACATGGTTGCAGGAAAATTCCATTTGCAGTACATGATCGACTCCAAGTGACATTGGAAGAACTTGAGAAAAAAGGTGTGATAAGCAAAGTAACTAAGCCTACTGCATGGGTGAGCAGTTTATGTATCACAGAAAAGAAAAATGGCACGCTGAGAGTCTGCTTAGACCCTAGAGATTTAAACCGGGCCATACTTCGTCAGCATTACTGCATACCTACATTGGAAGACATAAGGACTCAGCTTGCTGGAAAAACTCTGTTCACCATACTGGACGAGAAGGATGGCTATTGGCAGATCAAACTAGATGAGGAGTCAGCAGACCTGTGCACATTTAACACACCATGGGGCAGGTATCGCTTTCATCGGATGCCATTTGGGATAAAATCAGCAAGTGAAGTCTTTCAACGCCTGAATTCAGGAAGTTTTGGGGACATTGAAGGTGTTTTCATGGTGGCTGATGACATGATCATAGCTACATCCACCAAAGCAGAGCATGATGTTGTTCTAGATAAGGTTCTGAGCAGAGCAGAGAGTCTCAATATAAAATTCAACAAAGACAAGCTGCAGTACATGGTCAACGAGGTGACTTACCTAGGCCATGTCATCACATCAAATGGAGTGAAACCTGATGAATCAAAGGTGGCAGCCATAGTTCAGTTTCCCACTCCGACTGACAGAAAGGCACTTCAGCGACTGCTAGGTATGACCCGATACTTATCACAATACATACCCAATGAAGCCACTCTAACTGCCCCACTCAGGCTGCTACTACGGAAAGATATAGACTGGCAATGGCATCCAGAGCAACAGACAGCTCTAGAACAGTTGAAAACAGCCATAACAACGGCACCTGTTCTCAGACATTTTGATCCATATGAGCCTGTTGAGGTGCAAGCAGATGCCTCAAAAGATGGTCTGGGAGTTACGCTGCTCCAGAAACAGCAGCCAATAGCATACGCGTCAAGAGCACTATCTGCAGCTGAAAAGAATTACGCTCAGATAGAAAAAGAACTCCTGGCCATAGTGTTTGCTCCACCAGTATGTTTATGGTGTTCCAGTCACAGTCCAGTCAGACCACAAACCACTTGAGGCGATATTTTCAAAACCCATAGGTACAGCACCAGCACGTCTCCAAAGAATGCTGCTCCAACTGCAAAGGTATGACATACATATCACCTACACTCCAGGCAATCAAATGCTTATAGCAGACACACAATCCAGAGCATACATCACATCCGATGCAGAAGAGCATTTAGACCTAAGTGATGAAAAGGTCATCTACGCAGTAAATGGGGAATCGCTCCGTGGTGACATTATGCACATGATTCGACAGGCAACACAGACAGACCCTGAGCTTGAACTGATAAAGGATTTACACACCCAGGGATGGCCAGACAGAAAGAAAAAGGAGAAGCACTTTAGCAGCATCTAGACCAGCAGCCTGTAAGTACATTTAAGATTTGTTTCAGTTGTTGTGTATGGTTTGAGGACTTGTTTCCAGCTGTTTGTGTAAAGTTGTAGGACATTTAAACTTGCTTTCAGTTGTGTATAATACTAGAAGTTGTTTAGCCACTGTTTCCTTGGTTACTATAAGAGCTTGTGTAGCGAACGCAGACGCGGTTTCGCGTCGTCCGCCTCAGTTTCGGCCCTTGTTTTGACTCGGGAGGCGTGTCCAAACGCCAGGTAACCACTATATAGTGAGCACGCTAGCATTAGTCGGCAGGAGAAGCACTTTAGCAGCATCTAGACCAGCAGCCTGTAAGTACATTTAAGATTTGTTTCAGTTGTTGTGTATGGTTTGAGGACTTGTTTCCAGCTGTTTGTGTAAAGTTGTAGGACATTTAAACTTGCTTTCAGTTGTGTATAATACTAGAAGTTGTTTAGCCACTGTTTCCTTGGTTACTATAAGAGCTTGTGTAGCGAACGCAGACGCGGTTTCGCGTCGTCCGCCTCAGTTTCGGCCCTTGTTTTGACTCTCGAGGCGTGTCCAGCTGAATTCAATCAGCTAGTGCTTTGGGGTTATATAAACAACTAGTTCACCGCGGCAGCGGTCGCGGCAGCCTCGTGTGAAGACCGCCTCGTGTGAAGACCGACGAGGGTAAAGACCATCGACTCTACCTGCGCGACTCCACCGAGCAAAGACACCGACAAAGCACTTGAGTACTTTACTGTATTGTTTTACTTTACACTTATTTTTTGTTGTCAGTGCACTTTTATTATGTGTTTTCTAATTCCTGTTGTTACTAACACTCGCAAAACACGGGAGGTACGCTGCAGGTGTAATCCTCACAACCTTCGTTCAATACATGTATCTACTATTTCACAACTCTCTCTCTCCGTGGGCCTCTGGAATTGTCAATCAGCTGTTAACAAGGCTGATTTTATTACCTCCATAGCTACATATTCTGACTATAATCTCATGGCTCTAACTGAGACCTGGTTGAGGCCGGAGGACACTGCTACACATGCTACTCTTTCTGCTAATTTCTCTTTTTCCCACACTCCTCGTCAGACAGGGAGAGGGGGTGGGACTGGACTACTAATTTCCAAAGAATGGAAATTTACTCTGATACCGTCCCTGCCAACAATCAGCTCCTTTGAATTCCATGCAGTCACCATTATCCACCCCTTCTACATAAATGTGGTTGTCATCTACCGCCCACCAGGTAAATTAGGTCACTTCCTAGATGAACTGGATGTTCTTCTCTCATCTTTTTCTAATTTTGCCACTCCCTTATTGGTGCTAGGTGACTTCAACATTTACGTTGACAAACCGCAAGCTGCAGACTTTCAGACTTTGCTTGCCTCTTTTGACCTAAAAAGAGCACCTACTTCTGCTACCCACAAATCAGGTAATCAGCTAGACCTTATTTACACACGACACTGCTTCACTGATCAAACAATAGTAACTCCACTACAAATATCTGATCATTTCCTTCTGTCTCTCAACATCCACATTACTCCTAAGCCGCCACACACTCCAACACTGGTTACCTTTCGCAGAAACCTACGATCTCTCTCACCCAATAGACTATCCACCATTGTTTCAGACTCTCTTCCTCCATCTCGCAAACTCACTGCACTTGATTCGAACAATGCCACTAATACACTCTGCTCCACACTAGCATCATGTCTAGACCGATTATGTCCTCTTGCATCCAGGCCAGCCCGTGCCAGTCCTCCTGCACCCTGGCTCTCGGATGCTCTCCGTGAGCATCGCTCAAAACTTCGGGCTGCGGAGAGAATTTGGCGGAAAACTAAAAATCCTGCACATCTCTTAACATACTAAACTCTTCTGTCCTCTTTCTCAGCTGAGGTTACTTCTGCAAAGCAGACGTATTACCGTCTGAAAATCAACAATGCCACTAATCCTCGCCTACTTTTTAAAACATTTTCCTCCCTCCTCTATCCTCCTCCTCCACCCGCATCCTCCACACTTACTACTGATGACTTTGCTACATTCTTCTGCACCAAAACTGCCAAAATCAGTGCTCAATTTGCTGCACCTACAACAAACACGCAAGATACAACACCAACACCACACACACTCACCTCTTTTTCTCAGCTCTCTGAGTCTGAGGTGTCCAAACTTGTGCTATCTAGCCATGCAACCACCTGTCCACTCGATCCCATTCCCTCTCATCTCTTGCAAGCCATCTCTCCTGCAGTCATACCAACACTGACTCACATAATTAACACATCTCTTGACTCTGGTTTATTCCCCACTACATTTAAGCAGGCTAGGGTAACCCCACTGCTAAAGAAACCCAACCTCTACCATATGCTACTTGAAAACTACAGACCAGTATCCCTGCTTCCATTCATGGCCAAGATTCTGGAGAAAGTAGTGTTCAATCAAGTCCTGGACTTTCTTACTCAAAACAATCTCATGGACAACAAGCAATCCGGCTTTAAGAAAGGCCACTCAACTGAGACTGCCCTTTTCTCGGTCGTGGAGGATCTCAGACTGGCTAAAGCAGACTCTAAATCATCAGTCCTCATTTTGCTGGACTTGTCAGCTGCTTTTGACACTGTCAACCACCAGATCCTGCTATCTACGCTTGAGTCACTGGGTGTTGCGGGCACTGTTATACAATGGTTCAGATCTTACCTCTCTGACAGGTCATTCAGGGTGTCTTGGAGGGGAGAGGTGTCCAACCTACAGCATCTAAACACTGGGGTACCTCAAGGCTCTGTTCTTGGGCCACTTCTCTTCTCCATCTACACATCATCTCTAGGACCAGTCATCCAGAGACATGGATTCTCCTACCACTGCTATGCTGATGATACCCAGCTATACCTCTCTTTTCATCCTGATGATCCCTCGGTTCCAGCTCGTATCTCAGCGTGCCTGTTGGATATTTCACACTGGATGAAAGATCATCATCTTCAGCTGAACCTCGCAAAAACGGAAATGCTTGTAGTTTCTGCCAACCCGACTCTACACCATAACTTTTCAATCCAGATGGATGGGGCAACCATTACTGCATCCAAAATGGTGAAAAGCCTTGGAGTAACGATTGATGACCAACTAAACTTCTCTGACCACATTTCTAGAACTGCTCGATCGTGCAGATTTGCACTCTATAACATCAGAAAGATCCGACCCTTCTTATCTGAACATGCAGCTCAACTCCTTGTTCAAGCTCTTGTTCTCTCCAAACTGGATTACTGCAACTCTCTACTAGCTGGGCTTCCAGCTAACTCTATCAAGCCTCTTCAACTGCTCCAGAATGCAGCAGCACGAGTTGTCTTCAATGAACCTAAACGAGCACATGTCACTCCGCTGCTAGTCCGTTTGCACTGGCTGCCAGTTGCTGCTCACCTCAAATTCAAAACTCTGATGTTTGCCTACAAAGTGACTTCTGGCCTAGCACCTTCTTATCTGCACTCACTTCTGCAGATCTATGTGCCCTCCAGAAACTTGCGTTCTGTGAATGAACGTCGCCTCGTGGTTCCATCCCAAAGAGGGAAAAAATCACTTTCGCGAACGCTCACGCTCAATCTGCCCAGTTGGTGGAATGAACTCCCTAACTGCATCAGAACTGCAGAGTCACTCGCTATTTTCAAGAAACGACTAAAAACTCAACTATTTAGTCTCCACTTCACTTCCTAATCTGCAATTGCCTCTTTGAATATCACACTAACTGTACAAAAAAAAAAAAAAAAAATACTAACACTTCCCTTCTTAGACTTTACAGACCTGAAACTTGCCTTTAGTACTTATTCATTGTTGCTCTTAGTTGTGTAAATTGCTTCCTTGTCCTCATTTGTAAGTCGCTTTGGATAAAAGCGTCTGCTAAATGACTAAATGTAAATGTAAATGTAAAAATGTTCCTCTGGCTGCAAAAGCTTACTGGCCAGTTCGACACATGATTAGAGTAGATGATGAGGTGCTCATGAAAGATGATTGCATCATCATACCTAAAGCTTTGCGATCAGAAGTACTGAGACGACTTCATGCTGCACATCAGGGCATACAGCGCTCTCTAGCACACGCTAGATCTTGTTTCTATTGGCCAGGAATAACAGTGGCCATACATAACATGGTGGAAGCCTGTAGCTTCTGTCAGCAGAACCACCCTGAAAATCAAAAAGAGCCACTTATGTCCCACCCGGTTCCTGAGAGACCATGGCAGAAACTGGCTGCTGACATATTCGATTTTCAAGGAAGAGCCTTTCTTCTCATAGTGGATTATTTTTTCAAATATCCTGAAATCCTACAGCTTTCAGACAAAACTTCAGGCTCACTCATAACACATTTCAAAGCAGTGTTTGCAAGACATGGTGTGCCTGAGACTGTCATTGCAGATCATGTCCCATTTGCCAGTGCTGAAATGGCTCGATTTGCCCACGAATGGGGTTTTAACATCACACATTCCAGCCCAAACTACCCTCAATCCAATGGGATGGCTGAGCGAGCCATAAAGACTGTCAAAACTATGCTGAAAGCTGCTGCACAGTCTGGCACTGACCCTCATTTAGCCCTTTTAACCCTTTGCAACACTCCAGTTACTGGTCTCAAGTACTCTCCAGCCCAGATTCTGATGGGCAGAGTTCTCCGTTGCAGATTACCCATGAGCAAAGCTGTCCTCCAGCCGGCTACACCAACCCATATTCAGGCAGATCTGCAGCATTGTCAGTTGCGACAGAAAAGATGGTATGACAGGAGAGCAACTCATCTTCCGACACTCAGGAGGGGACAGAGAGTATATATGAGAATCAAAAACACATGGAAACCAGCTACAGTTGTCAGCGTCAGAGATGAGCCTCGTTCATATGATGTAATCACATCAGAGGGCACTACCTACCGTAGAAACAGACGCCACCTCAGACCGGACAGGTCACCTGCGCATGATACACAACTGGATTGTCACATGGATGCTAATGAAGACCAGCGAGACAATGTGACTCCTGAGCCTACTCAGTCTGATCCATCACACAATGCGGAAATAAACACTGTCCCATCTGCGATATGCACAAGAGCTGGACATGTTATCAGGCCACCTGGATGGCTGAAAGACTATCTGTCTTCTTAAGTACTTGTGACTAGTGCTCACCGTATCTGCAAATGTTTGTTATTGTTATGACCACTGTTCTTGTTCAAATTTGATTACCATATTGCTTAAACCTAAGAAGGGGGATGTGGTGTAAGCGGTGAATGGTTCAGTCCAGGTTTACCCCCACACAGTTTTGTGTAATGGTACGGTCCTGGTATGTGTGTAGTTGAAGATGTAGACTTGGCTGGTGTGTACAAGTGCGAGAGAGAATAAAAGTTGTTCTATATGTTGCTATCAGAGCGTGTTAATAGAGACAAAAGGGAAAAGTCACAACACTATATATATACTTAATACTTTAATTATTTTTCATATGTAAAGATATTTTCCCAGAGATGGGTTGTGGCTGGAAGGGCATCCGCTGCGTAAAAACTTGCTGGATAAGTTGGCGGTTCATTCCGCAGTGACGACCCTGGATTAATAAAGGGACTAAGCCGACAAGAAAATTAATGAATGAATGTAAAGATATTTGCGTATTTCTCTACATCTTGTGTGTATTAAGCAGTGTGTAACCGAGGCGCACAACTAACACGCTCTGCGTTGGACAATAGACCTTCTTTATTCTGGTCTATAGAACAGACTATTGTAGTTTCTCAAAGTCGCAACGCGCCAGCAATACACCTCAACATGCCTCCCTTTTTAGACCAGAACGCCTAAGGGCACACATATGAGCGCGAATGTATTTGCTATTTAAACAGCGTGGCACAAAACACGCTGTTTAAATGGAAACGACTCTTGCGCCAAGCTAAAACTAGAAAACAACAATTGCGTTGCACCTTGCGCTACATTGTGCCGGATGTATGATAAATCAAATGATACAAAGGGCCTACTTTGGTCCGCATGGCCATAGTTTAGGCATCACTGTCTCTCCACTCCACCAATAGCTGTTGTGTAGTGAGTGCACTGGCGTCGTTGTCCTGTGGCTGCCGTCGCATCATCCAAGTGGATGCTGCACACTGGTGGTGGTGTGGAGAGACCCCCCCTCATGATTGTGAAGCACTTTGGCTGTATGGCCATACACAATAAATGCGCTATATAAATACACATTACATTACATTACATCACTGGTTTAAAGCAACATTTTGTTTAAAATAAGTAAAAAAATTTTAAACATAAAAAACAACAAACAAAATACTATGAAAAACTGAGGAGCAGATAATGTGAACCTGAAATGATTTTACAGTCAAAATAGGCGGAGCCTTAGAGCCACATACCCTATTGCATAATCAGTAATGGTTGGTGTTTGTTTGCTCCTGAAACCAACTCCAACAAGCTTTGTTCTGTCTTGATTATTATTTGAAATGATTATCAAGCCAGGATTCTTAAATATAGTTTTTCACAGGGGAAACCCTTTGTATGACCAGATGTGGTATATTTACAGTTTTTGTCCTTGCTCCTCATTCAAAGCCTGGAAAATCCCCTCTTGACAATTAAAAGATTTGCTTTGCCAGTGTGACCATGCCAAAAGCGATAAAGCTTATGTGTCACATTGGCTCTCGGTGAATCAACACCAGAGATCGTAATGAAGTGCCACTCCCTTTCTTTTGCAGACTGTTAAGTGAACTACATGAATGCTGCTCGGCATGTGCACAATGAATAAGATGAATGACTGCTCTGTTCAATATCTGCTCCATTTCATAGAAAGAAGGTTGTGTTTTGTGTTTTAGAGAGATGTATTTGATGCCTTTTGAACTGTATCAGAGTATGTTATACTTTTATTGGACTTGCACATGATCTTAAGTTACTCCTCCCAAACCTTGATGAACTTCTATTGATGCACTTCTAAATCTCACCCCTTCCTTCTGGACTGCTATGTCTTTACTTTATTTGAAACAATTTGGTAATCAACCTGATAAAAATGAAGAGTTTGGATTTTAAAAAATTCCAAACATTTAAACTGGTGTAATGTGTAGTATTCAATTTTAGATTTTTAGCTATAGTCAAAATCTCAACCAAGTGTGTGTGTGTGTGTGTGTGTGTGTGTGTGTGTGTGTGTGTGTATATATATATATATATAGAGAGAGAGAGAGTGAGAGAGAGAGAGAGAGAGAGAGAGAGAGAGAGAGAGAGATACACTGGAGAAAGTCTTATTTGTTCTATTTTGGTTTTTAGTTTTTTAAAAATCATTTAAAGTCAAAATTATTAGCCCCTTAAAGCTATATATATGCATATTTTTGATAGATTACAGAACAAATCATCATTATACAAAGTTGCCTAATTACCCTTACCTGGGGTGTGTTTCCCAAACAACAACATAATTCACGGCTGAACTATCATAGTTCGATGCATCGTTTGGGAAAAAAAACGATGTAGTGACAAGTCTTTCCCAAAACTCATAGTTTCTCTGTCGCAGATCCATCGCTTGAACCATGTTAGTTATAATGTAAAACGCCCATAATGATGCTCTAAACAGGGCGGAGGAACTACTTCTCACTTGAGGCTGTGCTCAAAATGACATCAATGTTTTCAAAGTGCAATGCGAAGGGAGCACAATTGTAAACATAAAGATCGCTAAAACCGAACTGTAAAAATAGGTTGAAAGCAAATTACATCTTAGGGAGATGAGTTTAATGCTTTTTTATTTTTTATTTTTTTATTATACTTTGAATGTTAGAATGTTCTAAAGGAATAGGGCATAGGGGGGATAGCTAGGAATAGAACACAGCCAGGAACTATGTTTCTAATGACAGTTCCAGAGCTGTAGTTGCGAGTGCTCAAGTTTGCGATGCAGTTTGTGAATGTTCGTAGGAGCGACTAATTTGGGAAACAGCAAATTAACAGTTTATGCTTGTAACGACGGAATTTGCTACCTTATTTGGCTAATTATGGTTTTGGGAAACACACCCCTGCTTAGTTAGCCTAATTAACTTAGTTAAGCCTTTAAATGTCACTTTAAGCTAATATTTTCTACATTAAACAGAAATTGGGGAAAAAAATAAACGTGGGCTAATCTATCTATCTATCTATCTATCTATCTATCTATCTATCTATCTATCTATCTATCTATCTATCTATCTATCTATCTATATATATATATATATATATATATATATATATATATATATATATATATATATATATATGCCTGCTACACTTTTGTACAGTATATGTTTAAGTACATAAAACTTCTGCATTGACATTTCAAGTTTTGTTAATATCAGATGTGACTTATCAAAAATTGTTTTAATTATTATTATACATATTTATTTTTTACTGGTGTGGGCCGTAATGCATTTAAATAGCCAATTTTTTATTAAAAGTTTATTCATTAACTGAGTGCATGTATGCTGTGTTCACTATATATATTAATTGTCATAATTTTAAAATAATAACATGCCTTATTCTACTCTACTAAAAAAAGAGAAAGAAAAAGTTTCAACTTTTTTTTAAGTTATTCAATGTTTAAGTTAATATTTTTAGTCAGTTTGATTGATCCAAGTTGAGATGAATAAAAAAGTTAATTTGATTAAACTAAAAACAACTATTTTTTTAAAGTGGCTAACAGAATAATGCACTTTTATGGTAACACTACAAACATCTAAAAATACCATAGGTGCTTGTGTGGTACATACAGAGGTCACATAGTAGAAACAATTCCCAGTTATAAGGATGTAAACTATTTTTACAAGTTGTAATCTTATAATAATGGCAATTACCACATGCCATTAAAGCACCTATAAAAACAAGATGATGAGTGATCAGACAGAGGTGAACATAATCGCTGAATCAATGAGTAACCATAAAAACAATCTTGAAATGGGGGAAAGGAAACAGAAACTATGACACTGGCAAAACAAGGAAGTCCGAAGTGCAGAAACTAATCTTATAACATGCATTTGCATATATTAAATGTTGTATTTTAACAAGGCTATTAGCTCAATACATATTATATTTTATATCACTGCAGTGGCACTAATAACTAAGCTTTTTTTGACTGAATAAAAACTGCAAATGGGTCACTAATGGCCTATTTTGTATCATCTTGGTTTATTATGCTCAGTTATGTGACACAAGGATCTTATTAGCTCACATAAAATCTGAAAAGTTTGTAATGTGTTATGCTAAAATGATGTCTTTTTTAAGTTACACAAAAAAATGGCAGTGATTTTAATGGCAACGATTTCCAGTAAGTCTGGTAATCTGGTTTACAGTAAGTTTCCTTCAAATACTGCAAATATACTACAAGTGACTTCCCCAGAATTTCCTGCTTTTATGCTTTTTGTTGTATATTACATTACTTACATTCCAGTTTTATATTACATCTAATGATAGTAAAGTTCTTGCATTACTCAGCGTTACTTATGGGTTACCGTGATGGTGTTTATTCGTTGTGTGAACAATATTGAACACTGAAATGTTGATATGTTTCTCTTTTTGTGATGAGGATTTACTCTTTTTTTGGTTGTGTTTTTTGTTTGTAAAATGTATGAAGATATAATGTGTAGATGTTAGTAGTTCGAAACATTGATGTATTAAAACTGTAAGTATTATTAAAATATGTTACACGTTTACAACAAATGTCATAAATTATTGTTTCTACTGTATTTTTATTCCCTGACAATAACAGCTGCCCTTTATTACAGTCAATTATAATTGTTTTTTACAGTGTTTTCCTTCTTTTTATTCATACATAGCTATAGAGCAGTTCTTAATTTGTGAAATGGTTGTTCTAATTCAGTTTTGGTGCGTGCAAATGAGATTAGTGAATGCAAGTGAAGAAAGCACATGGAGTTTTGTCAACAATAAGGCATAATGGGAGTGATTCATATATGCGTGTATTCCATTGTACATGTCTTATCTCAGTTACGTGCTTGCACGTGGGCAGAAAGGAAACCTGGAAGTCAGATAGTGTGATCTGAAAGGAGGGGGTTTAAGTACCTCTCAGGGAACCTATTTTACACTGACACATCATAAAAGCAGAGAGATGTGAAATACTTTAGATACTTGGTCAAAGCAGTTCAATAAAGGCTGATTATGTTCAGTTATTTCAATTTAAAGGCAATAAAAATAACCTATTCATCACTATAAAATTGAAATTACTAAACCTACACACATGAGCCAGAGGGGAAAAAATGCAAATTTTAAAAGGAAATGGATATTTTCATAATTTGTTTTTCAAAAAAAAAAAAAAAAAAAGGTAATTTAACCTTCCTGTTGTGTTTGGGTCACATCTGACCGATTTACAACTTAAAACATTCATAGATATTGTTTTACATCTGATTGCCTCAAGGCTTTATGATATCCTCCACACTATGCACTTGAACATGTGACAGGGATGATCACCTCTTTCATTGAACCTTGTTACACCTGTGGTGTTCCCGGTCAAAAGTGACCGCCGTAGGAAATGAATGAGTATCCAGACTATATTCAGCAAACAAACAGAAAACATCTCCATACACACTACCTCAACTCACTAACTCACTCACACATACATACAATTCAGACTAAGCAATGTCTTTTGTAGGTACACGTCTCTTTTCCATGCTTATATGCCGATCATCCCACATGTTTACCCTCATTACATACATGTTCATTTTGTAGTACATTTTCAGTGCGTCTTTTCACTGCAGCTATTTCCTATATTTTCTGATTCTATAAATTCATGTTAAACACTAGTTTAGGGCATTGTTCACAGCTAAAGAATGTTTTTTGACTAATTTAAAAGCAGTTTAATGAAACCGGTCAATTTTGACAAGGAACACTAAAGTAAGGAGTGGGAGGTGAACACGACAGGAGGGTTAAAAACACAAACCAACATGGCTTTACAGACGTGAACAATGCAGGAAAAAGAAGGGAAAAAAAAGATGGCTTAACAAATCTAAATGAACAAACCAAGGCATAGGTGAACATAATCAACTAACCAAGGTGGTATAAAAACATCCAATAGGGACAAAGGGAACATGAACCAACCACAAGAAGGAAACACAAACGTTTCAGCTTGTTTTATTATGTAAAAGCTTTGACTTTCTTCTTGATTTTGGCTCCAGCACCTTTGAGAACCTCTGAGCCTACAAGAGGAGGTGAAATAACACACCCAGCCTTACATCTGTACGCCAGATGGCTCAGTGTCTATTAAGCGAGCTGTAAGCATCTGTATATCGTACACTTTCTTTACGTGCCAGTAGCTGCAGCATCTTTATCCTGTTAGTGCTTTCTTGGAATAAAGCACAGACATTCCCTTTCATCCACAAACAGGTTGCCTGCATGGTAATATATGTTGCTCGAGAAAGACCCAAAAGCCATGAAATATTTTACTAGTGAGCAATGCATTGTATTATGCAGCCATCATAGTTATTGCAGCCATCATATAATTTTTATAACTAAATAGGGATTTAAAACCAGCTAATGAATGTTTTCCAGTTGTGGTTAAATGGCAGGATATGATAGGAAGCATTAAGAAAACCATACTTAAATATTAATAGACCACTGTTTTTTCCTCCTCACGTAAGAAGTTAGAAGTTAGCCAGTAGATGGCAGAATTGTTTTCTGCATTCAGATTCCTGGAACATTTTGACCTCGCTTGCTAATCTTGATCACGCTTCATGTGATGTAATCCTTAAGGACTCAAGATGTGTGTGTTATCAGATGTACTGTATTATTAAATTACACCACTCCTGACCTGACAGTTGTTCTAATTAGCTCTGTATCTAAAACCATGTGATGGAGACAAACCATTTCATAAGAGGTCACAGGATGCATCAGGCACTGATTATTTTGATGTCATGCTGTGATCATTGCATTTATCCTGTTAAATCATAGCATGGCTCAAAGTGTGTCAGCCCTCCTGCCCTAAAAAATACAGGTTAGAATAATTCCCAAAACATTTTTTCCTGAACTGAACTGCGGTCAGTGTGTACACCGTTATGAAGAGGAAGCAACCAGAAAACTTTGCTGTGGCAACAATGCTTTTTTTTTGCTCGCTTTACCAGCGTGTTGTCCATCTGGGGTTCATTCAGTTTCCTTTCTACCCTGCATTCCATGTATGTGTTTCCCTTCCAGGAAATATGGGAATATATGCTCTGTCCAAACCATCCTCCTTAACATCATTTGTTTTGTATTTATCTCCCCTGTCCTTAAAGTTTCTTTTGTTAACTGACTTTTTTACCCCTTTCCAATGCTTCTGATAAAGCTGTAGGTCTAAAGAGCAGACAGCTCATGTCTCAGTGTGTGGAAGGGCTACAGGAGGATATTTGAAGTGAGAAAGAGCTGCCTCAGATATCTAAAACCAAAGACATTTCAGTCCCTGAACAAGCACTGTGTCTGTCAGTTGCATTTCAGGGAAGCCTAGACAGGTAAGTGCAACCTTATCTCCAGGGACGGCAGCGCAATTCTCTGAAGGAGAAGGTTATTTCAGTCATTCTGTTAGATTTTAAGCTCATGGAGGTATCCTCAAACTACTCCATCATGCTGACAAGCAGACCCCGTGTATTTGTTGACCGAGCTACACGTAGTTTGTGTACATTTCACAATCAGTTGATCATTCAGTGGCGTAAGAGAAACATTCTTTCTAGATGACGGGAAAAGGGATACACGTACCACAACCCCCTGTCACAGGAGGACCATGAAGCGAAAGTGGAACATAGGGCCCCCTTATTCACATGAGTGACAGAAAGGAAACTTAAGACCCTCAGTGGCTCACTGAATTACCGAGAAAGGAAAGTAACAGATTAATGTTTACATCAACGCTTGTAGTCACCGGGAGTCTGTAAACTTTCGTATTCTATTTTATGAATGTACGTATAGAGAAATAAAAGGTAAGATGTTATGGCATTTCCCTAAATAAGCAACAACTCAAAACTAGAGCCACTCATATAATGACTGGTCACTAAATTATCAAATGTGTTATTTTTAGATGTTAAAAGTTTTTTTCCACTCTGTAGATTTCTAAGTATGTTTATTAGCACGTCTGGTGTAAAGATTATGAGATAGCAGAAGCTTTGTCGTAGAGTTTATGAGTTAATATGTGAACAGGGGTTAGTTGAGATCACGTGTTGAGGAACACTGTAAAACCCAACAGTCAACTTTATCAAACAAAATTAGTGTCTAACTCAAAATTGACTGAAAGTTAATTCTACTCATTTGAAAAGAGTTTTGAACTCAATGTTAAAGGTAATGAGTTAATTAAATACCTAATTACTTTAACTTAAATGGATCAAGTTCACAGTACTCACATAAATCCGTTTTTTTTTTTTACTCAAATGGTTTGTATCGGTCAGTTTTCTCAAACAGTTTGAGTTGCCTTAACTTGCTGGGTTTTACAGTACTCAGTTGGTTTGAGTTCTCTTCATTTATGGGTTTTACTGTGCTCAAATTGCTTTGTTTACTCAAATGAATGAAATTCACAGAACTCATTAATATTAGTTTTTGAACTTACATTGTTTGTTGCAATCAGTTTCCTCAAATGGTTTGAGCTACTTTAACTTTTTGGGTTTTACAGTGAAACGTTTGCTCTTATGGTTCACTTCAGTGGCACCAGTGTCAACTGTAGAAATGCTAATAGTTACTAAAATATGAAAGTTATGAGAATTTGTCATATTTAGAGAATGTACAGTTCGGTTTCATATTCCTAATTGATTCAAGCCACCCGAAGCCAGTTTTCAGAGCCAGGTAATCTTCAATCATTTACACTTCTCACTGTCTTTTTAGAGACATCTGTGGCATTTGTGAGATGACAACCTGCTGGGCGGGTTTTTTGTAAGGTCATTAAAATTCCTGTTCTCTCCTCCACTACTAAAAGCAACATGTTGGCTCATGTCCATCTCTTTTCTTTGGATGCTGGAAAAAAAAGTGCCCTTTTGCACTGATCTGAGACATTTGCTCTTTCACTTACTAAAATATAGATAAGAACATTAGTGGCAGAAACTGTTCTTAGATCAGGGCGTAACAGAAACTTCAGCCAGATTTAAAAAAAAAACTATGTAAAAGCCCTGAAGGGAGATCCTTATTCAATGGAGAAACAGATACATGACTTTGGCTCTGAAGATGGTTCAGGCGACCTTTAGCCTCAATTTTCCTGCATCCCTGGTGGCCTCAACAAGAGCCTGCCGGATCAAACCCAGGTCTTTGATCAGCACATTGTGAGTGCACACTGGGTGACCTGGTCATGTGCAGATGAGAGAAGAGGGCAGAGAGACGGAGGGAGAGCTGCAACTCAAGAACAGGGTATTGTTCCCTCCTTCCTGTCCTCTCCAGGCTAAATCACTACGGAAGCTTTTTTTGTTTTGGTCAGCTCTGCCACCACCACCTGCTTCTCCATCTCCACCTCTTTTCATAAACCCCCCACTGAAAACTACTCAGTCACAGACCTGAAAAAAAAACCTCTGTAAAGAAACCTCAAACAGCCATTCATTTGTTTAGAGATGCACAAACCCTCAAGGTCACAAGGTTGGAAGCTCAGACATCCTTCAAGGAGTCAAAGGTTGTCTGCATGTGAAAGATGGCAGCATTACTTTAATATGAGACAACGTAGAAAAAATGTTAATTTTAAAACTGTTTAACCTCATATTCTTGTTCTATATTGCACATTTACTCCGTTGGAAATTACACTTGATTTTTGCTGCTTCTAATTTTCCAGACACCAATATTTTAACATTTCTGAAAATAAAAATTAATGAGATTCAATGAGATCTGAAATTGTGGCATCGAAATAAAGGTTATGATTATGATTTTTGGTAGCATTACAGCTCACGGTAAGTGCATAAAGCATTGTTTTTTGTTTGCATCTGCATCTACTAAAGCATTTAAACTTGGAAAATGGGATATCCCAGCAAGCATTTTTTTTGTTTGTTTTAAAAAATGTCTAACAGATTTCTAATAAACATCTAAAGATAGTCATCTTGGCTAAAACAAGGTTAAATTTGGGCTGCCTAAGAATAGGCCAAAACTAGGCTCATAATAAACAGAAATGAATGACATATAAAGTCTGTCTAATCTGTCTATTTGTGTCTAGTTTTGGTCTTTTAGATTTTCACTGACAGCCCAAGTTTAGCCTTGTTTTAGACAAGCTGTCTATGTTTAGATGTCTATTAGACGTCTATTAAACACAAAATTGTTTGATGGGATGTGATGTCAGATTTAACAACAGGATTTACACGTATGTTTTTGAATTTGACACAAGAACAATTTTTTCATAAAATATACTAAAAGCACTAGCGCAGTGCTATATATTACGTTATATTACTATCCCAAATGTTTGGAGAAATGTTTAAATTCAGAAAAGTAAGCAATTCTAACTATAGAGACATGGACACTGCAAAATAAAAGCTCCATTGCTTTTGTACAGTTTCACAGTCATCTCTCATCAGCAATTTCTACAGCGGTCTTGTTTTACAGCCTCAGGGGCTGATCATACTGAACATAATTTCTGCTGAAGTCCCATAGCATGTAATGAAGGAAGAAGACGACACCCATGATCCTATCCTCAGTCACTGTAGCCCCTTTCACACAGCGATACCGGTAAATTAAAAAGGCGCTGTCCACACAGGCAAGAAAAGACCATTCACACATCCATTGAAAATTAGAGGAGAAATGACCTCTAAACGGCTGGGCTTGTATTTGTAAACATAGAAGGGGTCTGGCTTTTGTTGATGGTTTCCCTTTTTTTTCTAAAGCTTTAGCATTCATGCAGCTTTTACCCAGAGACATCCAATGGCAGAAGTGCAAGCTAAAATGCTTACACATCTGACTACATTACAAATCCTGTGGATGAAAAAGCATTGTGAACAACTTCGATAAAAACATATGGAGGAACACTTTCACATGTCGAGATGTACATAATATGTGTGTGTGCTGGAACTCACCGGAGCACTCCTTCAAGTACACAGCACACGCATCAAGCAACTAAAGCAGACCATGAAGGTAAGCAGCGGTTTATCATAAGCATTTTATTGATCACTTTTTACACAGTTGGCATTAAGAAGGAACAAAGAAACGTTATCTGACTAACATCTAGCAGCTAAATGTGTCTGGAAAAATATTCAAAGACTTTTATTTTTAAAAACTGCATGGATGTGAATGCATCTGAAGGTTCTGATTGGCTACACGTCTCACGTCAGCGCGTTATAAACATGAACGTGCTCTTTCTGGTAATTATCCTTCTGCGTTCACACAGCGCAGGATTCCGGCACATTAACAGTAATTTTACAACTTCTCTTTCTGCAAAATTACCAGAACGAATTTACCAATATTTTCAAAAAGTGCCTGTTCCCACATTCAGACCTTTCTGGAAAATTGCCAGTAATTTTCCGGCAAGATCTGAATGTGTGAAAAGGGCGTGTCATCAGACTGTTTGTTGGGAATACACGCCCTCTAGCTGCGAAGAGGAGGAAAAGGTGATCAATAATATTGTTTTTTACTTTGTTTTGTCATGGGAAAAACACTGCAAAAATGTAAGACATGAGCTTGATGGTCAGATGTTTCATCCAATGCTTGAAAAAAAATTAAGATGCAGTATATAGTGAAATGCAAAAAACTTGTTCCCTGTGAATGACTCCATGAAAGCAGCCAGAAGGCAGCAAATAGGTCTTAAAATGCTGTTTGTTACATATTCATATTCAGTTACAATTCCCTTGTTTACTTATTACAAGCTAATTTCTTGTATTTTAGTATTTACCGTATTTGAGCAGATAAACATTTTGGTCACAGATGACCTACTTCAGAACGTTCTATGGCACACAGTGTAGATTTTATTCCCAAATTAATAAGCACCGGTTTCATTTTAATATGTGGTAATTATGTATAATTAGCCAAGTCAACCATTATACATACTCTGATGGCAGATGTTCCAATCTATGTGGTGTAATTACGCAGTTAAAAATGCTTAATATGTATTGTTCTCATCATCATAAATATTTGTTGCACTGAAGTCATTTTGGTGTTGGCTTTTTTATGTCAGGTTAGCAGCTTTTAAAAGCCAACGGGGAGAAATGATGATTATTAAGAGTGTAAAAAATAGAACTGCTGGAGTGTGTGGTTGTCTCAGAGCCATGGGAACACACACACACACGTCACTCTGTTTGACTGAAGATTCCGCTGTGAGGGAAGGCTCGCATCGACATGTCTATACACATGATACAGAACGTGTTTTGGGCGAGGTACAATGTGAACTTGGTCACAGAGGCGTAGCCATGCAATTATACATTTGTGTCTTTTTACTCCTTTCAATAGCGTGTATAATTTTGCAGTAAAGAGAATATCTTTTTTAAACGCAATGACGACATCCTCGCTCTGTCTGATGAGATCCTCTGTCTGACGGGCCTACACTCGTACTATGGTCAGGTGTGTGTTTATTTGCTGTCCTAAATTGCATGGGGTGACTGTTTAAGAGGACATTTGCAGTTAGTGTGAGTGAAGGGTGTGAAGATGCATGTCATTTGCTGTGAAACCAGATTGTGTCATCAACTGTGGGTGACCTTTCACCTAATTTCTGTAATGCTTTGTAGTAGGATGGATTGGAATATTTAATAACACTTTACTGTAAGGTGTTTTTTTTCCATTGCAATCACACAAGTATTAACAAACCATGTAGATTCAGGGTTAGTTTGTTGTAATTATGCCTAATTCCCTAAAAGTATATGTTAAGGAGTTCAACCAAAATTGTACATTTTGATATAATTTACTTCCTCTTTACTCGTTTCAAACACTTATAAGTTTTTTTTTCTTCTGTTAAATACAAAATAATGTATTTTAAAGACAATTGGAAACCAGTAATTATTGACTTTTTTCTACTTTGGAAGTCAGTGGTTTCAGATTTTGTCATTACACCTTTTCTTTTCTCGCGCTCTCTAGAGATTATGCAGCGCCACTGATGCAATTCAAGACCTGTGAAGAAATTATGCCAAGGTATCCATAATCTTGGACCAGGCCATATCCTGAGCTAACGCTGTAATGGTTATGGAGGAGTGGAAAGCATGAGACTGATTCCTGAACAACCACAGTGACAGACGAGTCTCTGCAATGATCCTGTGCCAGCCTGATCACCCACCGGTGACCTACTCACACCTGCAGTTCTCCACGATCCACGTTCATCGTTCTCCAGCCTCTGGCACCTAGACTGCAGCTCTGCACAAGAAGTTTGCACAGAGGAGAAATTGTTGTGCCCAACAGAGCCTGGTTTCTCTTGAGTTATTTTTTTTCCTTCACTTTCGTCAATTGGTGAAGTGGGTCATTATCACTATAAAGTGCCTTTGAGACATCAAAATTTTAAAAAAATAGTTTGAGATTTTTTATTTAACCACATAGTTGTATTAATTACATCGTAGTCTGTAAATCAATAATGTTGGTCAAGCTCCTGCCTTTTATATATATATATATATATATATATATATATATATATATATATATATATATATATATATATATATATATATATATATAAACTGCAAGCAGAAAAACATTAAACAAACCTCAAATTGTGTCAACCCTGTCAATGTGACCCTTTTGAGTCTCTTTATATTAATGGATATATATGGACAAAACATTTATTTCACAATAAAATATGCATGTTACTTTTTAAAATAAAACCCAAGATCTAAAGTATTTTGTCAAAACTTTAAACAATATTAACTGGCTCTTTTTGGTTTATTAAGAAATCACACATGATGTCTTGCTGGCGTTATAAATAATTTGTTTATTTTCATAAAATTTAACATGACGGTGAAAAACAAGATGACAGGTGTATCTTTTTATTTATTATTTCCTTTTCAACCGAAGAAAGACACTAATAAAGGTTTGGAACCACTTGAGGTTAAGTAAACAGTGAGTGCATTTTACTTGTTGAGTGAACTATCCCTTTAACTCCCATGACTACCAAACTGTCCTTCAGAAACCCGCTTTTGTTCGGATAATTGTAAAATCTCCATTTTGTTTCTCACATTTCCTGTACTTTTTGAAAGAGTTTTATTATGTGCAAAACACAAGTTAGCTTAGGTCATATAATTACAGCACCTGATGATTTCTGGCATTAGCAAAGCAGTGAGTCAAAACACATGCACGCATCGGACAACTTCCTGATAAATGTTTTTTTATCTCTTTTCAAGCAGAAGCCAAAGCTCCGCCCCTTCGCTCTCCATCGCGACGTGATTGGATGAGCGGGTCTTATCGCGCCTGTGCTCTGCAACAGCTGCGAGCCGCTCAGATGCTACTGGAGACGGACGAGGACGCTTCACTTCTGTGGATGAACGCTTTGTCTGTCCTGTATGAAAGAGGAGCGCGGACACCCCGGGACGGGCTGCTGGCTTCGACAGTAGCGTTAAAGGAGTCGGGAACTTTTACAGGTACATTTGGAAAGGATTCGGAATTGTGTGCGTTGTGTATGTAGCGGTTAACGAGCGTAATCTGCTGAGGAATGATTTAAAATACGGAGCGCTGCTTCTGCATTGCGTACGGGGAAGAGGCTGAAATTGGATTCTGACGAGTGGTTTAATTCGACCCTGTCTTTGTCTGGTAATAGCTTTGCCCGTGATCTGTCGTACTCGTGTGTTTGTGGAAGAATGGGGGCCAGGCGCCGCAGTGGGCAGTGATCGCTTTAACACAGGCTGTACGTGCGAACTCGAACGAGCAGCTATTGGCAACTGGCACGTACGCTCCCAACTCCATGTATCTAGATCAAGCCATCAAAATACTCCCTAGAGATCGTTTGGCTTGCGTTTGACTGATTTTTATCTCTAGGAGAAGCGTAATTAAACGATGCCATTTGCTCGAAAAGGATAATAGAGGACGATTGTGTATGGTGTTTTATTAGAACCTTGAACGTGTCACCGTCGCGCAGCTTTTGGTCGGTGTTGTTGATGCAGTGTAAAAACAGCTTTAAATGATAGCTTTAACGGAACCGTTGCCTTAAATCTTTAATTAACATACGTTGTTAAGTTTATTTCGCACGTTCAGTTAACTTTGATCTTAACTGGGGTTAGAAAAGAGTCTAAAATTGCTTAAAGCGAGGGATTGACACAGGGGTCGTTAGAGCTTAAGTGGCTGGGAACACCGATGTTGTTACCACAATAATAAACATTTTTCGAGTGTGCTGTGGGAGGGGGTCTCGAAAGAAACTTTCTGTTTCTCTGCCACCTCTCCCTTCTCGAGAAAGGAATGGTTTCAGCTTACGCCTAATTAAAAGTATTGATTAGTGACCTGTAACGCCTGTTAGGGAGCCAAGCGATAATAACGCAGACCATCAAGGCTAATAAAAATAAATAGCCTATAAATAGTGACTCTTATTGTGATCTGTTAAACACGTTCTACGCGATGAGATTTTTGAAAACTATAAACACAGTATAGGACAATACAATCAGTGGACATATTTGGAAGAATTAAAATTACAGACAGTAATTTTACTCGCATTTTAGCGACTTGGTGTGGAGTTCGGTTTTAAAGCAAACGTTGTTATTTTCTTGAGCACTTTGAAGCTTTAACTTGTAAAAGGACTTGTAAAACAAAATACAAAATGTTTACCTATGGTTAAAAGCTATGGCAAAGCGGTACCTAGGCTAATGGTAGCGCTAATGTTTTGATAATGTGATGTCAGATATTTATCTTGATGGGAACGCTTCCAGCGCGGTAGACTGTTGCTATAGTAACCACCTCAGGTGAACGCGAGTTTAGTTTGCTGGCATCTGTTTTACACACACAGGACAAACGTTTATTATAACTTGGTAATTTCTGGAAATAATAAAACTTATAGTAATAAATACATCGTTTATAAATGAATAAAGTTGATGAACCTACATTTATTCGTTTTGGCTTTTTTAAAACAGGTGTCGTGGAGACAGTTTTGCACCATGCAGGAGGCAGTTGACACCGCCGAGCCCGCTTTAGCTCTGCCCATGGGGACCGGAGAGTTCACAGAGCAGCAGATGGGACTCGCAGACAAGATCCCGTTAGTGAAGCCCTGCTTCAAAAAGAAGCACGCACAGAGGAAGCTGGACACAAAATGCTTACGCGCTTTAGAGGACCCTATTTTGAGCACGTTATTAAGCTCAGATGCTCTCGTCTCAGGGGACGGAGTGTTTGTTCCACGTAACCCGCCTCGACCTCAGCGGAATATATGCACCGCCGCCGTGGAAAAGCAGTCGAGGATTAGTCAGGTGTGCCTGAAGGAGGAGGACGAGAGCACGGATGCCGACGTGGCCGCGAGCGAGCTTGCGGTGGAGCAGAAGGTGACGGATATTCAGCGAGTGTCAATAGACGCTAATGAGCGTCGCTTCCCGCCCCAGGAGCGCGACGAGGCGGCGCCCCCCTCCGATGTTTCGGGCTCCAAGTTAAATGACATCTACACTGCTGAGACTTTGCAGGGAGCAAATTGCCTCGCCATCAAAGAGGGCGAGATCTTTCAGGATAAAAGCGAGGAGGCCTCTTTGGATCTAGTGTTTGAACTGCTGACCCAGCTCCAGTATCACACGCATCAAGGGGATGCTGTATCGATTTGTGTGGATTTCCTCCAGGGCGTTTGCGTCTATGGCAGTGACTGTGCCCAGCATCACACCGTTTTACCTTACCACTGGCAAATCCGCAGAGTAGATACGCAAATCTGGCAGAGCATATCGGACGACTCTCAAGAACAACTGGAAAGGCTTTATTGCAACCCGGATAACGAACATGTCAGACTTAAGTTCCTGTAAGTGCTTTTGGTTTATGCCACTTTTCACTAAAATTTTTTTTGTTTTGCCTAACCCAATAGCAAAAAGGAAGTATAGGTATGCAAAGCTTTTAGTTCAGTGAGAAAACAAACATAATTGGTAAAAGGGAGGGACTGGTGTGACTTTCACCTAAAAATACAAAAAAAAAAAACAAAAGCTACCTAAACCAGTCTGGTTCACAGATCTTATTTCATTCAGCTGGTCAGCCAGCCAGACCTGATAAAAAAAGTGGACAAAAAACATTCTAAACCCAACAACTAGGCTGCAGTATATTGAGTGACTACTGAGGGAGGCAGAGAGTTTGAGTGAAAGAGTGCAGTACGTGACAGGAAGTTGCCCTGTGTGCAGGAGCGTGTGTGTTGTGAGTGAGGTATATATGTGACTAAGAGATTGTGTTTTTCCCATAAGCCTTCCGCTGGCTGGCTTGACATGTGGAAGCGTACTGACAGCTGTAAGCCGTGAACTTGCTCGACCCGCCTCTGCTTGGTTTGGTCAAACACACACACACACACACACACACACACATACACGCACGCTCCCACTCGATGTGGCTTGAGCTCAGACACTCACACGCACTGGTTGCATAGACAGAGGAAGGCTCACACGCAGACTTGCTCACAAACACGCAAATAAATGAGCTTTGGAGACAGACGCAATTGTGCACACACTCACCCACCCACACTTGCTTTCATGCACGCACACATTAAGTCACTGTAAATGACGTTTTTTATTTTGTGTTTTTCATCATTTACACACAAACATCACCAGACATACCGGTAATGTACTCCACTGCCACAATTGATATCCCTGAGCTGAAACTGTGGTAGCAGGATTTTTTCCTCTTCTTTGCCTAAACAGAAGGGACCTTTTGTTTATGAGTCTTATTTAGGTCTCGATCCTGATCTGTATGCAAAAGCAGTTTGCAAAAGGAAGTGCACTTGGTCATGACAAAGCAGAAGAGACAGTGATTTTAATGCTCACCATGACACAGCTCCTGGCTGCTTCCTTCTTTAAGATAGCACTGCAGATTTGTCATGGAAATTCTCCCGCAGGACAGCCGACTATTTAGGGGGTCTTTGTGTACAGCGTTTAGTAGAGCGAATGGCCACGTAACCGTCTCTGTTGGCCCATTTAGCCCAGGCGCTCCCAGAACTTTGGTTCACAGTGACCTCTTTCATGTTAATAGCTAAAGCCCACCATTAACCTCCTGCTGACTTTGGTAGTTCAGGGGTAAAGTGAGACCCATAGAGCCTGTAAACCACACCCTTATCTGCTGATCCCCCGTTTTCTTTTTTTTTGTGTGGGTTTTCTCCTGTAGAAGTCATTGTGTAATAATACAGACCATTAACGTGCAGAAAAGAGAAGGACTATGTGACTAGCTGCCTCAGATGGTATCTGGACATTTTAATCACATAATGATGTAGGAGTGTTGTAACTTGTGTGTGCACTGTGAAACCAAAAAACCGATTCCAACAAACCATTTAGGTTCAAAAACTAATCCTAATGAGTACTGTGAACTTAATCCATTTGATTAAACAAAGCAATTTAAGCACAGTAAAACCCAACAAATGAAGAAAACTCAAACCAACTGAGTACTGTGAAACCCAATTAGTTAAGGCAACTCAAACTGTTTGAGGGAACCGATTTCTACTAACCATTTGAGTTAAAAAACAAATCTATTCTGTGAACTTACTCCATTTACCTTGAAGTAACAAGGTATTTATATAACTCAATATCTTACCAAAAATGTTCAAAACGCTTTTCAAATGAGTACAATTACTTTCAGTAAATTGAGTTAACTACTCATTTCATTTGATAAAGTTTACCGTTGGGTTTTACAGTGTGTGTAAAACTGTAGATAGGCTATTCAAGAAAAAATATTTTAGACATAGCAAGAGTTTTTAATTATGCATTAATACATATACAGTTTAAAATTAAGATAAAGTAATTTGGACATGTTCTGTTTGGCTAGCTGAAGACAAACAACTCCAAAAGCAACTTTTTAGTTCTTTGTTTGACAAATGTTTTACTTGCCTTAAGTTTTCTAATTCAGGTTCACTGTGTATTTCAATTGTGGATCACACTAACCAACTTACTCCTCATGTTTTAAAGAAAAACATATATATTATGAAGGCTTTTCAAGTGAAATGTTTCAGTTTTAAATGATAAATCTGTAGATATACAGTTTAGAATTAAAATACATTATTTAGATACTTGTTTGTGAGACATAAGTCTAAAATGGCATTTTAGGGGATTTTAATTTCAGCTGTAACCACAGTGTCCATATATTTTGGGTCTGTTTTATGCTAGAATGCCAAGACACGTGATCACTAGTATGGCTGATACCGTTTGCTTTGTTTTGCCATGATTTAGAGGAGCAGAGCCTTTCTTTGTTTTGTGTGTGTGTGTGTGTGTGTGTGTGTGTGTGTGTGTGTGTGTGTGTGTGTGTGTGTGTGTATGTGTGTATGAGTTTTTGTGTCAATGTGTGAGTGCTGTGACCCTTGATCCTGAGAGTTTGGTCTCCATGTGAGCAGCCGAGGGTGAGATGATTGTGTTTGTCACACAATCTCACTGTGCACCAAGGGCACAGTGACCTGAAACCAAGGTGTTTGCATGTGTGTTTACGTGCATGTGTGCCTGCGTGTGTGAGAAATAAGATAACGCCTTAGACGGGCCATGAAATTATTCACATGGGTGAGGTCTCTTGACTACTTGTTGTTTGCCGTCAGTTTGACTCATAAAAATGAGCTCTTCCGGCATTCTTTTTCTCTTATACATAGATATATATGCCATGTAAGTATTAGTAAGTAAAGTATGCAATCATATTGGATTTGTAGAAAATAAACATGTTACTTTACATCTGACGAGACCATGGTATGCTCATAAAATATATGTTTTTGCTGATTGTTCAAATGAGTAAATTTATAATCAGCTAAACAACAAAATAATTTTTGTTTTATGGACAAATAATTTAAATGGTAAAAACCATTAAGTTAGCTAAATCTATTTTTGTTGGGACAACATGAAGGAATGGTGTAGAAGCCAGCATATTTTACAGTGTTCTTTTCTTCAAAGTGTCCATTTTTAGTATTTTATTAGTTCTGTGGTGATAGTATTATTACCGTAACAGATAGTCTCATTGGTTGAAATCATCTTTATGTTAAAGTACAATGGTATTAACATCAAATTTTTATTTTTACCATTTTACACTGCAATTATTCGAGTTTATTTCGTCTTTTATGTGATTGAGGTTATAAAGAGCTCTGTTGCCTCTTTAAAATGGGCTTTCCAACATAAACAAAAGCTGCCAAAATTTGCAGCTGAAATATGTTTATGTGTTCCTCTCTTGCTGAGAGGGACAAAGAGAAAAAAAAGGCAAATAGTGGCTGGATTGTCTGAACAAACAGTTCCGTCTTCGTCCCGCACAGTGCAACAGTAGCGCACGTCCCGTCACTCCTGGCCTCCAGAACATCCTGAGACTTTTTGCAGACTTTTTCGTCTTGTACAGTGAGTAGGAGGGAAACGAGAGCTTTTGCTTGCCCTCAGCTCTTCTGAGTGCGTCCTGCCTTTGTGGAAACAAAAAATGAGAAGTCAAGAGTGTTGATTGAGGTTGATTTATTCCCTTAAATCTGTCGAAGAGGAAGAATGGAAAGCCCTTTGCACTTCATAATCAGCTGCCAGTCAGAGGTTTTATTACGGTAGAGTTTCCGTGTAGATATCATATCGCATCATTACTAAATGAAATGATAGTTGGCTTGGATCAGTGTCATAGAAGCTGGCACGTCTGTACTTAATACAGGAATGTCTTTTCACACATGATTATTTTACTTTAGTGATGGGTACATAATGCAGAGAGACAAGATAGCATAGACAGCTTGATTGATTATTCTGGAAGTGATATATATTGGTCAGGTTGTGGCACTCAGTTTGACGTGTTAGACGTATTTGCGATGGCAGTTGGTCTTCTGTGGAAGAGGTTTTCTTGGCTGCAGACTGGCGATTTATGTCGGTGCTTTGTGGGATTAAAATGCAAACTCTTAAGCAAGTGGGATTATGGATTGTCCAAAAATCACCTGGTTGAACATTAAACCATTGATGTTATTCAGTTAAAGGGATAGTTCACCCTAAAAGTTTTTAACCTCATGTCATTCCAAGCCCAAAAGACTTCTTTGTCTTCGGAACACAAATCAAACCCAAGGTGATTTTTACCTTACCATAATTATTTTTCTTTCTGTAATTTTGATGTTTCAAAAAGTTAATCATAAAGACGTAATAAAAGAAAAACTTTTTTTTTTCAAAGAGACATTATTGCTTTGTATCATGGAAATAATTTATTTTGGTATTATTTTGGTATTAAAATATTTTATTATTTCACATATAATTGTTGATTAGAGAAGATTCACAGAGATCCTTAAATAATGCTTCTGGTAGTTAGGTGCCATTTACACTATAGTTATATTAAGATTACACATGGTGTTCACTACTCACTGTAAAAATGTAATGACAAAAAGTCAAGACAACTAGAGAATTACTACAAGTTTAAATTGTTGAGATATCTTTATATCTAAAAGTTTATTTGATTTGAACTAAAAATGTAAGGCATAAGAATGTGCTATATATGCACAGATAGAGTTTTTCAGCCAATGATTAAGTTCTGATAAAGATTTATGTGACTATTTTCAATTTCATAACATTTTATTTACAGCATCAATATTGTTATGGAATTCAAATATAATCAGTTAAATAGACTCAACAGGTTGTCTGCAGGGTCGTAAAAAGTATGCAAAGTTGATAAATGAATTATGACAATATTAAGGGCCTTAAAAGGTATGAAAAAGTCTTAATTGCTTTTACAAAGTCTTAAATTTTGCATTGTCCAAAGTGTTTGACTCCAAAAAAACAACAGCGTGTTCGATCCGGGGGTATATCCCGCCACGCTCCTTTGTCCAGGTGATGTCTGTAAAACACGGTAAGGTGATGTGATGCTCTCCACATGTAGCGAAACCCCAGAGCGAAACAGACTGCAAAATGGGAAAATGTAAGTTTGCATTCTCCTGGTTGGAGACAGACGAGTTTAAACAGTAGCTGACGCCTGTTGCTGAAACAACCGTGTAATTTATTTATTCAAGCATTGTTTCTTCTGAGCTTGTCTGAGTTCTGTTGCATGGTTGTGCTCTATTGAGTTAACTGCAACTGTTTATTAAGTTAAATGTTTGATACGCATTAGAAATTAAAGTGGTGATGAGGTCTTAAAATATTCAGAGAAGGTCTTTAAAAATTTTAATAAGGTATTGAAATTACTTTTAGGATTCCTGCATATAACCTGCTTAAGCGTCCATTTGGTTTGTAAAGCGTAAAAGGAGATGAAAAACCATTTAAACGCAAGCATCATCATTAGCAGCAGACTAGCACAAAAATTCCATTGAAAATACTAGGGTCAAATTAATGGTGTACAAATATAAAATTTAATGTTGTGCTTCTTGTTTGTTCTGATAGCCTCTTCATATCGTATCTCAGCCTTGCAGTGAAAATCGCTGTTTTCTGCACACGCCGATTTTGTATGGGACGACAAATCACTGGAACCCATAGGTCTGGCTGATTCAAATTAATGTTCGTGTGCATACCTCATTCTTTTACAGTGTATAGCTCCGGGATCTTTGATGTATTAACATGGAGCATTTTGAGAACCCTAAAGATTCCATTTTTGTTTGGAAAAACTGTTGTTAAGTTTTGGTGTAGACAGATTGAAAAGTAAACTTTTGAATATGGAGGTGTAGCCATTTACCATTTCTCTCTTGTTCCCTGATTCGACAAGCCACTCTCATATGACTATTGCACCACCGGTAGACTCTTAGTATGGATAACGGCAGAATATGCACATGCTCAGTGAGTGTGTATGTCACAAATCATGCATTTTAGGCTGAACCGTGTGGACAAAGACGAATAAATAAAAATAAAACAATACAAAGACAATAAAAAGTTGGTAAAAGCAGCATTTTCATTCTAAAAATGCCACTTTAAAAGAAAATGGCCCTAGTATAAAGAGCACCTTAATCATGTTGTTTAATGGCCTTTAATCATTTTAGTGATTAATGACCTGTTCCTTTTTTTGTGGATCTTAAAATATTGTGCGTCTTTTATAATGAAAGTAAGTGAGATTGAAAATATGCACTTTTAGACCCCATTGGCTTTTTTGTTTTTAAAAGATGTCTAATAGACATCTAAATATACTTTTCTTGGCTAAAACGAGGCTAAACTAGGGCCGTCTGTGAAAATCTACTAGATGTCTAAGAATAGGCCAAAACAAGACTCAAAACTAGACTAAAATCAATGACTACACATATAAAGTCTGCTTATTTGAAGACCAGATTTGGGCTATTTTTAGATGTCAATTTAATTTTCACTGACAGCCCAAGTTTAGCCTTGTTTTAGATGAGTTTTCTACATACAGGTGTCTATTAGATGTCTATTAAACACTAAATTGTTTGCTGGGAAGTTTTATGGACAAAAGCACTATTCAGGAACTCATCTTTTGTGTCCCATGGAATACTGTAAGTCAAACAGGTTTAGAACAGCATGAGGGTGAGTAACTGATGACAGTGTTTGTATTTTTGGGTGAACTATCCTAATAGCATCACAAAACTTTTGTTCCAGGGTGAAAATGTATACCTCTATGTCATATAACCTGAAAAAGGTGTTTGCACGTTACTGATATGACTTCTCCAGCTGCCCTGTGTGTCATTGTGTGTGTTTTTGGCAAGTATATGTTTGCTAAATGCGTCTCATGGCTGAGTTTACCACCCGCAGAGGTGACTGCCTTATCTCAGGGTTGGTAGTGTGTGATCAGGTGCATACGTGAGTGTGTGCGTTTGTTTAATTCTTCTCAGACTGTGACGCTCGTGCTGGGTGTGAATAATGCTGGCATGCGGGCCGCTCAAGCTGAGCATGTAAAAAGTTAGTTGTTTTGCATGTACGGGATTAAGAAGATTGTACCATATTTTTGTGCTTTGGAATGAGGGGCAGTCGAGCATAGCAATATGAAATGTCTTTTGGATCTGGTCTACTCTGTTTCCCTGTGTCGAGTGTGTTACACCGCAAACCACAGCTGGCCCAGAGGTGCCTTTTTACTGGGGTTTGGAACATGTGTGCCAATGGGGCACGGGGTGGCGGGTTAAAGGCTAATCAACAGAGCGTGTCTGTCAGAAGTGGTTGGATGTGGAACATGCCAGTCCTGACGCAGGCCTTGGGTTCGGGCATGCTCAGTGGCGCACAAGGTTTTTAAGGGCTGCTAATCCTTCACACTTCATGCGTTCCCTTTCTCTCACTCACACACTCTTTAAGCCACCTCCCTCCTCTAGCTTTGACCCTTTTACCGCTGTTTCTGCTCAGTGCCCGCAGTGTGTATGTGCGTTTAAAGCTGGTGAAATCGGCAGAATCGTGATTTAGCTTTCAGAAAAGCAGAACTATAGTGTTTTAGCCTGCCAGCTGGGTTTGAGTTCCCCTGATTTGCAGAAGTGCTGGATAACAAGAGAATGGAGAAAGAAATCTATAGCTGAATAATGATAAAGACTACTATTAAATATGCGTGTCATAACTGTGCTTAAAAATTCACCCATGACAGGACAGTTTGTGCAACATTGAATATTTTCTCACCTTCAAATCATGGCTTTTTTCTTATGAACACAAAATAAGTTAATTTGAAAGAAAATTTTGGAAAACTTGTATTGATTGACTTTTATAGTAAGAAAAAGCAAATACGATGGAAGTCAATGGGTTTAACTTTCCAAAAAATTAAAAATCTTCTTTTGTTTTTAACGAAAGGAAGAAACACAAACCAGTTTGTGACCTAAATCTTTTCCCCACACAACTTTCTTTTCCCCCAAATACCCTTCAAAAGAAGGAGTGTATGAGTTGGAGCTTTGTATATTTTGGATTTTAGTCCTTTGGAAAAAACTGCTCGTTACAATTTGCTCTATTGCTGCAAGTTCAAATCTATGTTTACCCTTATCGGACAAAGATTTAATAAAATCACGCAGCTGAAGGTATTTAAATTTCCCACAATTTATAGTGAACTGAATTTGCATTATGAATTCTTAAGGATTTAAATTGGGTTAAATAAAAAAGTATTATTTCAGAAATTTGTTGAAGTGAAGGTGAAGTGAAAAGTGAAGGGTGAGTAAATGATGAATTTTCAGTTTTTTTTTAATTGGTAAAAAAGCAGATTATAAGTACTTCATTTTGTAATAAAATGACAGATTTCCCTCTGGTGACCCAAGATGACTTTGTCTAATCATCTCAATCTCTAGTCTGCTTAACCCCATCTATTCCTCATGGTCTTACATTCAGATCTGCCTTCATCCGATTAACAACCAATAGATAAATCTCCATCCCGCATGTTACGTAACTATGTCACAAAGACCTGTATCTATAAAGGCTGTGACACACCAAGGCGAATGCGTTTCTGTAAGGCCAATTTTTGCATTGTGTACTAATTGGATATTCAGTTAAAAAATTTAAAATAAAAAGTAAAATCCAATGAAAGTGAGCAGAGAACTTTAGAAGGCCACAAAAAGGTGTTCTTTTGTTATGTATTCTACCTCCGCATTGATATTTTCACAACAGAAGTGAAGAATCTGATCAGCTGCATTGTTTGCAGTTTACATATGCAATCCTAGTTTTGGTTTCCTTTTTTTTTTTAAAATAAGCAAAACAAAATCTTTACCTGCTGAACGTGTGCTATGTTGCAGCTTCCTACATTAGGTGACCAAGATGCAGCCAACACAAGGTGACCACATGATCAGCTTTTTAGTCATTGTTTACTTCAAATCGACTTGTTACTGTATTAATCTTGATGTTTTTACATCATGTAGATCTGCATTGCACAGGTAATTCTGTCATAAAACCCAAACCCTAAATGACTGAGAACATGGAAATAATGTGCATAAAAATTGTGCTCTAATTTGCTATATAATATAATGTTTATTTTGTAATTTGCTAAGTAACTGATGTTATAGTATTATACAATTCAGTATTTAAAGAGAAAACGAATAATTCCACCATCATTTGCTTACACTTCACTTGTCACAGTTCTGTTTAAGTTTCTTTCTTCTGTCGAACACAAAAGGAGAAGGCTGAAAACATTCAACCTTTGACTTCCATAGTATTTGTTTTTCTTACAATGGAAGTCAAGGATTACAGGTTTCCAGTGTGAAAAAAAAGTTTGCAACCAATTCAGAGCAGGTAAATAGTGAGTAAATTTTCATTTTTAGGTAAGCGATCCTTAAATACCTTGATTTGTTTAGTCAAAAAAGGAAATAGAAGACAGACAGCAAGCTATTGGCATCCATGTTTGTTGTTTACAGTTGTGAGAGAAGTAGAATGTTGCTTTGCTTATCGCTAGTTTAGATCAGGACTGATCTGTACAGATACAGAAGAATAGGCCTAGTTCAGGGATTTCCAACCTTCATTTAAATTTGGTTGTGTAAATGACTTTTTCAATTGTGAAACAAAGGTCTGGAGCCCATTCTAAGCACCTACATGAACACAAATGGTTGTGTTTTATTATGAGTCATGTACCAGATTTATTGTCAGTTTTCTTTAAAAGTTCTGCCTCTTAAGTCATGTAATGGCCAAAGGTTTGTTTACCTGCAGAGTATTTGCTGGCTTTCGTAAATGCTTTGACTTTGACTTCTTCTTTTACTGTTAAACTGGCTTTTAAAGGTTACCGTAGTGTAATAATTTACTTTATTTAGTTTATTCAAGGCAATTTATCATCGCTGGATAATGTTTTTAAATGCTCGTTGCTCCCTGTCCTTTTATATCTAACCAAGTCAAATGAGGGTGTGTGTGTACTGGCTGATCTCAGCGTGAATCATCAGGCAGTTACAGGTCATGGTCACCGTGACGATGAACACTGCCTTATGATTGGGTCAGGGGGACATCAAAGTGACGGAGCGCTTTAGCCGGGCTTACAGGAAGAGCAGAACAGGTTATTCACCCGTGACTCCACCTCACAGGTAAGGGAGAGATAAAGAGAGGTGAAACTGGCTTATCCACAGCTCATCTCTCTCTTCTTCTCTGTGTTTTCCTTAACACCATTTAATTACACTCTGTGCATCCTGATTATTGGCTACCCATTCATGTTCTTCTATGTAGATCAGATTGAATCCTTTGTGTCCACTCATTTTTTTCTACTTTCAGAATTGAGCCACAGAGATGGACTAGATAATTCTAGAGCTTCATAAGTAGGTTGTGCTGATGAGTGCAGAGGGAATCAGTGTTTGCACTTAATTTAATGGCTGGGAGATTATTTTTAGTGTTTGAGAGGGAAAGAGGCATAAAGGACAAGAGGTTTGAAGCTGTCTGGTGGTCCTGTGTGTGTATGGGCTGACCGCAGTTTTGTCTGTGAGGCAGGGTAAGGGGACACTGGGATTTCTATTGTTGTCACCATGCTATTACTCAGTCCGTCAGGCGCTCTGATGGATAATGGTCTCCATGGTTACCCAGTGCACAGGTGGTCGACTCAGGTTCGGCATGCCATGCTTGAAAAAGAAGCGAGCACTTGTGTGAAAATGAAAAGTGTGTGTGGGTGAGCCACTGTGAATCCTAGCTTGTCAGGAAAGCCGCCACAAATGTGTGTGTATGTGTGTGCGCGCTGCAGAGAAACACATCTTACTGGGTGTCGCATACCTTGATGCACTCCCAAAAGAAAAAGGTAACATGAGCTGATCAGCATTACACAAATTCACATGTGTTTGTGTAAAAGCGCACCATGTCGTGAAATGGAAGCTACGCTACGATACTTTCCATTGTCGGCTTTACAGGTTGCTATAGATAATTACATCTGCAAAATGATGTAATAAATGACACAAATGGAGTACCGAGAGAGCTCTATCTGTTCTGAGACGCGGTGTAATTCTCTTGACTCAATCTCATTTCATGTTGTCTTTACCTCCTGGTGCAGTCACTTCTCTACCCATTCCTCCGTAATCCCAGAATGCCCTGTTCTTTCATTATTGTACCTCATTGTACAAGCAGAGAGTTCTGGACAAAGAACAAGCATTGAGAAGAGAAAGAACAGAAAGAAACAGACTAAGCTCTAAAGAGCTTGTTCATTTACCAAGAACCAGTTTTCTCTCGTCTGTTTTGTTGTTGATGTTTTCACTTGGGGAAGTGATAGCCATCGTTTCTCGCTAATGGCTTTTGTTTGCTCCTGCTTTAGATGCAGGTGGAGGGAAAGTGCGGTGTCCACACACACTACCCTTCTCAGTCCCCGTGCCCTGAGGACAGATGTTGGCACTGTCGAGCGTATCTCTGCTGCTGTATTGAGCGCAGATGACTAAGCATGAGTCAGCAGCACCCTGGAGCGAAACTAGCAACACAGTGATTCCTGCAGAAGGAGATTTGGGTTGTGAAACTCACAAGTGGCTGCAGTTCGGTTAAGAAACTCCAGCTCTGGCCCGTCTTGAGTTTTGCATCTGTGGATCAGTGAATGTTTGTTGTGTTAGGCACAGTGCTTTTATTTTGGTATGTCAGGGCGGACATTTTGTACATAAATTCTAGGGGGTCTGATCATGTTGTTTCCCTTATTCTCGGCTCAGCTGCTTTCAGGAAAAAGATTTGTGTCATTCAGTAAAACCTTTTCTGCTTCTTACAAGTGAGGAAAGATACAAATGAGGAATTTCTCAATTGTCACAAATGTTTTCTGCTTCTCACGCTTTCTCCTGAGAAAAAGAGCTATGTTTTGTCCAAGGCTTTTTAGAATTGTCAACGTGCCACATTCTATTAAACCATTAAATGATTTTATCTACTTAAACATTTTGACTTCTTGATTAAAACTACTAGTAGTAATTAAAAATAGGAGTAGTAGTAATAACTGAAATAAAGCTTTACTGAAGTTATTTTTAAATATTATATAAAAACATGAACCAAAATAATACAAGTAAAATAATAGCATGATTGTAATATAACTAATTATAATATGAATAAAAAAGACTTGTTTATAGTGGCAAAAACATATAATATAGCTAAACTATATTATAAACATTGAATTGACAAGAATAGGAGACCATTTAGCTTAAAATCATCCTAGTCTTAGCAGGGATTTTTGTTTTTTATGCTCTTCCCATGTTTCATAAATTGTCAAATTTGTGTCCTAGAAATTTTCGAAGATATAACCAATCAGCGAGATGCAGTCAAAACATCTTCACTTTAACATACACTACCCATCAAAAGTTTGGAATCAACATGATTTTTAAATGTTTTAAAAATCCCCAAGGCTGCATTTATTTAATCAAAAATACAGTATAAATGGTAAAATAGTAAAATGTTACTAAAATGTTATTTTAATTTGAAACTACATACAATATGTATTCAATAAGTAGTTATTTCAATTTTGTATAAATATTTAAAAATTTAACATTAATTTTAGATTCATTAAATGCCCTCTTGATTAACAGAATAAAAAAAAAACAGGAAAAAAAAATCTCACTACGAAACTAGTGTTTCTAGAGAAACTGTTGATGTTGTTGTGTCGTTTTCTGCAGATCTGTGAGAATGAGGATCATTTTTGACAACGTTGTCTAATGTATTTTTAGTATGTTGCCGTGTAAGCGAACATAAAGTTGCTAGCTTCGATTTCTTTAGCTTTTTTTTTCCAGAGCCATCAGTTCTGTTCTCTCCATGTTGGCTTTTCCCCTCTGAGCCAATGAATGTTTTCCAGACATGCGATAACACAAACAGTTCTCCTGATGCTGGATTTGTGAGTAACAATTGTGTTCTGAAGGACATTAACGCCTTCAAATGGTTACGTTTGGCTGTTATTATTGGACTGGTGTTATCTAGTGCTTTGGCTCTGACGGCCAGATGGAAGTACTGAAACTGTTTTGTTCTGGTCTACAGCACGGGAGATGGTCTATCTGTTGGGTTTTACGTTGGCTGAGCCGGAGGCCGTGTGCTTGGGCAGAATGTGTGTTTGTGTGCCCGGAACTGTCTGTGAAAGACAGGCTGTCCCGAACACGCTGCGTTAGACTGATCCTGGGTGTGTATGATTGAAGCCCACGGTGTTCCAGTCGAGAGGACATAATGTGTGTCTTTTTCTATGAAAAAGTGAGATGGGATCGTTTCGGTCGATTTTGGGGTCTTGATCTTAAAAGAATAGTTTTCTGGAATGATAAGTTTGTCGAAACATTCACTCACTTTCTCACACTGTTTTTTTACATAGTGAATGACCAAAAAATTCAAAACAACAGCAAAAATCTTATGAAGCGACCCTATTTCTAAATTGCGAAAACACATTTAAATTAAAAACACACAATTGTTTAATTATTTAATATTTATTTTCAATTCCAGTAAATTGTTAAGCTAGGCAATTCTGAATGGGTGATTTTGTGAAAAGGTGTCATTTCAGTTTTATTTATAGAATATATAATATTCAATACATTGAATATGGGGTGAGATGTTTACTCAGTGTTTAGCACTCACAGCAAGAAAGTAGCTAGTTTAAGTCCCGGCTGGATCAGTTGGCATTTCTGTGTTTACATGTTCTCCCTGTGTTTGCGTGGGTTTCCTTCGGGTGCTTCAGTTTCCCCCAAAGTCCAAAGACATGCGCTATTGACCTTATTTAGCGATATGGGAGTGCACTCGTTTTTGTTTTAGAACTTCTGAATCAGTTGCCTATGGGAGAAATGACTAAGAATACTAAACGGCAGTAAACAGTCAAACTACTTGCTCTACAAACAAGTGTTTGCATGTTTATAAAGACTAAGTAAAATAATATAATAAGAAATATAAGTTTGCAACATCAAGCAGCATAACAAACTGTTTTTAACCTCTAAAAATGAATGGAAGTGAATGAGACCGGAAGTCTCGAGCCAAAAAAAATTTTAAATGGCTGTGTCTGCTTGTACACAAAGAATAAAGTAAATAGGTAAATTAAATAAACTAAATTGGCTGTTGCGTATGTTTGTGCATGTGAGCGTGTATGGTAGTTTGCCAGTACTGGGTTACAGCTGGAAGGGCATGCACTGCATTAAACAACCCCTAATAAACAAGCAACTAAGCCGAAGCAAAATGAATGAATGAATGAATGAATGAATGAATGAGTTCTGTTATATGCTTTTGCATTTCTTTCTTTCCTTCTTTCCAAATTTAGTTTTGGTTATTAATTTCCAGTGTTATCGTGAAGTGAGCAACAATCTCAACCAAAAGTGTGATTTATTTGCAAATCAGATGTTTATATGTGTAGTTTTGAGTTGTATCAGTCATATGGATTGGAACAACACGAGATTTATGACAGAATCTTGTTTTCAGATTGTTGTTACTCTTTAACTTGTTTACGTAATGGTCTTAATTTTGCCAAGGACTGCCAGGAAACCCTGTTAGACATCAGTGTGTGTGGGAGTCTCATGGTGGTTGTGTTTTCTGTGTGAGTGGCTGGTTCACGGTAATGTATACGTGGTCTGCTGACGCAGTTCAGTAGGTCAGTTAACACAGCAATGATAAGCATCTTCGTCCCTCTCTCAATTTTGTTCACACAGGCACATGAACTCTGGCTCTGGTTTTGTTTGTCAGGCATTTTTGAGATCAGACTTGGTGTCTATTATTGGCATGGTTTCACAGGCAGAATGACGCTGTGTGAGTGTCATTTGCTTATTCTGCATGATCTTTTGACTTTGATGACAGTTTTGGCTGCTCATGAAAAACTTTTAGATGGGTGGTATATTTCTGTATAAAATATTATGTTAATAGTCTGAAAATCAAGCTAAATATGTTTAAAGATAGTTAGTTCACCCAAAAATACAAATTCTGCCATCAATAATTCACACTTTACTTGTTCCACAAGAATGTTGCACATCTGTAACCATTGACATCCATAGATGTAAAAACAAATACTATGTATCTCGATGGTTACTGTTCTCCTACATTCTCCAGAATATCTGCTTTTGCATTCATCCAGACAACAATAAAAAACTCAATCCGTTTTAAAACAGCTCAAGGGTGAGTTAATGATGACAAAATTAATTGTTTTAGTTTGAACTATCTCTTTAAAATGTAATTATTATTAAATGTAACAAACAAAAAGACATAATGACAAGGTTTTTTTAGCAAGAGACACCCCAAAGTATTATCATAATTCAACTGTCTCCTTTTGAGTTACCAAAAAATAATCACAGCATATTATGAAGTCATCCCCCCACCCACCCCCCTCTTTTTTTTTCAATTATTGCAACATGGATTGTTTTTGCTCAGCGTGCTCATGTTTAGTCTACTATTGCCATGTTTTAGTGGCTTTCTAATGCTCACAATTGGCCTCTTGCTGTTTAATTGTATTTTGTGTGTATGTATTTGTGAGGATGTTGAGATCTCCTCTCTGCTAAGCCTCCTCTCCTGTGCTCTGGACTTCCAGTGTTTAGTCTAGCTTCCATCTGTCCGCCACGTTCGCTTCTGAGTGTTTCTTTCAGGCCTCAGTCCACCCATCCTGTCAGTGCCTTCTTGTGTGATTCTATGATTAGCTTGATAAACCGCATTGGTTTTGAGTGTGTCAAGATTAGGTTAGGTTAGATTCAACTTTATTGTCATTACACATGTACAAGTGCAAAGCAACGAAATGCAGTTCAGGTCTAACCAGCAGTGCAATAGCAGCAAGTGCAAGATATAGGTATGTTATAAAGTGCAGTATAGAAAAACTAAGAGTAATATTTACAGATGGATGTCAAGCAGTAATGGTCTTAGCAGTTTCTTGATTTCTTTTTTTAGTATTATTTCCCATACTCATAGTATGTTCTGCTTCTTTATCCCTACATCCTCGGTAGTTGCTGTAGCAGCTCTTTTGGCTGTAGTGGCCCAAAGGTGAACCCAGAGCTGAAAATAAACACTAATGATGGGAATTTTGTATTAAATTTATAATTTATAAATATGTTTATATATAATTTTTGTACAATTTTGTGTCCCACTTTATATTAAGTGTCCCTAACTACTATGTACTTACATCAAAAAATAAATACAATGTACTTACTGTGTTTATAATGTATTTGAGAACACTTGTGGTGCCTTTGAGTTGGGATAGAGGTTGGGTTATGGACAGGTTTGGTGGCATGGGTAGGTTTAAGGGTGGGTTAAGGTGTAAGGGATGGTCAACAGTGTATTTACAAATGTAATTACAAAAGTTAATTACACATGTAACTACATACAGGTATTTAATCAACCATAAGTACACAGTAAATACATGTATTTACACAATAAGTACATTGTAACAAACTATTAATTCCTATGTAAGTACATATTAGTTAAGGCCACTTAATATAAAGTGGGACCCAATTTTGTCCTTTAATACAAGCAGTCAGATATATGCTGTACCTTTAATTTTACCTGCTCCAAGAAAACATTATTTTTAAATGTATCAAACAAAACTAAAGTACATGCACAGAACAACATGAGCATTTATAGCAAATACACAAATGTAAATAATATCCCGCTTGCTTTTTGTACGAGTTCTTAAATTCCGTGATTGATCATGTGCTTAACAGAAAAGGCTACGATTGGCTCTAACGGTCAGTGTGGCTGTCTAGCAAACTCAAAAGCAGTAAACTATGCACAGTTATCTGCTTTTTAAGTTGTTTTAATTACTCACGGTCTTCTCTCTCGCCATAGTAAGCTACCGCCATGTAACATATCACAAATGACGCCAGTTCATAATAACAGGTTATGATATTACAGAACCAATACCAAATTGTTCATGTCTGCATCATGGTGCATCGAAGAAACGATTTTGACACTTCTAGATTCCAGACAAGAAAGGCAATTACAATTCACCAATCAGAGTCAGAAAAACCGCTGCGAGCTTCACTAATTCGTAGTGTTTTAAAGACTAAATGTTTGCACCTTCGCACAGTTTTTAAAGATTGTGCAACCCTAGAATACATGCAAAATGGTTCTTCACATACTGTATTTTCAATGGTTGTTCATACCACTGAGCACAATAGGTGCCTTGTACACTACTAATTTTTTGTCTTCAAATTCAGATGTTTTGTTACAATTTATGCTACTCCAGCATTTTAGACCTTTGAAAATGGAGTGTTTTGAAAATCTCCATTTTGGTTTGGAATTTAGAAATAGACATGGGACGATAACCGATGTAAAGGTTTACAACGGCTTGGAAAAGTCAAGGTTTTAAAACCGCTTAAGATTCTGTTATACTGCCCCAAAGGTATATGTAACTTTTTAAAATGTGTTTTTTATGTTTTATAAAGAAATCAGTGTTTTTAAAACTGTTGAAGATAGCAGAGTTCAATTATTTATTTTACTGTTCTATATTGTGTTCAATGGGGGAAAGACTGTTGGTTGTTGGTTAACCAGACATTTAAAAAGAACATATTTTAGAGCAGTAAAATACCATGAAACCGTGATTTTTAACAGTATCATACCATCAGAAACTTATACCGGCCCTTGCCTATTTGGAAATGCTAATGTTCTGTTTCAATGTAGACTGAAACTCTGGCTTTTCAACTATTGGTTTTTGGACTATTGCATATCATTTCTTGATTCATTAAGCCCCTTTCATGGAATCATTAGACAACTGGTAAACTGCATGTATGGATGGAGTCATATGTACATGCACATGTAGATGGAGATTGTTTTCAGACACCAATAAAAATGGCTGTCTGGATGAGGAGATTTTGTATCTTAAAATGCTTTTTTAAAACAAAAACAAAACTGCAGTTGGTGTAAACAGTACCAGAGAATGACTATATGCAGAAAAGAAATCCTGGAATGTTCTCCTGATAAACTTCAATTTCTTTTTGACTGAGGAAATGGAGAAATTAACACCTTGGGTGACAAGTGGGGAAGCAAATTATCAGGAATTTTTATTCTGGAATTGAACTAATCTTTCAATGATGGGTGCTTTGAAATAATTTGGGTTTAACAAAAGTTTTATTTGATTTGACCATTTTGAAAAGCCTTTACAGGCCTGTTATTGTTCCACTGGTAGAGTTTGGGGTCTCTAATAAGTGTGCTGGGTGTTATTTGAACCACTTTTGCCCAGACATTTCACCTTTGACCAAAATCCTCTTTGTGTTGGAGAGTAAGTGTGATCGATGTGGCCATTATTAGCGAGCCGCCACCCCTGGTGGGTGACCTAAAAAGCTGGGGTCTGAAAGCAGGGGGCAGTCAGGGGGTCATGGTTCCATCCCCCTCCGTCTGGAGGACAGTCTCACTCCTAATTGGGTTTTTCAGAATTGGAGGACAACAAAGACCAAGGGAGAGTTTTTCAGCCTAGAGGAATTTTGTGGAAATTAAATTAGATGCAAGACATTTTTCCTTCAAAAGGCTGGGACGTTTATTGATTTCATTACTCAAGAACAGATTATTAGCTGTTGGGAACTGAACCAACTGTTTTTATTCTCTGTAAGTGACTGTCATGTGCCTGTGTTTGGGATCGTATGCTTACATCTGTTTACTTTCTTTTCACGCACAGCGGTCGAGTGTTTACATTGGACTTCAGTGCCATGCGAGTTTGTGACCTGGAGTTTGACCTCGTCAGGCGTCTGTCCACACCCTCTAGCTCCACAAGCACAACCACGCCCACAAACACAAGCCCCACCCCCAACTGCCTGACCGTGTGGAAGTACTACTGTAGAGATAACTTTGGCTGGAGGGAATATTCCGAGGTGAGAGACTTTTCTTGCTTTTAAATGTGCAAAAAGATCACCATATCTATACACTGCCATACAGTTTGGTGCATGGTCAGGAATTTTTTTCTTTTTTATTTGTTTTGATTTATTTATTTATTTGTTTGTTTTTTAGTGTTGTTTTCATAGAGAGAGATATAATTTATTCGGAAAGGAAACACATGTGGATGTATATGTATACATATGTATGTGAGTATATATAGATAAAAAAAATACATATTATTATTATTATTTTTGGATTCATTCAGAAAGGACACATTAGTTTGATACATATACAGGGCTCGAAAATGCGACTGTTTTGGTTGCATATGCGCCCGAAATTTAAGCTATGCGACCTCATAATACATTTGGGAGCATTTGTGCGACTGCATATAATGGTTGTAGTGCGACCTGTTTTTGTTTTTTTCTAAAAACGTGCTGAATTGCTCTTCCATGCCGCTATATCAGTTCATATCAGCTGTCAATCACTCAAGGGAGCTTTTGTTACCGCGGTGAATGCAAACGACTGAAGAGTGAAAAGTACACCTAATCTCGGTGCGCTAAATTCACTGCGTGTTCAGCGCAAAATGTTTGCTAAATGTCAAATCTAACACCATCGCCAAAGAAGCTCGCCTTTACTAAGGCCCCGTTTACACTAGTGCGTTTTAGTTTTAAAACGGCGTTGTAGAATGAAAACGATCCGCGTCCACACTCGCGTTTTACCCAGCGTTTCTGAACAGCTCTCCGTCCACACCAAAACGCTGAAAACGCACATCACGTGACCACACACACACTCTCGGGCAAGCGCTCCAGCATTTCTACCCAGATGAGTGCTCTGCTTGTCGGACTGCTCATCAAGCATCTCCCGCTGGATCTAATCTCACTATATTTGCTAAACGTGATATTTCATTCATGTTGTTGTCTTTATCTAACGAAATAGGCCTATTCCCTGACTTTGGTCATTGAAATCTATTAAGTTACTTGTTCACGGGTAACATGTTTTGGTTAAGCGCAAAGATAAGTTAATGATTAATCCAGGTACATTGACTGATCGCTTGCCTTTATTTCCTACAATGTATAAACTTATTGTATGTTATACTTTTATAATTATCGATTATTAAAACTGATATTCAGCAAAAGAGAGGGTGTGTTTCGTATTTTCACTGAAATTGAAAGGAGGCAGTTGTTATCGGCTCCGTTTTGTTATAAATATCCACACAGTGAAGATGACGCTCATATATGCAGCACGGCGCCTCAACATTTCTGCTGTCTGTTTAGTTGCTAATATTAAAAAGAAAATAGGCAGTTCCTTAAATCATGTTTACATTTTATTGTTGAGAAAGTGAAACAACGTAGCCAAGGTGATGTGAATGAAGTTATAAAGTACACTGTTCCCTTTGAAGATTTACCCGTGTCCTCGGTATGTTTTCCATATCAAACTGAGAAGGGGGAGACTGCAGCCTTGATCAAACTTGCGAAGTCTTAACTAACAAGAAGAGGATGCGAGACTGAACTGTGTGTGGGCTACTTAATATTGAGGAAAAGCCCCAATCAGATAGGCGAACGTTTGCAGCCCCGCTTCCGTTTTCAGATGTCTCCGTCTTTCCCCATCCACACTGAGACGGAGCAACAGCGTTTTAGAATGAAAACGGCCTCTCCAGCGTTTTCGAAACGCTCCGTTTTCGGCGCTCAAGAACTCCGGCGTAGTGTGGACTGATGGCGTAACCATAGCAAAACTTATGCGTTTTCAAACTAAAACGCACTAGTGTAAACGGGGCCTAAGTTTAAACTGATGTGGCTTATAACAAAGAACAGTATTACGCCATTGGGCATTGGGAGAATCCTGCTCTGCCCCCCTCATATATTAGGTCGGCTGACTCGGCCGCTTTTTTCTACAAACAAAAAGAAATGAAAATCAGCTCATAATGAGACTGAGCGTTTAAAAGGACACAAACCGAAACCAGAACTTTTAAAAGTGAGACTTTTCTTCTTTTCTTTTGTCCATTCTTTCTTGAGATGTATATAATTTTTCTGTTTATTCACTGATGACTGCTTTGCAGCTTTCAGCCTTAAATCGAATGGTTTATTATAATCTTTCGTTTGTTTTTGTATTTATTAAATTGACATGCATATAAAAACAATAGTACAAAATAAATATTTCCTACTGCAATGCTTCATTTGCGTTTGATGCAAACCATAATCATTGTTAGTATTATTGACATCATCGTCATTATTAATATTTTATAGTTATAAGACATTAATTTTGCAATTATTGCACAAATGTTAGTTCATCACAGCATTAGTTAGATAGTTGTTTCTAGTTTTTGTTAGTCCTAATTGATGTTATTTTCAAATACAATAAATCCCTTATTATACAGTTTGCAGTGGTGCTTCAGGACTTCAGGATGGATTATGTAATACTGTAGCTTTTACAAGAATGAATTATATCTTAAAGTAATTTCTCACATTAAATCTGAACATTAAATCTAACCTTGTGAATTGTAGTTTCAAATAGTTTTTGATTTTGGTTTGAAATTAAAAAATAAACCTGATGTTACAGATTTTATGAGCTCCCCATATTTTGAAATAGCACATATTGTGCACAAAAGCAACAGATTTGTTCAGTTCTCAAGAGTTAGAATGTGTGTGCGGCTGGCTCAGTGTATAAACGTGTGATCGCATTGTGTGTTCGGTCTCAAGTCGAGCTGGCTTGCACAAACCAGAGACGTCCTGTTCTACTCAGAAGTGCCTGACATCAGAACATTGGATAAGCATTCCTTTGAAAACAAAGCTTTTTATTTCCTGTGAAAATCTCTTATGATGGATACATTCTGACCAGTGCTCCGGATGAATTGAATGGGAGTTGGAGCACATTTAAATGTCCTGTTGTTCCCTCTCTCTTTCTTTGCGTAACTCATTTCCTCTCTGCTTCTTCATCCCACAGCCGGTGGTTCGGCTGATTGAGGAGGCCAGTGGTCGAGGTTTGAAGGAGGTCCGTTTCATCACGCTGCAGAATCAGTACATCCTGAACATTCGTGAGGGCTTCCAGCAGAATGCTGTATTTGGGTTCCGCAGACAGATTAAAAAACGGCCGCTGTTTAGGTCCTCCATCATGCTCACGCCTTACCTCCAGTAAGTAACTTCATATTTACCTTCAGTTGCAAACAGTGTCCTAAATCTCTTGTTCGACAATCCTTATTTCTTATTGAACATCCCATAATTACCAACTTGGTACCATTTTGTTTTCCTCATAATATGAAAATCATATGAGGCAATGGCTCCCATTCACTAATAAATGTTACAAGTATGACTGTTTAGAGCACATGCTGCAATGTCTTTAATAAAGATGTAACAATATGAAAAGTGTCATATCATTAGTGACAGATATGATTACGGTTTTCAGTATTATCATGGTTTTGCTAAAATGACCTGAACATTTTCTAAAAATAAATGTCACACACAGCATCCCACCAAGTTTTGTATTTGAAAATGAACAAATATCAAGTACAATTTGCAGCTTTATGCAGGTTTGTGAAAAACATAAACATGGATGCCTGCATTTTGGATTTGTTTACTTATGCTTGTATTATTTTATGTACGTTAGTTTCTATAGGTACACTTGATTTTCTTATTTTCTTATCTTAAGTTATTGTTTAACTTGTGCTTTGGAAACTATGTCATGGGGATTTGTTTGCCTTGTTTTTTTTTATTTTATTTTTTTTTTTAACAAAACTGCATAAAGCTGCTTTATAAAAGCTGAAATGGACTGTGCAACTTAAAGAAAACATATTATTGTATTTTTTATGACTGATATTGCAATTTTAATTTTGTGAAGTCTTGCTTCAGCTTGTTATTGCCAATAATATAAGGGGTAGAACATACTTTACAATATATATAAATATTTATAAATATTTATTACCTGTCTACATAAACATATAATTGCATTGAAGCCTATACTGATTAACTAATTGCTAATAGATTTTCTATAAATTTTCAAACTCACGAGAATAAATCATGGTTTTAATGATAATGAAGTTTTAAAATGGTAATACTAAGCGTCAGAAAATATGTGTGATTTACCTTAAAAATTGGTTAACAACACTAGTCTTCAAGCAGTACCAAGTGTGCCATTCCTCCAAACTTAAGGTGAGACACGAGATACACTGTTTACATAAGGATAGATCAGGTAATTGTTGTTTGGAACTTTAATAGATTATAAACAGTTGAAGTCAGGATTATTAGCCCCCTAAATTATTCACCCCCCCATTTCTGTTTAATGGAGAGAAGATTTTGTCTACACAATTCTAAACATAATAGTTTCAACAACTCCTCTCTAATAACTGATTTATTTTATCTTTGCCATGATGACAGTAGATAATATTTGACTAGATATTTTTCAAGATACTTCTATCAAGCTTAAAGTGACATTTAAAGGCTTAACTAGGTTAATTAGGTTAACTAGGCAGGTTAGGGTAATTAGGCAAGTTATTGTATAACGATGGTTTGTTCTGTGGACTATCAGAAAAAAATATAGCTTAAAATTTTGACCTTAAAATGGTGTTTAAAAAATTAAAAACTTCTTCAAATCTAGCCAAAATAAAACAAATAAGACTTTCTCCAGAAGAAAAAAATATTATCAGACATACTGTGAACATTTCCTTGCTCTGTTAAACATAATTTGGGAAAAATAAAATAAAATAATAATAAGGGTAGCTAATAATTCTGACTTTAACTGTATCTATTTATATAACTGGAGCACTGATTATACTGTATTATACATTTTTATGTCTAGTTATTTTTCAATCACCCTGCAAATAATATTTCTTATTATACAGTATGTAGTGTAAAAAGTTATACCTTTTTATAAGGGCCAGGGTGTACATTATTGTGTAGGTTTGGTATAAGTTGTTTATTCGTGCATTTAGAATAAATATTAGGGCAAACGTTTTTAATGAAACATTGTTTATTGGTGA